>NC_138216.1:8932905-9465928 GCF_964194415.1 Vipera berus
AACCTGAAAATCCACTGGCAGTTCGGTATAATCTGTGACTCTTACCACCCTTGTTAACAATTCACGGTGGATAGGTGAGGATTTGAGGTGGAATCCGGACAGCTGCAGTTTCTCCCACAACTGAAACGTGAAGAAGAGTTGCAGGAATTGGTTATATCTAGTTTTATGAAAAGAAGGAGCAGGGGTGACATGATAGCAGTGTTCCAATATTTGAGGCGCTGCCACAAAGCGTGGGTGGGTGTCAGCCTATTCTCCAAAGTGCCCGAAGGCAGGAAAAGACACACTGATGGTAAAGAATCAAGGAGAGAACCAACCTAAAAACGAGGAGGAAATTCCTGACAAACGAGCACAACTAACCAGTGGAACGGGTCGCCTCCAGAAGTTGTGGGTGCTCCATCACTGGACGCTTTTAAGAAGAGATTGGACATCAATTTGTCTGGAATGGTGTCTGGTCTCCTGCTTGAACAGGGGTGGTTGGATTAGAAGACTTGCAAGATCCCTTCCAACCCTGTTCTTCTGTTACCTAGACTTTAGTGCCAGGCATAAAATAGGCTGGTTTGTTTGGAAGGGATCCATGGTTGTTCCAAATGCTGTGGATTCAGAGCAAGAATCGGCCAGGGTGGTGTTTGGCTCCCCTGACGGTGCCTGGGGGTACTCAGGATGAGATGCCAGGAGGGAACAGGTGTCCTTCAGGAGATCTCAGGGGAACTTCAGCTGAAGTTCTTGCCTTGTGCAACCAAGCAAACATCTCTAACCTTGTGAAGAGGGGAGCTGATGAATTGATCAACATTTGAAGAGGAAGAGAAGAGGACTTGAAAAGGTCTGATCTCTCTGGAGAACAGAAAGGGCTTTTGTATGACGGGAAAGATGTTGTTACGTCAAAGGCAGCCTTAAGAGGGATTGAGATGTTCCACAAATGAGTGGTTGAGTCTCCATCTTCTTTCCCTCCCACGCCTTCTCAGGGCTCTTTGGATCTCAAGTATCAGCAAGCACCTTTCTCTTTCAGCCTGTCCCAGTTTTAGTGTGGCAGCTTCGTTGCAAAAGCCGCTCTCACATTTGAGCTGGCCAACCTCACTATAATTTTCCTCTGCTTTCAATAGCAGAATTTCAGATTTTGGGGGTGGGAGTAAGCAATCTATGGGTTGAGAGACGAAGTGCCAGTTTCTGCACTTTCAGTCTGTATTTCCCAAAGGTGTGGACGATCCTTTTTTCCACGCAGCAAGAACTAGTCCTCGCATTGTCTTTGCACCAGGAATAAAGAGTGAATATCTGCTAAGGAGAGGAACAACCGAAACCCACCTGTTGCAGGTACAGTGATGCTTCGAACTTTTCCTGGGGATTCTGCATCTGGTCAACAGTATAGTTGGGCAGCAAAATTAAATTTGTTTATATTCAAGCCAGTGTTTTTCAAACCTGACAACTTGCTGGCTGGGGATTTCTGGGAGTTAATGCCCACCCATCTTCAAGCTGCCAAGTCTGAAAAAATAGTGATTTAAATCATCCTGATTTTCTCCAAGGTGGTCCAAGCAGTTGATAAGTTTCTGTTTCATGCACCACATTAAGCAACAGTGCACTCTTGGCTCAGCTTTAGTTTTGTGTGTTACGCGCAAATGATTTGTGGCTTACTTTATTGTGCGACTCCAACAAAGGATGGCTATTGAATAAGCCCTGGATCAACAAACTGTGACTTAGCGTGACATGTGAATTTAATTTATACAATCATGGGAAACTAAAGAGGGGGGAAAAAGGCAGAGTTGGTGTCATGTGGGGAGTTGGTGATATATGTACTATGGCTATTAAAGATTTGACCATTGAGCTACCATGATTGATTGATTGATTATGTGTCATTAAGTTGTTCTCAACTCCCTAGTAACCACCTAGATAAATTTTCTCTATGTTGATCTGTCCCTAACTTGATTCTTTCAGTCTTCTAAAAGTGCCTCCATCATCAACTTGCTAGTGGTCACTTCCTCCTTCCTTCTACCTTTCCCAAGATTTAACTTCTCTGGGTATTTTGTGGCTTCCCTAGATAGAAATTTACTATGTACTACCAACTCATCTCTTAGCAAGCACATTGACTTCTCCAGGAAGATCTGTCCCCGCCGTGGTCCTTCAGGACTTCCAATGGCGCTCCCATCAACATCGTAATTGAGTCCCTCCACCTTGCTGCTCGTCCTCATCTTTCCTTCCACCTTTCCCAGGATTGCACCCTTCTGCACTGATCGATGGATGGATGATGTGCCATCAAGTTGGTGTCAAGTCTTAGAGTCCACACAGATAGATTTTTCTCCAGGAGGATGTTGATCTGTCCCTAACTTGATTCTTTCAGTCTTCTAAAAGTGCCTCCATCATCAACTTGCTAGTGGTCACTTCCTCCTTCCTTCTACCTTTCCCAAGATTTAACTTCTCTGGGTATTTTGTGGCTTCCCTAGATAGAAATTTACTATGTACTACCAACTCATCTCTTAGCAAGCACATTGACTTCTCCAGGAAGATCTGTCCCCGCCGTGGTCCTTCAGGACTGCCAATGGCGCTCCCATCAACATCGTAATTGAGTCCCTCCACCTTGCTGCTCGTCCTCATCTTTCCTTCCACCTTTCCCAGGATTGCACCCTTCTGCGCTGATCGATGGATGGATGATGTGCCATCAAGTTGGTGTCAAGTCTTAGAGTCCACACAGATAGATTTTTCTCCAGGAGGATGTTGATCTGTCCCTAACTTGGTCCTTTAGGTCTTCCAACGGTGCCTCCATCATCACTGGGCTTGAGTCCATTCCCCTTGCATCTGGTTTTTTTTCTTTCTTCTTTTTCCTTCCATCTTTCCCAGCAGCAGAGCCTTCTCCAGAGAACCTGGTCTTGTGTCTTGTGCTGTATGATGTGTCCAAAGTCAGATAATTTGAGCCTTGGGTGAGAATTCTGACCTGAGTTGCTTGGTTTAAGGGGTTGTTGTTTTTTGGCTGTCCGTGGTGTACTTTGGCATCCTATAAGCAGGCGTTGTACTAACCGTCAGTCATGGTTTACAAATCACAACAGCCAGTTTACACATTATACTTGCATGGTGCAATAGGAAAACCTGTCGTTCCCCCCCTTATTTCATCCTGACAAGGATGCTGTGTTGAAATTGAGTAGGGGAGAAAGAGCTCCATAATCTGTTTGGGGATTACAGGTAATCCTTAATTTACTAGTGACTGTTCAAAGTTTACAGCGGCACTGATAAAAGTGACAAGATAAAAGTGACTTTCACACAGCTCTTGCAGCATCCCCATGGCATCAGAATTTCATCTTTTTAACGTGGGCCAGTGTGTTCACAGAAAAAAAATGACAACATAGATGATCTTATCTTAAAATTTATCTTTATTGAGTTTGGCTATGAGAACAAGAATCTTGCAAGGTCTCGTGCTGGATCTTGCTCGCCTAATACAGTTAGTCCTCAATTTACAACAATATATGTATATATATATATATATATATATATATATATATATATATATATGTGTGTGTGTGTGTGTGTGTGTGTGTGTGTGTGTGCCTTTTTGCAAGGTCTCGTGCTGGATCTTGCTCGCCTAATACAGTTAGTCCTCAATTTACAACAATATATATATATATATATAAAAGGTAAAGGTAAAGGTTCCCCCGCACATGTGTGCTAGTCGTTTCCGACTCTAGGGGCCGGTGCTCATCTCCGTTTCAAAGCCGAAGAGCCAGCGCTTGTCCGAGGACATCTCCGTGGTCATGTGGCCGGCATGACTAGACGCCAAAGGCACACGGAACGCTGTTACCTTCCCACCGTAGTGGTCCCTATTTTTCTACTTGCATTTTTACGTGCTTTCGAACTGCTAGGTTGGCAGAATATATATATATATATATATATATATATATATATATATATATATATATATATATATATATATATATATGTGTGTGTGTGTGTGTGTGTGTGTGTGTGTGTGTGTGTGTGTGTGCCTTTTGTAGCCTGGGGTGTATTTATTTGCATAATTAGCCAACCTTCTGTGTGCTGTATCTCAGAGGAGTTTCCAAACTTGCCAACTTTAAGATTTGTGGACCTCAACTCCCAGAATTGCTGGCTGAGGAATTCTGGGAGTTGAAGTCCACAAGTCTTAAAGTTGCCAAGTTTGGAGACACCCTGCTCTAACCTCTTCAAGAGTGTATTTTTTTTTCCTCTGAGTTCCTCTTTCTCTAGGTCTGTCCTTTGCATGAGACAAAATCCTTCCTTGCATGAGAGAAAGTCATAAAATCAGGTATAGTTACTCTTTAACTATTGACATGACTTATGACCAGTGTTTTTTTTGTAAAAGAAAAAGGTGCCGGAACTCACACGTGTCATACAACCCGCCTTGCCTACCCTACAAGGTTCCATCCAAAAACAGTGCCGGAACTCCGTTCTGAGTGTTCTATGATAAAAAAGCCCTGTTTATGACTATAATTCTGGGCTCGCTTACAGTCGTAAGTCAGGGACAACTCGTAATTAAGCGATCAAGTTGTGCCTGATATGTTTAACCAATGGCACAACTTTTGCAGACAGCCTAACCGAATTGAGCCACATTCGAGGAAAGGCAATCATATACGTCTGATAAGGTCTCTTTTCAACAGGATTTTGTCCCTTGACAAGAACAAATAATACTTCTGTATTTCAACTTGCCAGGACAGTACACTGAAAGTGGCTCTTCTAGAAAAACAGGATTGTAAAATCACAGGACAGCCGTAAATGATGGCATTTGCATATCTCAAAAAGTTCTTATTTTTGTCAACAACAGCATAACAGAGTTGCAAGAGACCTTAACATTAGACCAACAATCAAGACGCAATGTCCCAATCAAGCAACTGCCAGCTAGCCTTCAGAAGTTGTAAGTGCTTCATCACTGGAGATTTTTCAAAACAAAACAAAACAAAAAAACAGACATCTGTCTGAAATGGTATAGGACAGGGGTCTTCAAACTTGGCCCTTTTATGACTTGTGGACTTCAACTCCCAGAATTCCCAGCCAGCATGGGGAAACTATGGCCCCTTCATGACTTGTGGACTTCAAATCCCAGAATTCCTCAGCCAGCATGGGGGAACTATGGCCCCTTCATGACTTGTGGACTTCAAATCCCAGAATTCCTCAGCCAGCATGGGGGAACTATGGCCCCTTCATGACTTGTGGACTTCAACTCCCAGAATTCCTCAGCCAGCATGGGGGAACTATGGCCCCTTCATGACTGGTGGACTTCAAATCCCAGAATTCCTCAGCCAGCATGGGGGAACTATGGCCCCTTCATGACTGGTGGACTTCAAATCCCAGAATTCCTCAGCCAGCATGGGGGAACTATGGCCCCTTCATGACTTGTGGACTTCAACTCCCAGAATTCTGGGAGTTGAAGTCCACAAGTCATAAAAGGGCCAAGTTTGAAGACCCCCTTGGTATAGGATCTCCTGCTTGAACAGGGGACTGAATTAGAAGACCTTTAAGATCCCTTCCAGCTCTATTCTGATCGATTGATAGAATATAAACGGAGAGCAAATCCTATTCCCTTCTAGCACTGTTTGATGTCACCTAGTTTGGGTAAGGAAACGTGTGCAAGAAAACCACCAAGCTCAGAGGGCACCAAGGACCCCACAGCTCAAATACAAACTACAAATATTCTATCGGATTCCTTCCTAGGATGGTATTGTTCCTAGCGATTTTTTGCAAATGGGAACCAGGTCAGAATCCTGCCCTTCAGGATGGTTAACAGGGCCAGTCTTCCAGGAACGCCAGTGGAAATGTCCTAATGTCCAATTCTTTGCCATAACCCCTCCACAATTTAGGGAGAAATATATAACTGTCGCAGGCTTTGTTCCTCTTTCCACATCTTCAGCTTGGCCCTGGCAGGTAGGTTAAAGAGCAAATAGGTGAGCAGGTAGGTTGAGTGATAGATGGATAGGGACAGGTAAGTTGGTGGGCAGGCAGTTGAATAGCAGGCAGGTTGCTTAGCAGATAGATAGGCAGGTAGGTTGAAAGGAAGATGGATATACAGGTAAACCAGTTGGATGAATAGGCAGGTAGGTAAGGCAAGTAGGTAAGACAGTCAGGTAATTAGATAGGGTGGCAACAGGTTGACAACTTCTACAATACTCTGGTAATTCAGTTATCCAGTAGAGTGTTTTGTTCTGCTACTATAATGGGCTTAATAGTAAACCGATCCATAGCCAGGCAACTGAGCTTAGAGACAAAATCTGCACTGCATTGTTAAGAATTTCACAGCTAATTTAATTTGGCTGGGAGAGCACTGGTAAGTCCATCCTGTGTTTAATTCTCCAGTTTCAAGATATTTGAAATGCAGACTGGTCCGTAAAGAGTAGCAGAGGGAATAAAACAAAGCTGAGGAACAGGCTAATAGTTGGAGGTAGAACCTGCAGTTCTGGGGAGACAACAGTTCCAGGCAAAATTGGCCAGCATGTTTTTTGATGATGGAATTTGTAAAATCAGCAAGATGTACATGGAGCCCTTTCTGCTCCAGAACATTTTGTTGTTAGTTGCAAAGTCGTGTCCGACCCATCGCGACCACATGGACAACGTTCCTCCAGGCCTTCCTGTCCTCTACTATCTTCTGGAGTCCATTTAGGCTCACGCCTACGGCTTCAGTGACTCCATCCAGCCACCTCATTCTCTGTCGTTCCCTTCTTCTTCTCTTGCCCTCAACCTTTCCCAGCGTTAGGCTCTTCTCCAGTGAGTCCTTCCTTCTCATTAGGTGGCCAAAGTATTTGAGTTTTAGCTTCAGGATCTGGCCATCTAAAGAGCAGTCAGGATTGATCTCCTCTAGGACTGACCGGTTTGATCACCTTGCAGTCCAAGGGACTCGCAGGAGTCTTTTCCAGCACCATAGTTCAAAGGCCTCAATTCTTTGGCGCTCAGCCATTCTTATGGTCCAACTTTCACTGCCATACATTGCAACTGGGAAGACCATAGCCTTGACTATACGCACTTTTGTTGGCAGGGTGATATCTCTGCTTTTTAGTGTGCTGTCTAGATTTGCCCCAGAACATATACAGATTTTTTTAAAAAAAAACACATACTGGATATTTTTAATGCTTAATAGAAAAAGAAGACACTGTATATTTTATATGGTTTGAACCTCGTCTTGAAAATGAAAAGATGAATCAGAGTTTCCCCAGTGTAATCCGCTGCAAATGTGTTTGGACTGCAACGCCAATTCGACTGTCTAATAACCCACATAGTAACATCGCAGTTCTTCTCAAGTTGCTCAATTGGGAGAGAGCAGTTAACAGAGTCTTCTTCAGCAGAGAACGTTCTCATGAAATATATAGCCCTCCTGTTCCTCTTTTGGCCCACAAACACCAATAAATTACGCCTCGGGCTTTTAACACTGGCTTCCAGAAACTCTGCCTTTCAAATTGGTTGGACTTTAATCTCAGAATTCTTTAGCGGTGTTGAAATTCTGCAGGCTGAAATCCGCCCCATATGGAAGTTAGGAAAGAGTTACTTTGAAGAAGGACTAGAAGTCCTTTAATGTTCTCTCAATGAGAGACCAGACTCCAAATGTCCTACTCTTCATCTGTTCCCTTGTTCTGGTTGTAGGACTCCTTTCTCAGCGTAACTCCAGGTGTCCTGGACTTTTCAACACGCCTCTCATGGGAAAGAGAATTCAGATCGGTGGCTTGTTTATTTCACAGCTAGTAGGACGTTTCTCACGACACATGGCATAAGAGATGTTCCTTTGATGATGTTCCTGCCATTCAGAAGGACTAAAACAGAGAGACCAAAGATGGCCAAAGATCGGTACCCCCTCATATCACTTTCAGATGTGGACATGGGATGGTGAAATGAAGATGCAGGAGAGGAAAATTGCCTTGTTTACTCAGCAATGCTCTTCTTTACAGCAATGTTTTCCAACGTTGGTCACTTGAAGATGGGTGGACTTCAGCTCCCAAAATTCCTCTGATAGCTTGGCTGGCTGGGAAATTCTGGGACTTGAAGTCCAGCCATCTTCAGGTGACCAAGGTTGAGAAGTACTGCTTTACAAGATTGCCCAGATAGAGGAGCTTAAAAAGCCAAGATAGCAACACTAACCATGCAACTGGAGACTTGTTTTTTTTCTATATTTATATAAAAATTGGAGAGAGAGAGAGAGAGAGAGAGAGAGAGAGAGAGAGAGAGAGAGAGAGAGAGAGAGAGAGAGAGAGAGAGAGAGAAAGAAAGAAAGAAAGAAAGAGAAAGAAAGAAAGAAAGAAAGAAAGAAGAAAGAAAGAAAGAAAGAGAAGAAAAAGAGAAAGACAGAAAGACAGAAAAAGAAGGAAAAGAAAGAGACAGAAAAAAGAAAGAAGACAGAAAAAAGACAGAAAGAAAAGAAAGACAGAAAAAAGAAAAGAAAGAGAAGACAGAAAAAAGACAGAAAGAAAGAAAAAGAAAAAAGAAAAGAAAAAGAAAGAGAAAAAAGAAAGAGAAAGAGAAAGAAGACAGAAAAAAGACAGAAAGACAAAGAAAGAAAGAAAGAAAGAGAAAGAAAGAAAGAAAGAAAGAAAAAGAAAGAAAGAAAGAAGAAAGAAAGAAAAGAAAAAGAGAAAGAAAGAAAGACAGAAAAAAGAAGGAAAAGAAAGAGACAGAAAAAAGAAAGAAGAAAGAAGACAGAAAAAAGACAGAAAGAAAAGAAAGACAGAAAAAAGAAAAGAAAGAGAAGACAGAAAAAAGACAGAAAGAGAAAAACAAAAAGAAAAGAAAAAGAAAGAGAAAAAAAGAAAAAGAAAGAAGACAGAAAGAAAGAAAGAAAGAAAGAAAGAAAGAAAGAAAAAGAAAGAAAGAAAGAAAGAAAGAAAGAAAGAAAGAAAGAAAGAAAGAAAGAAAGAAAGAAAGAAAGAAAGAAAGAAAGAAAGAAAGAAAGAAAGATAAGGTTCCAATTGCATGGTTTGTGTTACTATCTTGACTGTTTTTAAGTCCTCCTCCTGGACAATCCTGTGTCCAGGATTGACAAAGCAGTGTCTTTCCACCTTGGTCTCTTGCCGATGGGTGGTCTTCAACGCCTAGAATTCCCCAGCCAGCCAGGCTGAAGTCCACCCATCTTCAGGCAGCCAAGATCGGAAAACATTGCTTTAAAGAAGAGCTCTGAACAAGCAAGATAATTCTATGCATACATACATGTATTGTGGATCCATACAAAAAGAGGCGATGCTGAGGCCACCCTCTTGAGTTTTTTTATCTCTCCTCCAAAAGACACCCCTGAAAAGGCAAGAAAAACAAGAGCACCAGCGGCAGGGGTCTTGACCCAAAGGAATAGCTGAGAAGCTTTTAGGATCTGTGCCCAAAGCTCTCATCCTACTGTTGTGATTCAGGGTCAGCCTGTGGGTTCGGCAGTTGGGTCGGACGACTCAGAGGAGGAGGAGGGGGGTGTTGAAGAGCTTGCTGATGATGACCTTGAGGCTCCGCAGAGCCCTCAGCCAGGCCCCTCCCACCTGGTCACGACGGAGACCCAGCTGTGTGAGCCTGACAGCGTGGATGAAGATGACCCACAGCTGGCCCTGTTCAAGGACGCCCGACGTAGGAGGCAGTCAATCAGGAGTAAACAGAGGAAGGCAATGGGGCACCTCGGAAGGAGGCAGAGAGAAGCCACGCCCTGAACTGTATAAAAGGGGAATGCGTGGGAGGGCTGGTTTGCTGAAGGCTTGAATAGTTCCTGTTTCATAGCTCCTGTTTCATGGTTCGTGTCTTGTTTTGCTCTGTTTTATGTTAATAAATTTGGCAGGCTTATTTCCAGCCTCTTGCCATTTGTAAAGGGGTTGTCCCTGCTTTTTCTGCAGGGCCGGTAGCAGGCTGGTACAGAACACCTACTGCACATATTAAAAAAGGCACTTTCTCAAAGAAATGACTTCGTAACAAGGCGGTACCAAAAATATGCAGCTGCACCTTGCTCATTTCTTTTATTTCTCTATCCATTCTCTGCTCCACCAGACATTCGTGTTCCCTGCAAAGAGGACAAATTAAGTAAATATGGCACTATTGTTGTTGCTGCTGCTGCTGCTAAAAATGTCAGCTAGGCCCACAACACAACACAGGATCTATTCCCATGTGAGAATGCAGAATGGGGGTGGGGCGGGGGTGACACAATTGGATCTTGCATGCTTAACAAATAAGTTGAACTTCCCAGACATCCAAATAGTGAAATCAAACACCCAAAACAGAAAAAGCTTTTCCCTCCCCTTGCCAAGTTTATTTCTTCATTAGCCAAGGAGGCCAAGTCCTTTCTGGAAAAACAGCTTCTGAAATTTGAGCAGCCAGGAAGGTTTTTATCTGGAGGGCAAAGTGACATCAGAATGGCAGTTAACACTGAAGAGGAGAGTAATGTAACTCTTTTATCAGCTTAATTTCTAAGGACGATTGCATAAAACAAATCTTGATCTGGGCACTTTTCCTGTTTGAAGAAATAATTGCTACTGAGCATGCCAACCTATTTTTCCTGCTTCACGTTGCACTCTGTATTTAAAACTTTTTTTTTCAAGAAGGATTGAAGGAGACTCATCCGGGATTGCAAAATTTATCGGTTCCAGAGGTTTACTAATAGCTGAAAAGCAGTTAACAAGCCATTTCCAAAAATGATTAGGAAATGAATTGTGTGAGATTGTTGATCAATGATAGCTATTCCCCAGAGCTCTTAAATCCCACCGGAAATTGCTCTTTTGTTTTGTTTCCTTGCGAGGAGCAGCTGTCTGGAATGCTTGCAGGCAATCCCAGGTCCTCTCTTTGTCCAGAGAGGGTTTACAGGTAGTCCTCGACTTACAACAGTTCATTTAGTGACCATTCAAAGTTACAACGGCACTGGAAAAAAGGTAACTTACGACCGTTTTTCGCAGTTGTGACTTTTGCAGCGTCCCCATGATCCTGTGTTCAAAATTCAGATCCTTGGCAACCAGTTCATATTTATGACCGTTGCTGGGTCCCAAGGTCTTGTGATCCCCTTTTGCGACCTTCTGACCAGCAAAGTCAGTGGGGGAAGCCGGATTTCCCCTAACAGCCCAGTTGCTAACTTATCAGCTGCAGTGATTCACGTGACAGCTGAGTCAAGAAAGGTCGTAAAATGGGTCAAAACTCACTGAACAAATGTTTCTCTCAACAGTAAAAAATCTTGGGCTCGATTTTTGGTCGTAAGTCAAGGACTTAGCTATACAAAGAGCCAGTTCCCTTCGCTGAGTCTTCATTCTGCTGTGGTCGTTGACTCTGCTCTTTGAGCTGGAAGGGACCTTGGAGGTCTTCTAGTCCAACCCCCTGCTCAAGCTGTCTTCATTTTGCCATTTCTTCTCCCGAAGCGCTGTTTTGCATTGCAATTTGGACGGCTGTCAGTTTGCGTGTTTGCTTTGCTGAACTCACCTGTCATAAAGTCCTCTGACTCGCTAGAGTGCTATATTTCAGTTTATCCTCATCCCACCCCTGTATTTCAGTGGCGTGTTTCTCTTGCGTTTTGTCAGTCTTTGCAACCTTGTTCGTTCAGGTGTGTTCTCCTCTCCTGCAGTTGTCCATCACAGTAAGTGGGGTTTTTTTTTTCTCCTCCACCTTGTGTAATGTTCCTGTTCTGTACCAGCCTGCTACCGGCCCTGCAGAAAAGGCAGGGACAACCCCTTTTACAAGAAGGCAAGAGGTTGGAACTAAGCCTGCCAAATTTATGGATACAAAAACAAACAGAACAAGGCACGAACCATGAAACAGGAGCTATTCAAACGGTTGCCTTCAGCAAACCAGCCCTCCCACACATTCCCCTTTTAAACAGTTCAAGGCGTGGCTTCTCTCTGCCTCCTTCCGAGGTGCCCCATTGCCTTCCTCTGTTTACTCCTGATTGACTGCCTCCTGCATCGGGCGTCCTTGAACAGGGCCAGCTGTGGGTCATCTTCATCCACGCTGTCAGGCTCACACAGCTGGGTCTGCGTCGTAACCAGGTGGGAGGGGCCTGGCTGAGGGCTCTCATCAGCAAGCTCTCCAACACCCTCAGCAACCTCTCCAACACCCCCCTCCTCCTCCTCTGAATCGTCTGACCCAACTGCCGAACCCACAGGCTGACCCTGAATCACAACAGTTCCTCTTGTTCTTCAGATACCGCAACCTCGTGGGTGTGTGGTACACCCTCCCAATGATTGTTTGGTGTGAGATAATTACGACACCGTGCAGGCTTCCTTGTTTGCAAAATGTTCTTTTATACAGGTGCCTTTGTTTAAGAAGGGTGTATTTCTTCTCCTGCCCTAATCCAGATAATTAGAGATTTTTTCACCCTTTGTTCACACTTATTTGGGGCTCTGTGCCAATAGGAGGCAATTGCCCTAAGTTGGAGGCATGTCTGAACCGAACACAAGCAAGCTACTTTCTTTTCGATGTGCATTTTTTTTAAAGGGAAGCTTGAATGGTAGGAATGAACCTTGCCAAGATCAGAGATGCAAGCGTGCATCTCTGTCTTTACAATAAACCTCCCAGGTAAGATGGGCAGTACCTAAGTTTAGTTAATGAATAAATGAAATAAATCTGGGCTAAAGCAACATAGCAACCATTACCTCTGTCCCTTTTCTAAGGTGTCTCTGCTTGTCTGTCTTCCTGTGCCATTAATCACTCTTTGAAATGAATGAGAGTCAGGAAGAGACTTGACTGACTAAGAGCAGCTGTTTGCATGAGAAAAGGGTTGTATAATTAGACAAGGTTGGGTAGTGGAAGCTGTGAAAGATGAAAAGCTTTTGAAAAACAAAATTTTGAAATGCTTTTGTCCAAATACTGGGAGCAATGGAGAAGAATGCAGCCAGGCATAGCTTGATTTAATCTGCGAAGTGGCATATAGTAGAACAGTGTCTGAATTTAAGCATACTGCTGGCTGAGGAATTCTGGGAGTTGTAGTCAACAACTACAGTAGTCAATCTTAAAGCAGCCAAGTTTCCAGATGTTTTAGACTACATACTCCATCATGTATTGGGAAGTATGGAGGTTGAACACACACACACACACACACATATATGACTGATGAAAACAAATAAGTTTGAAATGCAAATCAGTCTCCCTTTAATTCTTTGTTAGCAATCTAAAAAAAAAATTTACACAAATATGAGCTGTCACTGTTGTGACTACTGCCTGTCGATGGCCTTCGGTTAGGCTGAAACAGGAAATAAAGATTTGTCCCATGTTTGGGGCCTAGCAAGAGTCTGGCTAGCAGGTAAAGTGGTGCACACAGCTTGCCCCAAACAATTTTTAAAAATAATCAGGAAAGCTTGGAGAAAGGCTAAACGTTTATTCATATCTGATGTACTACGTAACCAGGGCATGTGAGATGGTGATCAAAGATCAGAAGACAAGAGTAGTTGGAATAGTTAAATTTGCCCCTCCCGGGTTCAATTTTGATCTTGTGAGGATTGATTTGTTTTTAAGATTAGATGTCCAGGGGATATTTGGCTGTTGATGGAAAAGTACTCACTCCGAAGTGCTTTTGTTCCTTAATCTTTACTGCCTTTCTTATTAGCATTTATATGTTTTTCCTTCTAACTTTCTTTGCTTCTGAGTTTGGTATTTGAAGCCATTTCAACTGCGAAGCCTGTCTTGAACTCTTGATAGTATTTACACATCTCAATAAATTGTAGCACATCTAAATTTTTTCCATCCTGGCTCTTAAAGGTTGTTGAAATACAAGTTTGGGAGGTCAGCCTGAAGCAGAGTTGCAGGAGAGTTGCAGCCAGGTTGAAGGAAACCAAAGTTTAGAAAAAGCGTTGAGATTCTAGGCCAAAACCTGGATTTTGGCACAAAGTTAGTGTTTAAAGAAACCAAGAGGAGAAAAATTTGCTCACCGGAGCGTCCAGCCTTGTACGTTTGCAAGATCATAACTGTTGGGTAGAGACAAAGTAATTCTCATGTGCACATCATCTGCAGATGTTCCTCACACCACCTTCAGGGTCCTCCTACCAGAATTGTGTGGTGTCGCTTGCTTCCTCTTTGCTGGTTGCTTATGGCAGTGAAGCTGGCTTGTGTGTAGTTTATGATTGCTCTAGACATCCGAAGGTTCAAGTTGCAAAGCTGAATTCGGCATGCAGTTGGCTGCAGTTAAGAACTTGAGATGCTTAGTTTTTGAAGGCTAACTGTATAATTCATGAGTGATTGTTTGGCCTTCTGAGTGAAAAAAAATTGAAACAAAAGGGTTCTCTGATTGTAGTGGAGTCAAAATAACACTTTTGTGTTCAGAGTCAGGGTGAGAACAGATAATCTGGCTGCAAGTACTATATACCATGTTCTCTACTAGAACAAATATATCTTATGGTGAAAGGAATGCATTATGTGCTTCACCCAAAACATCTGAATAGAAAGAGAACTTTGATTTCTGCAATGCTTCCTTTTGTGTGTGTGTGTCAAATCCACAACTTAAAATTGTATTTCTGATATTTATATGGTTTTAAAAGAAATAGGGGAAAAAATAATGCTGGATTTGCACAACACATAAAAATGAGCTGATTTTTTTCCCCCACGAGTAGCTGCATTTCATTTATTTTTCTTATTATGCTGGGCTATGACCGTAACATAGGTTTGATTTGATATTTTTTTTCACTTTCCAAAGCTATTGTTATAATAAATTTAATCACAGTAGGTTGCTGGTCCGAGTGGGTTCAAAATCTCAACTTTTTCTTTTAGTTATGGAATAATTGTTTTATATATATATCAAACTAACCATAATGTCTTCATACAATATGCACTTACCACTGCAAAGATCTGCTTCATCACTGAAGTTCAACTGAATAGAGCAGCTAGATGTCTCCTTAGAAATTTGGGGCTTCCCACCATCACTTGTCATTCCCCTAGTTGGATCCAGCCATTGGGATATGAAACCTAAAATATCTGGACTACATTGTCCATAGATTAGAAGTTTCCAAATATGAATCTCCTTAATGAAATCGGTGGTTCTGCACCTCATCTTTAGCTATAAGATTATTCATTCCCTCATTTTGCCCAAGGACGTTTTATGTGGCACTTGAAGGGGATCCAGAAAACCTCTTTACATCTCCTGGTGGATGGACAGATATGGTAGGTAGGTAGGTAGGGATAGATAGATAGATAGATAGATAGATAGATAGATAGATAGATAGATAGATAGATAGATAGATAGATAGATAGATAGATATTGATTCTTATATGATGTAAATACAGTTATGTAACATACACAGACATATAGTAACTGTGAGAGGGATCTCGGAGTCCTAGTGGACAATCACTTCAATATGAGCCAGCAGTGTGCTGCAGCTGCCAAAAAAGCCAACACAGTGCTAGGCTGTGTTGTGATTCAGGGTCAGCCTGTGGGTTCAGCAGTTGGGTCGGACGACTCAGAGGAGGAGGAGGAGGGGGTGTTGAAGAGCTTGCTGAGGGGGTTGGACAGCTTGATGAGAGCCCTCAGCCAGGCCCCTCTCACCTGGTCACGACGCAGACCCAGCTGTGTGAGCCTGACAGCGTGGATGAAGATGACCCACAGCTGGCCCTGTTCAAGGACGCCCGACGCAGGAGGCAGTCAATCAGGAGTAAACAGAGGAAGGCAATGGGGCACCTCGGAAGGAGGCAGAGAGAAGCCACGCCCTGAACTGTTTAAAAGGGGAATGCGTGGGAGGGCTGGTTTGCTGAAGGCAACTGCTTGAAAAGCTCCTGTTTCTTGGTTCGTGTCTTGTTCTGTTTGTTTTTGTATCAATAAATTTGGCAGGCGTAATTCCAGCCTCTTGCCTTCTTTTTTTATTGAAAAGTTTTACAGTACATTTTATCTTTAACAATCCCCCCCTCCCCCCACCCCTACCTAACCCTCCCTATCCCTCCCCCCCATTCCCCCTCCCCCCCACTTCCCAGAGCTAAGTACAAGGTATAAAAACAAAGAACAATCATAAACATCCATATGCTAAAAACAATAAACTATTAACTCTATCGCCCTCTAGCTCATATAAAATGACTACAAGCAATACTAATGTTACATATAGCCTCTTGCCTTCTTGTAAAAGGGGTTGTCCCTGCCTTTTCTGCAGGGCCGGTAGCAGGCTGGTACAGAACAGGCTGCATTAACAGAGGGATAGAATCAAGATCACGTGAAGTACTAATACCAGTTTACAATGCCTTGGTAAGGCCACACCTGGAATACTGCATCCAGTTTTGGTCACCACGATGTAAAAAAGATGTCGAGACTCTAGAAAGAATACAGAGAAGAGCAACAAAGATGATTAGGGGGCTGGAGGCTAAAACAGATAGGGAACGGTTGCTGGAATTGGGTAGGTCCAGTCTAATGAAGAGAAGGGTGAGGGGTGACATGATAGCAGTGTTCCAATATCTCAGGGGCTGCCACAAAGAAGAGGGAGCCAAGCTATTCTCCAAAGCACCTGAAAGCAGGACAAGAAGCAATGGATGGAAACTAGTCAAGGAGAGAAGCAACCTAGAACTAAGGAGAAATTTCCTGACAGTTAGAACAATTAATCAGTGGAACAACCTGCCTCCAGAAGTGGTGAATGCTCCAACACTGGAAGTTTTTAAGAAGAGACTGGACAGCCATTTGTCTGAAATGGTATAGAGTTTCATGCCTGAGCAGGGGGTTGGACTAGATGACCTCCAAGGTCCCTTCCAACTTCTTCTTCTTCTTCTTCTTCTTCTTCTTCTTCTTCTTCTTCTTCTTCTTCTTCTTCTTCTTATTATTATTATTATTATTATTATTATTATTATTATTATTATTATTATTATTATTATTATTATTATTATTATTATTATTATTTCAACTTGTGCAATATATAGATATTCTGTCTTTGTGAACCACTAGTTTATATTTTACAAGGATTTTTTGCTCCAGGGCAACAGTATGGTTGTTAACAAACAGGGTTGATATCCAAATTGTCCCTCCATTAAATGGCTCTTTGATGGTGGACTTGCTTTTATCTTATGGCTCCAATATTGCTTTTCCACAGAATTTGAGAAAGTTGGTCCTCCCATTCCAAGTGAAAAGATGGTTGTGTTACGGCAGTTTGGGCTTCTTCTCTGGAAGAATTACATCTTGCAGGTGAGTTGGTCAGGGACCATGAAGAAATGACAGGAAGGCTATCCATAAAAATGAAAGGGTAGAGGTTAAAGCTTGTTGCAAGCCGGTCTTCTTGAATCTCCTCCAGATAGGCTGGACTTCAGTTCTGCTCATCCTCAGCTTGAGGGTTATGGGAAATTGAAGTCCAACACATCTGCAGAAGACATCAAAATCAGGGCGTCTGCTTGAAACATGCCTTCATTTTTGATCCTGGCTTTTGTAAGGTTTTCCACCTAGCCTCACAAACTCCTCTGGGCTACTCAGGAACTTCAAAGAGCCAAAAGAAACTCCTCAGCCAAGGTTTCAGCAAAGAAAGCAACTTCATTTTGGCCAAGACAAGGGTTGGGTAACCACCTCCCTCTTCGTGGCTGCTTAGAGGGACAGAGGCACACCCAGAAGAGACTTCTTCCACTTTTTATACCTTTTCAGAAGAAAGAGATTCAGGTCTCTGTATCAGGAGCAAGGAAGCACAGAAAAACAAATCCCAGGATGATGACTCATACACATCAATCCAGGCTAACTCACCTTCCCCCTCTACCTATTTCCTGGATCACTGAACCTTACCTTTCATGCTCCTTTCATGTATATTTAGCATGAGACATTTACTTTTTAAATATGCATGAAACACTTGCTTCTATCTATAAGGCTCCTTGCATATAAAAAAATGATATAAAATGGCTCCAAAATAACACTACTAATATCAAGCTTAAGCATAATAAAATCGTAAGCACAATAAGGTCCCTTCACTTTCACGCCACACAAGATGTTTTAGCTATGGATTGTTGAAGAAACGATTGGATTTGCCCGATGTTCTAGCTAGCCGTAAACCCTAGTTCCAAACCATAGTGCTGGTTTTACTCAACCTGCTAAACTCAACGAGCCTATATTATGGCAGAGCAGTTTGAGGGCTCTTGTGACCCTAGGAATCTTGGTTTGCCTCCAACAACTACCATTGTATTGCAAAGTTTAATGCGACAGATGGTGAAAATTATTGTCAGCTTCATTATGCTGATATTAATGTAATATTTTTTCTTGATTCTTCCCAAAACCATTGAGAAAGCTAGCTACCAGCTCTCTTTCTTGCATCTCTTACTCGGCTCAAGATAAAAATCTTACAACTGATTACAAGCATTGCATCAATTAACAATTGTAATGTGCTAAAACCCTGTTGTGTTTGCATTTGCATAACCAACCTATCTTCCCCACCCTTCTCATTCCAGTTTATATTCTAAAGCAGGGGTCTCCAAATTGGGCAACTTTTAGATGTGTGGACCAACTCCCAGAAGTCCCCAGCCAGCATATTAGCATGGCTGCTTGAGGAATTCTGGAAGCTGGAAGTCCACACATCTTAACAGTTGCCAAGTTTGGAGACCTCTGTTCTAAGGCAAATGATGGGAATTGCAGCGCAGAAAAGCTGATGCTCCTTAATAAAATTTATAATTTGCATATTGGACTCTTGATTTCTTTTCTGTTATCGTAGGCAGAACTCTTCTCCTACAGCATCCAAAATTCAGATTGGTCTTTACACAAAGTCCTAATATTTCAGTTTTACAGGCTCTCTTAAATAGAACAGGCCTTTAGAGGCACGGGCAGAATTTATTGTAATTTATAACCCTGTTTATCATTCATATTATGCTTGCTGCTGGGCCTGTTATTTCTAGTCTGTCTAGAGTCTATCCTATGATTTGTAGTTTTTAAAAGGAAGCGAAGATGCTGAGTTCTTTACAAGTAGATCATGAAAGGTTGAAAAATTCCAGACTTGTAAATGCCAGTGTGTCCATATTGCTTTTTTATCCTTTTTTTCTTCTTCTTCTTAAAATGCTTAATAAAAGTATACTAAAGATTAAACCAAAAGGGACGCGGTGGCTCAGTGGGTTAGGACGCTGAGCTTGTCGATCAGAAGGTCGGCAGTTTGCCGGGTTGAATCCCGAGTGCCGCGTAGCAGAGTGAGCGCCTGTTACTCGTCCCAGCTTCTGCCAACCTAGTAGTTCGAAAGCACGTAAAAATGCAAGTAGAAAAATAGGCACCACTACGGTGGGAAGGTAACAGCGTTCCGTGCGCCTTTGGCGTCTAGTCATGCCGGCCACATGACCACGGAGACGTCCTCGGACAAGCGCTGACTCTTCGGCTTTGAAACGGAGATGAGCACCGGCCCCTAGAGTCGGAAACGACTAGCACGCATGTGCGGGGGAACCTATACCTTTACTTTACCTTAAAGATTAAACCAGGCTGGATGCAAAGGCTACTGCAGTTGATCCAATATCCATTACAACTGAAAAGTGTGGAGGAAGAAGCATCGTTAACTTGACATCCAACAGACTGTAGCAGCAATAAACCGGACCTTTAGCAATCCATAGCTGAACAACTGCCAGTCAACCATGTCCACCCTCATCTTTTATTATTATTTATTATTTTATTATTTTGACTTATATACCGCCCTATTCCCGTAGGACTCAGAGCGGTTTACAGGGCAATTAAAATCATACCATACAAAAGTTAAAAGATTTAAAACAGTTAATTAAAACAGTTAGTTAAATTTAGAGCCCCAAATTTAAAAAGTTAAAACATTAAAACCCAATTAAAACCCCTCAGTCTAGGCCCGACAGCTCAAAGAGCCAAGTTTTCAGGTCCCGGCGGAATGACGGAGGTCGGAGGCAGTCCTAAGTTCCATCGGAAGTTGGTTCCAAAGGGCAGGCGCACCCACAGAGAAGGCCCTCCCTCCCTGTGGGAGCGCACAGGACGATGGGAAGTTGATGCCGGCAGCAGGTGTTCCCTCAGATAATCCGGACCCAAGCCATTTAGGGCTTTATAGGTCATCACCAGCACCTTGAATCTTCAAAGCGCCATTCAAATGTTTCATGCTCCATCTCTCAGCCCACAGGAACATTTTTGCGTGGGGGGGAGCCATTGCTTTTTTTTTTATAGAATGACATTGATTTGAGAAGGGCTGGTTTGTTATTTCAGCAACATTTTGGGATTTTTGCAAGTGTCTTGCTAGTCTCCTGAATGATTGCTTTAGCTACCTAGGATTGGTGCTCCTCACATCTGCCTGTCTTTATCCTTGGGGAATTACAGTTCTAACACTGAAACTGCCTTCCAACTGAGTCATTCTGTATCTCCAGATCGTTTTCAACTACATTCTGTAAATCTCCAGCAGAGATAGTTTCCAGGTTTCACTGCCTAGGGTTATTATTGTCCCAAAGGTGCTTTTTTTCAGGAGACAACTGGACTTTCCTGTTTTTCTTTGAAGACCTTTCGCTTCTCATCCGAGAAGCTTCCACAGCTCTGACGGGATGGTGGGGAATGGAAGGATTTATACTCCTTGCAGACAGCTGGTCATTTGCATCCTTTTAGAGAGTCGTTGAGGCCACTTGGAGGTTTACCTGTGTCCTCAGGGTCACCTGAGTGGTGCCAACGGGTGGGTGGAGCCTTCTTGGCTGCATAACGTTTTCTGCCCTGGGTCCCTTCTCTGTTGAAGACAGGTGCAGGCTGTTGGGGATGAGCTGAAGTCAGAGCTGACGAAGCTTCTTGGATGAGAAGTGAAAAGTCTTCAGGGAAAAACAAGAAAGTCCAGTTGCCTCCTGAAACAGCGCCTTTAGGGGACAGCCAGGACCTGGATGACCGGGAATCTCCGTAGACATTTAAAGTTGTTATTGATGTGATTTTAACTGGAAGTGGCCAGGATGGAAACGGAAAACATCTGTCTGGAAAACTGGTGTCCCACCTGGTCCCTTTCCTAGTGAAAGTTGTACGCTGCATATGAAACCAGAAAAGTGGTCCCTGCAGTGCTCTTGGTCAATTCCTGGGACTCTGGAATTTCCAATCCTTGGTCAGTCACCCTCCTAAAGTCCAGGAGAAATGTTCATCCTTCCACCCAAATTTACTTCTGAAGGTCCCAATGGTACCACCTCGTTTATTTTCAAGGCTCACCAAAATCCTTACATTTCGTATTGATGTAGGCAGGATGATGATGATGATGATGATGATGATGATGATGATGATGCAATCATCTTGCATACACATGATTGTGATTTGCAATTTTATTTTTGTTTTGCTGGTTTTACGATTTTGCCCGTTTCCCGCAAAAACAAAAAACAACACCCACTGGGGAAAGTGTATACACTTAATGACAACATGATTCCCTTAACGACCAGCATAAAAATAGTTGTAAGATCGGATCCCGTCACGCGGGGTCTCAAATTATGACAGCAGTGACCTACAGCGGAAATCCCAATCCTCCCTGTCGTAACTCCTGCAGCATGCCCAGGTAATGAACCCCTGGCCATTTGGGGTCTTCTTGAACCGTGAACACCCAGTTGTAACTCCACCCAGGAGCTTTTGCTGAGCCTCACTTTGCACCATCTCTGTTTCCTTCTGCAGAAGCGGAAAATTTTGGTGACGCTGATTGAGATTTGTCTCCCCTTGTTGTTTGCCGCCATCCTTATTGGCCTGCGCCATCGTGTCCACTCGGTCAACCACCCCAATGCCACCTTGTACCACAGCAAGCAGGTGGACAGGCTGCCCAGTTTCTTCCATCGCTGGCATTCGGGCGTCCCCTGGGAGCTGGCGTACGTCCCCTCCAACAACACAGCCGTGGAAAGCATCGCCGAGGCGGTGGAGAAGGCCTTGGAGATCAATATCAAAGGTCTGCAGCCTGGCAGGGCAGTCTGTGTTCCGGGGTTTCCGCCTGGGAACAGAGGGAGACTCCTGTAACTGTAGGGCCTTCTGTTGAGCTGACCACGAGTGATGCAGTGGTAAAAATGCCTTCCCTTCCTCTCGTTTTTCCTTCCCTTCCCTTCCCCTTCCTTTCTCTTTTCTTTCTCTTTCCTTTCTTTTCCTTTCCTTTCCTCTTCCTTTCCTCTTCTTTCTTTCTTTCTTTCTTTCTTTCTTTCTTTCTCTCCCTCCCTCCCTCCTTCCTTCTTTCCTTTCCTCTTTCTTTCTTTCTTTCTTTCTCTCCCTCTCTCCCTCCCTCGCTCCCTCCCTCCTTCTTTCTTTCCTTTCCTCCTCCTCTTCTTTCTTTCTTTCTTTCTTTCTTTCTTTCTTTCTTTCTTTCTTTCTTTCTTTCTTATTTATTTATTTATTTATTTCTCTCCCTCCCTCCTTCCTTCTTTCCTTTCCTCCTCCTCCCTTTCTTTCTTTCTTTTTTCCCTCCCTCCTTTCCTTTCTTTCTTTCTTTCTCTTTCTTTTTTCTTTCTTTCTTTCTTTCTTTCTTTCTTTCTTTCTTTCTTTTTTCTCTTCCTCCCTCCTTCCTTCTTTCCTTTCCTTCTCCTCCTTTTCTTTCTTTCTTTCTTTCTTTCTTTCTTTCTCTCTTTCTTTCTTTCTTTCTTTCTTTCTTTCTCTCCCTCCCTCCTTCCTTCTTTCCTCCTCCTTTCTTTCTTTCTTTCTTTCTTTCTTTCTTTCTTTCTTTCTTTCTTTCTTTCTCTCCCTCCCTCCCTCCCTCCTTCCTTCTTTCCTCCTTCTTTCTTTCTTTCTTTCTTTCTTTCTTTCTTTCTTTCTTTCTTTCTTTCTTTTTCTTTTTTCCCTCCCTCCTTCTTTCCTCTTTCTTTCTTTCTTTCTTTCTTTCTTTCTTTCTTTCTTTCTTTCTTTCTTTCTTTCTCTTCCTCCCTCCTTCCTTCTTTCCTTTCCTTCTCCTCCTTTTCTTTCTTTCTTTCTTTCTTTTCTTTCTTTCTTTCTTTCTTTCTTTCTTTCTTTCTTTCTTTCTAACTTTCTTTCTTTCCTTCTTTTTTCTTTCTTTCCCACTCTTTCTGACTCACACTAAAACTCTCTTAGGACGCCCAAGGGCAATCTGCCATAAAAACATCGTTTTTAAAAAGCAACCCTGCCTGTCCTAAAGTAGCTCAGGGCAATCAGAATGAGACAAAGAGGAAATGTCTGCTAAACAGGAAAGAAACCATTGCAGATAGTCCTTGACTTACAACAGTTCATTGAGTGACCGTTCGAGCTTACAACAGCACTGAAGAACATGACGTAGGACCGTCTTGCACGGTTGCAACCCTTCCGGCATTCCCAGGATCACGTGATCAAAATCCAGATGCTTGGCAAGTGGTTCACACTTATGACCGTTGCTGTGTCCCAAGGTCACATGATCCCCTTTTGCGACCTTCTGACAAGCGGAGTCAAAGGGGAAGCCGGATTCATTTAACAACCGGGTTGCCAACTTATCGAGTGCAGTGATTCACTTAATAGCTGTGGCAAGAAAGGACGTAAAATGGGGCAAAACTCATTTAACAACTTTCTCAGCAGCAGAAATTTTGGACTCAGCTGTGGCTGTAAGTCAAGGAGTGCTAGTATATTGCTGGTCTCAGACAGAAGAAGACCATCAGCCCAATTCCCAATGCTTCAAAGATGGGGCTGCCGTAAAAAAGGCCGTGCCCCAGGTACCTTCTAACGTAGCTGTCTCGCCTAGTGGGAA
Organism: Vipera berus; assembly: GCF_964194415.1. Lineage (NCBI taxonomy): Eukaryota > Metazoa > Chordata > Lepidosauria > Squamata > Viperidae > Vipera > Vipera berus. The sequence continues at coordinate 8,956,350 of NC_138216.1, forward strand.
GTAAATTAGCACCCCCAATGAGGTTTGGCAAATACAGGCAAGTCGTACTGAGCATGTGCAAGTTCTGCATTAGTTTTTCCACTAATGGCTAGCCTGGAGAAATCAGAGAATCTGGAGAAGATATCAAGACAGGAGAGGTCTGACTTATCCTTTGCACATCAAATCCTGCATCTTGATTTTCTTTTTCCCCAGGAAACCCAAGTGAAATTGGAGAAATGGGTGAAATATTCATCACAAGACAAGGTGGCAGCCAAAAGGGTCATTATAGACTATCTTTACAAGCCCAATTATTCCTTGGCGAGCCTCCACATTCGTAGGCAGTCTATCGGTGTATACTGGCAAACAAAAATACGGTTGCTTTCATTGCCTTGTTTTCTGGCCTCCCAGAAGACAGGTTGCTCATGGTTGGTTCATGGTTGGGTGCAGTCAATCTATAGTCTTCCTTCTCTAATTGGGCTGGCAGTTCTTATTGCTATAAGACTTTAGCTTAAATGTGGATTAGTGAATAAGTTATAATTAGCTGGGTTTGCCGTACTATAATCCAATCTTTTGATTATACCATGGCTCAGCAAGCAAAATCTTAACTAAGCCGATGTGGTCTTGTGCAACCAGCTCCCTGGCTTCACTGGGAAAACATTGATCTCTTATAGGACCTTTATGGCATACTATCACTGGGGACCCGATTAAGCATTCCCATGCCCCATCTCAACATCTTTTTTAGATCGTGGTGACCAAAACTGGATGCAGTATTCCAAGTGTGGCCTTTCCACTTGGAATACTGCATCCAGTTTTGGTCACCACGATGTAAAAAAGATGTCGAGGCTCTGGAAAGAGTGCAGTGAAGAGCAAAAAAGATGATCAGGGGACTGGAGGCTAAAACATATAAGGAACGGCTGCTGGAATTGGGTATGTCTAGTTTAATGAAGAGAAGGACGAGGGGGGACATGATAGCAGTGTTCCAATATCTAAGGAGCTGCCCCAAAGAAGAGGGAGTCAAGCTATTCTCCAAAGCCCCTGAAGGCAGGACAAGAAGCAACAGATGGAAACTAACCAAGGAGAGAAGCAACCTAGAACTAAGGAGAAGCTTCCTGACAGTTAGAACAATTAACCAGTGGAACAACCTCCCTCCAGAAGCTGCGAATGCTCCAACACTGGAAGTTTTTAAGGAGAGACTGGACAGCCATTTGTCTGGAATGGCATTGGCTCCCCTAACAGTCCTTGATCAATATTGTTGGGCTGGAAAAAGTCTCCACAAACATGTTGCTGAGATACAACCTTGTTCTTCTTGTCCATCAATGCAAAGTAAATATTCTAAAACAAACTGTGAAGATTGATATGCAAAATTATCTCACTGTACTTTCAACCGTTTTAAGCCTTGGAGATTGACTGTCAGGCCGGAAAGCAGCTAACTCTCTCACCTTCTGCAGTTGCCCAGGTTCTTTCAAATGCACTTACAATACAATACAATAACAAAGTTGAAAGAGTCCTTGGAGGTCATCTAGTCCAACCCCCTGCTCAGGCAGGAAACCCTATGGCATTTCAGACAAATGGCTGTCCAATCTCTTCTTAAAAACTTTCAATGTTGGCGCGTTCACAGCTTCTGGAGGCAGGTTGTTCCACTGGTTAATTGTTCTAACCCGTCAGGAAATTTCTCCTTAGTTCTAAGTTGCTCCTCTCCTTGATTAGTTTCCATCCGTTGCTTCTTGTCTTGCCTTTTAATGTCTTGCTTTCCTGCGGACGTTTGAATGAACATGCCGGTGCAAGTCAGTTGCAGCGGAAGGATCTATCATGTCTTATTTTATTGAAAGCAGGAAGAGTGTGATGCAGAGGAAGCTTTCTTCACTTTTGTAACAAACCTCCCAGGTCGTGACATGATGAAATGTGTCAGCTCCACCAGGTGGACCAAACCAGGAAATCAATCCTACAGGAAAGCTTATTTAGCAAGAGAGGAACTGCTGATTGTCTACAACACAGTCCTTTCAGCAGGTCCAAGAAGGCTTCACAGCCATTTGCACCACTCCGGTGACCCTGAGGACACAGATAAACCTCCAAGTGGCCTCAACGACTCTCTAAAAGAATGCAAATGACCAGCTGCTTGCAAGGAATAGAAATCCTTCCATTCCTCATTCGGGTTGCTTCGACTGAAGGTGCCAGCAACAGAAGTGTCAGTGAGTTGCGCAGAGGTGTGAGATCAGCTACGATCTCTGAAAGTGCTCGACGTTTTGGGGAGCAGTAGTCTCCCTCCGGTGCTGAGTGACTTCTGAGGTGGAAGCAGTGTGATCGAAAGACGAAATGAGGCAAACGTGGAGGGCTAATAACTAGACCAGGGGTAGGCAACCTTGGCTCTTTTATAACTCGTGGACTTCAACTCCCAGAATTCCTGAGCCGGCATGGCTCAGCTTGGAAACTTCTCCCTTTCCCCTCAGTGTGGCTGGCTCAGGAATTCTGGGAGTTGAAGTCCACAAGTCATAAAGCGGCCTAGGCCTAGACCAGGGGTAGGCAACCTTGGCTCTTTTATGACTCGTGGACTTCAACTCCCAGAATTCCTGAGCCAGCGTGGGGGAAACTTTGGCCCCCTCATGACTTGTAGACTTCAACTCCCAGAATTCCTGAGCCAGCAGCATGGCTCAGCTTGGAAATCTCTCCCTTTCCCCTCAGCGTGGCTGGCTCAGGAATTCTGGGAGTTGAAGTCCACGAGTCATAAAAGAGCCAAGATTGCCTACCCCTGAACTAGGCTAAAAGCTAATCCAAATAGAGCAGGGGTCCCCAATCCCCTGGTCCGTGGACCAGTAGCGGGCCACAGCATGCCAGCAACCAGTCTGCGCAAACAAGCAAAGCAGGCAACACACAAAACCACGCACCCTCCGGTCCACGGAAAAACCTCTCTCCACGGAACCGGTCCCTGATGCCCAAAAGGCTGGGGACCTCTGATATAGAGTGTTGTGATCATCTATTTGGTTAGCTAATGTTGGGCTCCTTACAGCCCAACGCGGTTTACATGGAGCTAGAGTTCATAACAAACTGGCCAGTGAGAAACTGCTGTGTCATCCTTGCAACAGAAATGTGGTTAAAGCATTTCATCCTGGATAGTGCTGTTAGCGTGGGTGAATTTTCAACATTTTGGTTTATTTTCTTTTGAGAGGAGGCATCAGAATTTCATTTTTTTTTAACGTGTGCCAGTGTGTTCACAGAAAAAAAATGACAACAATGATGATCTTATCTTAAATTTATCTTTATTGAGTTTGGCTATGAGAACAAGAACCTTGCAAGGTCTCACGCTGGATCTTTTTCGCCTAATACAGTTAGTCCTCAATTTACCAACAGTTCGTTTAGGGACTGTTCAAAGTTACAGTGGCCCCTGGAAAAAGTGACTTATGACCGTTCCTCACACTTACGACCATTGTAGCATCCCTAATGGTCACATGATCGAAATTCAAACACTTGGCAACTGACTCATATTTATGACGGTTGCAGTGTCCCTTCTGACAAGCAAAGCCAGATTCAGTTAACAACCATGTTGCTTAACAATTGCAGTGATTCGCTTAACAACTGGAACAAGAAACGTCATCAACTGGGGCCAAACTCACTTAACTGTCTCGCTTAGCAACAGAAATGTTGGGATCCATTGTGGTCGTAAGTTGAGGAGTAGCTATATAATCCAATGAATTGGGATGGCATGTGCCGAGCCACTTCCAAATGTTATCTCCTTGTTCTGGACATAATAAAAAAAAATGTGTCCCTTTTTGCCTGGGAAATAGTTCCTACACCTTTTCATCAAGGAGTAGCTGCACCCCAAGTGCAATGACTGAATGACACGAGTTATTTATTTTATTGCATTTATATATTTAAAAACCACCCATCACCCTTACTGACTGGCTCTGGGCGGTGTACAAACATATATAAATATTACAATAAAAATAATTAAAAACAGGAAGGCCCTGTCCTTTGTTTGTTTTGTGCTGGATTGGGTTGATTATAATATTCCTCTTGAGAAGGAGGAATATTACTAACACATATTAAGTTTTTTATTTTTTATTTATTTATTTTATTTTAATGCCATTTATATCCCGCCCTTCTCCGAAGACTCAGGGCGGCTTACAATTTTAAAGCACAAATCAAATGTGCTTAGCAATAGCCTTCATTCTATGTATATGCCTGTTTATTAGGGCTTTCGCCCCTCCAAGCGGCATTATTCCTTTCTCTCTACCACATTTTTCTAGCCATTGATAAAAGGCATTCCCTGTTCTAAAACATACTTAATCTTCTTTCTCTTTCATTTTCAGTGTCAATCTATCCATTTCTGCACAATCTGAGTTTTTTTTTAATTAAGTGCTCCTCTGTTGGTAAATCTTCATTTCCCCCCAGTGTTGAGTGGATACAATTCTTGCTGCAGTTAATACACGTAGATTATAATACACGTAATACACAAATTAGATATATAGACTCTCTCTCATAGTTTCCTACAGTTATGCCTAACAAATCACTGTGTGGTTTCTGTTTAACTCTGTAGCTCGAGGGTTTCCATCTGAAAAGGAGTTTGAACACTACATCAGGTTCGATAACCGTTCAGGCAACGTACTGGCGGGACTGGTTTTTGAGAACTGTGTGGCTAACAGCCAGGATCCCTTGCCGCTCCAGGTAAGATGTTTTCTTGGTTGCTTCTCTTCAAGTACACCTTCTCAACTCTCAAATTGGTGCATGATAGTCTCTTACCCAGGAATTATGAAAACTAGATCTATACATATGTGTGTATAGTATGGTTAGGTGTGTGTCATGTATGTGTTCCACTCTGAGAGCAGGCAACTAAATTTCAAATAATAATATAATAATAATAATAATAATAATAATAATAATAATAATAATAATAATAATAATAATAATAATAATAATATAATAATAATAATAATAATAATAATAATAATAATAATAATAATAATAATAATTGTGCCAGTCAATTCATTAGTGCAAGTCAATTTGAGTGTTCAGTTGACTGAGTTTCATGTTTTATGAATAAAAGTTTTACAATAATAATTTTAAGGAGGTACCTGGTTGATACCTAGGATGCTGGCAGCAACCTGTGTCAACCATTAGTGCCAGTCAGTTTGAATGTTCAGTTGACTGAGGTTCATATTTAATGAATAAAAGATAATAATAAGTTGGAAGGGTTAGGGTTAGGGTTGGAGCATTTTTGATGTGTGCCGTTGTGCCCACAGTAAAAAAATGACAATAAAGGTTATGTTATCTTATCTGTCTAGGAGCATTCCTATGGAAAATGTAGGCAGTGAAATAGAATGGAATAGAATAACAGAGTTGGAAGGGACACTGGAGGTCTTCTAGTCCAACCTCTTGCACAGGCAGGAAACCTTATACCATTTCAGTGTGAAATGGTTTTCCAATCTCTTCTTAAAAACCTCCAGTGTTGGAGTGTTCACAACTTCTGGAAGCAAGTTGTTCAACTCATTAATTGTTCTCACTGTCAGGAAGTTTCTCCTTAGTTCTAGGTTGCTTCTCTCTTTAGTTAGTTTCCACCCGTTGCTTCTTGTCCTGCCTTCGGGCGCTTTGGAGGATAGCTTGACTCCCTCTTCTTTGTGGCAGCCCCTGAGATATTGGAACATTTGCATATTTGCACATTCTTTCTGGTGCATGTGTATCCATGCATCCTAGTAAACATGTAGCTGGACTGGAGAACACTACAAATATAGTGTCTGTAAACATGCATGGATGCTTAGGTGCCATGTGCCAAATCCTTATATTTCCCATACATTTCACTTTCTGGTTCATAACCTTAGGACCAGATATGCTCGCTGAATTATTTTTGGTTCTCCTAATACGCATCACTGCTAATAGGCAACATGTTTCCCAGCCATTTTAAGTCAGGAAACATCTGGAAATCATGGTATAAGCCATGCTATTTAAGTTAGTTTAAGAAAAAATAAAATGGAGGGTGGCCAAGGAGCTACAAACATCACATCTCTCTGTCTGCTTTGCTGGCTGGGGAATTCTGGGAGTTGAAGTCCATACATCTTCAAGTTGCCATAGTTGAGAAATCCTGTTTCAGTATGACCTTCCGCCATCAAAGCAGAAGCCCACCCAGATGCACAGAATGTGGTGGAGGAGGGCACACATTTCTTAACAACATGTGGGCTGGATGCAACTAGCTTTGAATGGCCTCAAGGAATGTCATGGACTCTTATGTCATTGTGATTTGTCCGCAGGTTAATTACCGGCTACGTTTCAAATATAGCCCTAGGAACGCTCCTGCAAGTGAGAGGACAGGATTGAACCCCAACTTGGATCGAGACTGGATCACCCACTACCTTTTCCCACTGTTCCAGTTACCAGGACCCAGAGAGGCAAAAAGTGATGATGGAGGCACACCAGGTAATCTTTTCCTAATGGTTATTTTATGCCGAAAGATCATCAGATCTTCAGTAGGACCTGGAAACACAAGGAGCTGTCCTCTACTTCTGACTGGTCTTCGATCTTTCACGTTCTGTACAACATGAGATATGCATTATCTCATATTGCGTAACCCTTAACATGTCTCTAGAACCTATGCTGTCTATTGTCCCCACCCCAAGGACCATTCTTGTGAAAGACGAAGTTGGCATAAAATATTATAACCTGGCCCAAGTGTTGAACTAGAATTATGGGGATCGAGGTTCAATTCCACCCTTAGTTTTAGAAGGTGAGTGGCTATCTTTTGGTGGTCTCTCAATCCAACGTACTTCACCGTGTTGCTGTCATGAAATAAAATGAAGATGTACAATGAAGCCACCTTGAACTCTTGGACTAGAGATGGGGTAGAAATCTAATGAAGAGAATAAATAAACCAATACACACTGAATCAATGAAGATGGCTTCACATCTTGCTAGGCTTCTGATGACTACCTAGTCAGGATGGTGTCATTTTCTTGGCAGCTGTAGGAAAATTGTGTCCTCATGTGCCTTTTTCTGGGATGTGACCTTGACTACTGTAGCTTATAGCTTTGATATTTCAGATAGTTTCCCTTCCAACTGTTAACCGTGCCTGATGCCATTTAGCTTCCAAAATCAGAGACGTTTTATCAGATGGTGCTACCTGTTGAAGTTCTGAATTTAATACCACCTCTTTTTACGTGGCTTCCTTCTTGCTTTCTTAGGGTACTTCCGTGAAGGCTTCCTTGCAGTGCAACATGTGGTGGATAAGGCCATCATTCAGTACCATGTCAACAACTCTACTTCTGGTCTGCTGGATCGGGTGACTGTGACCGTTCGGCGCTTTCCTTACCCCCCTTACGTCAATGACCTCTTCCTTGTGGCTATTCAGAACCAGCTTCCCTTGTTACTCATGCTGAGCTTCACCTACACCTCCCTCAATATTGTCCGCACCGTGGTGCATGAGAAGGAGAAGAAGCTGAAGGTAATGGAAGGATCTGCTCTGGGGTTTGGTAGGACAAGCCTAGCTGGTTGGCTAGCCCAACTATGGGAGAAAAAATAAGAATAGAATAGAAAGAATAGAATAGAATAGAATAGAATAGAATAGAATAGAATAGAATAGAATAGAATAGAATAGAATAGAATAGAATAGAATAGAATAGAATAGAATAGAATAGAATAGAATAGAATAGAATAGAATAGAATAGAATACAATAGAATCTCTATACAGAATGCAATGCAATGCAATAGAATAGAATAGAATAGAATAGAATAGAATAGAATAGAATAGAATAGAATAGAATAGAATAGAATAGAATAGAATAGAATAGAATAGAATAGAATCTCTATACAGAATGGAATGGAATGGAACGGAACGGAACGGAACAGAACAGAATAGAATAAACAGATTGTAGAAGGGAAGGGAAGGGAAGGGAAGAGGAGAGGAGAGGAGAGGAGAGGAGAGGAGAAGAGAAGAGAAGAGAAGAGAAGAGAAGAGAAGAGAAAATAGAATAGAATAGAATAGAATAGAATAGAATAGAATAGAATAGAATAGAATAGAATAGAATAGAATAGAATTAGAATTAGAATTAGAATTAGAATTAGAATTAGAATTAATTAGAATTAGAATTAGAATAGAGCTGGAAGGGACCTTGTAGGTCTTCTGTGTTTCCTTGATGTGATGCAATGTTATCTTTAGTTGCATCAAGTCCATCTTGACTTTGGAATCTAGAACTCCAGAGCTTCTCCTGAGAATTGTGGCATTTTTAAAAATGTGAAAAGAAAGAGTGGGAAGTAGAAAGAGAATAAGGAGAAATCATGGTCTGGTTCACAGCTATTGCTAAACTGTGGTTTGTCTGCTTTTGTCTTGGTGTGATGAGCAAACATGATTTTTTTATATATTTTATTCATTTATAACATAAAATGTGAAAATACAAAAGCAAATAGTAGGGCACAACAGTAGAAATATTTCTTTGCCTTGTCACATTTATTTATTTATTTATTTTATTAGACTTATATACATGTCTACCATAAATGATAAAAAGTCCCTTCTTTACATTTACATTTCCAACATTCATTTGAAATACCTTTATACATTCTAGATATCTTATCTGGCGTTAAATACCAGCGATACATCATTTTGTAAAAATTTCCTTTAGGTTATAATTTAATGTGGATCTTAAGCCTTTTATTCACATATTCTCCCTTTGTTCAAACATCACTTTATACCCAAAATTCCTTGCCTACTGGATCATACAGTGGTTTTACATGTTCATTTTCCAAATTCAATTTTAATAACGTTTTATAGGTAAAGGTAAAGGTTCCCCCGCACATGCGTGCTAGTCGTTTCCGACTCTAGGGGCCGGTGCTCATCTCTGTTTCAAAGCCGAAGAGCCAGCGCTTGTCCGAGGACGTCTCCGTGGTCATGTGGCCGGCATGACTAGATGCCCAAAGCGCACGGAACGCTGTTACCTTCCCACCGGAGTGGTCCCTATATTTCTACTTGCATTTTTACGTGCTTTCAAACTGCTAGGTTGGCAGAAGCTGGGACGAGTAACAGGCGCTCACTCTGCTACGCGGCACTCGGGATTCGACCCGCCAAACTGCCGATCTTCTGATTGACAAGCTCAGCGTCCTAACCCACTGAGCATATCGTACCATAAATGCCCATGCCATCCAAACCTTCATTCGTGGCCTTCCAATTTGAGCAGCCTCTTATTCTGGAGGTTCGCCCACTCTTTTAACCAAACCAAACAGCATGCATCAAATTACAATTTCAAATCTGGTAAAGTCAGGCCTTTTCTTTCCTTGGCATCTTGCAATAACATAATGTCCTGGTTCCGACAGATGAAACTCTTCAAAGAACTTCAAGGCATTGTTTACCTTAAAGAATCTTTATTCGAGTAGCCTAGCCTCGGCACATACATGGTCGAAGCCCAAATCTGAATTCTCCGCCCCTTAGCACATAGTATCAAACACAATTCCCTCCTCTAATTAGCAGTCATAAATCACATTCTCCAATTAGTTTGAATTGCAGGTTTTCCCTCCTGTTCTCCAACCCGCCATCTCTTATCATCTCTTATTTCAAAAGCCCCTGAGTTCATACTTTTACGATATCGTTATGTCTAAGTAACTCCCGTCACATTCCTCCTCCTCCCCCCAGTATCATCTAATTCTAAAAATAAAGCATAGGAAAGAAAAAGGCTGCATCTCCATATGTTGTCAAAGCAAGAACATCCAGTGTTAGCACTTGTATTTGATTCTTGGTTTCTTTCTTTGCCGTTTAAATTTAGAGAGATCCCTCTGCCGCTGTTTAAATGGAATATCTGGGCAAACTCATCCACTATGACTAGGTTTGATGTCATAATAAGCATAGTTTAACACAGGGGTCCCCAACCCCCGGGTCTGTGGACCGGTACTGGGCCGCGGCATGCCAGCAACCGGTCCACACGAACAAGCAAAGGATGCGGGATGCAGGCAGCACACAAAACCACGCCCCCTCCGGTCCGGGGAAAAACCTCTCTCCACGGAACTGGTGCCTGGTGCCCAAAAGGTTGGGGACCTCTGGTTTAACGAATTGTGCCTTAGAATTTAGTACAAACCAGGCCTGAGGGAGTTTTGTCTGGAGAACTTGGCTTTATTTTTAGGCAGGCAACACCTTAAAACCAAATGTGCAGATGCACATTTAAAAATGAGGAAAGCTCAGACGGATAATTCAATGGGCATTTAAATATAGAGGGTTTCTTTTGCTTCTCCCTTGCTGATTAGCAGGTATGTATGGTTCCATGCAGGATTTTGTGTCCACAGGAGTACATGCGCATGATGGGACTCAGTAACTGGCTACACTGGAGTGCCTGGTTCCTCCTGTTCTTCCTTTTCCTCTTAGTGTCCATCTTCTTTGTGACCATCCTCTTCTGTGTCAAGGTGAGCATCCTCATTTTTTTTATTGGACCCTTTGAAGAAAGTATATAAACAAATACAGTACAAGAAAGAACATGGGGAAAAGTAGATTAAATAAAGCAAAGATTTTTAAATCTCATGGAAGCTGCAATGTTTTCAAATATCACTGATTAGTTTATGGATAGTTTTCTTTCTTTCTTTCTTTCTTTCTTTCTTTCTTTCTTTCTTTCTTTCTTTCTTTCTTTCTTTCTTTCTTTCTTTCTTTCTTTCTTTCTGAAATTTATTTGCTGCCCATCTCATATCCAATGACTTTGGGCAACTTACAACATAAAAACATTGAAAAACATCTGTCTGTCTGTGTCTATCTATCTATCTATCTATCTATCTATCTATCTATCTATCTATCTGTATCTATCTGTCTGTCTATCTATCTATCTATCTATCTATCTATCTATCTATCTATCTATCTATCTATCTATTGATTTACTCAACCATACCTTTCTATCTATCTGTCAGTCTGTCTGTCTGTCTATCTATCTCTCATTAAGGGACTAATAATCACTATTACTTTTAACCCTAAATAGACATAAAAAACATGGTAAATGCAATATATGTAGCTATAATTTCAGATTATAATCTAAGGATGGTTTCTGGTTTGAGCTGAAGTGCTTTTCAGAGAATTATTCTAGACATAAAACCATGTTCTCAGCTTGGTTAGCCGTTCTTCCAATGAAAGGATCAGATGACCTTTCTGGTACAAACACATATAGTTTCTTTGCAACAGTTAGCATGCGAGAACTAATTCAATATACAGAGGCGTGGTTTAGAGACGTTTAATACAAATGCAATATCGTAGGTTGAAATGTGAATTCAGTTTTTAAGCATTTTTAAGAGCGAGTCATTTTCCAGAATTGTTGAGCTTGTTCAGTTGAACAATTGTTGAATTGTTGAGCCACCAAGGTGACCGTCTTCCAAGAGATATTAAACGTGTCCACTTTCTACCTTGGTAGTTGTCTCATGAAGGAGAGAGGCATTGGTTTGGGCTTGGGCAGGATGGGGCAAATCCATATAGTGGAAAAGGCAACAGGATGGGACTTTGGGAAAAATGCTCACTCTTTCTTCCACTACCTCCATTTCTCAGATCTTGTTCTGTTCCAGCCTATGACTGGCCCTGTTTGTGTGTCAGGGACAACCCCTTTTTCCTTTTTACAGTCAATAGGCTGGAAAAACCCAACCCAAATTTATTTACAGTTCAAACAAAAAAAGCAACAGAATATTTCCTTCAATAAATGAATCAAAATATCAAACAAGAGTCAACAAACAAAGAGTTAAACAGAAGTAGCAAAAACAGACTAGGACGCTCTCAGAATGTCTCCAAAAGGTTGCCTTCAGCAACCAACCCCGCCCACACCTTCCCCTTTTATTATCAGTCCCAAGGTGTGGCTTCTCACTGCCTTCTCCTCCTCTCACTGAGTTGCCTCATTGATTTGCTCTGATCTTCTCTGCTGGATTGCCTTCTGCTTCTAGCGTCTCTGAACAGATTCAGCTGTGCCTCCTCTGAGTCCGACACCTCTTCCTCACACAGCTGAGCCTCATGAGGAACATGACTGGAGGGGCCAGGCTGAGAGTCCTGCAGTGCATCAGAGCCTCCCTCCGACACCAAAGGCTCTCCAAACCCCTCCTCCTAAGATTCATCGGACTCAGCTGCTGGAAGCACAGGCTGACACCAAATCAAAACAGATCTGTCTGTCTCTGTGAAGGTGATGAGGCCTGAAAGAGTAAGAGAATTTATTGACACTTATCCATTTTTGCAGGTGAGTGAACAGGGAGCAGTGCTGGCCAGCAGCGACCCAACTCTGATTTTCACTTTCCTAGCGGTGTTTTGCATCTCAACCATCTCCTTCAGCTTCATGGTCAGCACTTTCTTCTCAAAAGGTGAGCAAGGGGGTTTCTACTATTACTTCCTGTTAGGGTTGCCCCTGTTTGCACAATCCTGGCTAAGCTGCCATCTTTTCTTATCACATACAAGTTTAGAACAGAATACCTCTTTATTGTCATTGTGTAACTCACAACGAAATTAAGTTGTCTCTCGAGAACTACATGGATATTTTCTTATTATAGAAGAGATTTCCCTCCCTACGTTATGTTGGGTTGGGCTGTGTTTTTCTCTCTCTTTCTGTGGCAGTCCTGAGAGTCTCTGATAGACTTGCTTCTGAGTATTAATCATGCTTGACCCACACTGCTTTACCATGTGACCAGTATTTTAAAGAAAATGAAAATGTGGGATATAGACAAAGACAGTATTCTTTCCTGCCTACCTTATCTGTATTTCTGGACAAATTTTACTTGTCTTTCGACAGCCAGAAGAGAAGTATGATTTAACTTTAAAGAGGGAGGAGAGATAATGAATTAATTTGTAACTGTTGTAAAGCAAATGGGAAATCTTTCCCTTTCCTTTCCTTTCCTTTCCTTTCTTTTCCTTTCCTTTCCTTTCTTTTCCTTCCCTTCCCTTTCCTTTCCTTTCCCTTCCCTTCCCTTCCCCATTTTTTCCTTTCCTTTCCCCTTTCCTTTCCTTTCCTTTCCTTTCCTTTCCTTTCTTTTCCTTTCCTTTCCTTTCCTTTCCTTTCCTTTCCTTTCTTTTCCTTTCCTTTCCTTTCCTTTCCTTTCCTTTCCTTTCCTTTCCTTTCCCTTCCTCATCTTTCCTCTTCCTTTCCTTTCCTTTCCTTTCCTTTCCTTTCCTTTCTTTTCCTTCCCTTCCCTTTCCTTTCCTTTCCCTTCCCTTCCCTTCCCCATTTTTTCCTTTCCTTTCCCCTTTCCTTTCCTTTCCTTTCCTTTCCTTTCCTTTCTTTTCCTTTCCTTTCCTTTCCTTTCTTTTCCTTTCTTTTCCTTTCCTTTCCTTTCCTTTCCTTTCCTTTCCTTTCCTTTCCCTTCCTCATCTTTCCTCTTCCTTTCCTTTCCTTTCCTTTCCTTTCCTTTCCTTTCCTCTTCCCTTCCCTCCCTCCCTTTCCTCCGTCCCCCTTTCTTCCCTCTTCCCTTCTCTTCCCTCTTCTCTTTTCCCTTTTCCCCCCTTCTTCTTCTCTTCCCCTTCCCCTTCCCTCGCCTACTTGTACTGCCCTTTCTATTTCTTCTTTTATCTTTTTGTAATTTCACTTTATATGCCATTACATTCACCTTTTACTTATATGAAAATATTTTAAAACTATATTTAAAAGTAGGAGAAGAAGCAGCTAACAGTGCAATGCAAAACTCCCCATCTCCACTCAGAGTTGTCCCCATCCTTTATCCCTCCTCCTTCCCTCTGCTCCAGCCATCTCGCCCTTGATCTATGACAGTGGAGGTGAACCTATGGCACACATGCCAGAGGGGGGCACTCACAGCCCTCTCTGTGGTCATGTGTGCCTTGCTCTTTGGCTAAGTTTTGGCAGGAAAAAGCCATTTCTCAAGCCCCTTCCTAGCCAAAACAAGCCTCCGGAGCGAGCCCGCTGTTTTCAGCTTTGAATTCTATCAAATCTGACACCAGAAACAGACTAACAGATGACCTGAGTGCTGCTATGTGTTGCTCTCAAACATACCAAGTATGAGCCAAGGTTAGACAAATTATTAGCATGCATACAACAGCAAAAAATCACATTCATTCTTCAAAAGCATGCCAAATGCAAACTTTTACCTTTCAATAAAAAGTCGTTTGCATCATTGAAAGCTTTGTTACTGGGTTTTTCTTGTAAGACAAAAGATGTTAATGTAGGAGTTGTTGTTTTTTCTAAACTAAAACCTCAGTATTCAGGTTACACTGCCGTGTTGGCACTTTGCAATAAATAAGTGGGTTTGGGGTACTCGGTCTCTAAAAGGTTCGCCATCGCTGATCTATGACAAATGCACTGGCTCTCTCCAAAGGCCACCATGCCCCATTGATTCTTTTTACAGTCAATATCCACTTTGTGTTTGCAGCAAATGTAGCCGCAGCTGCGGGAGGTTTCCTCTATTTTTTCTCCTACATTCCGTACTTTTTTATCTCCCCGCGCTACGACCACATGACCCACAGCCAGAAGCTCTCGTCCTGCCTTATCTCCAACGTCGCCATGGCTATGGGGGCACAGCTGATCGGCATGTTTGAAGGGAAAGGTGAGCGGAACGAGACTGCGTCCTTCAGTTATTCTCCCCTGAAGCTTGGGTGCCAATGTCTAAGGTTACACTGCCAGGAATATTATTTACATACATTAACATATTTATAGGGCTCCAACACTGGACATTTTAAAGGAGAGACTGGACACCCATTTGTCTGAAATGGTATAGGGTTTCCTGCCTGAGTAGGGGTTGGACTAGAAAACCTCCAAGGTCCCTTCCATTATTATTATATAACTTTTATTCATTAAACATGAAACTCAGTCAACTGAACACTCAAACTGACTGGCACTAATGGTTGACACGGGTTGCTGCCAGCATCCTAGCTATCAACCAGGTATCTCCTTAAAATGTAACATGTTCTGAGTAGCCCAGTTTTTTGTAGCTTTGCTAGAGTTATTGCAGGAAGCTGCAATTTCTTGATGTATTTTGCAAAGTTTTTGGACATAGTTCCCAGTGCCCCGATGACAATGGGTATCACTGTTACATGTTTCATCCATAATCGCTCAGTTTCGATGCCCAGGTTGCGGTATTATTATTATTATTATTATTATTATTATTATTATTATTATTATTATTATTATTATTATTATTATTATTATTATTCATCGCACAGTCAGCCAGATCTTCAGACTGGATTTGGCATTTTTGTCTGCCTATCGAGTCATTACCAAGGACCTGGGATAGGTAGATGTGGATGTTTGATAGTATTACAGATCTCATCGCAGGATGGAAGTTGTTCCTATTGTTGTTATTGTTTACAAAGTTGTCCAACTTGGTAAGTTTGAGGGGTGGACTTCAACTCCCAGAATTCCCCACCCGGGCAGGGACATAAAGGAAAAAGAAAAGAAAAAATTCTTGTACCGTGCTACTCCTTTGGAATTGTAAAAGTGTTGCATTTGCAAATTTGTGCAGTTTGTTTAAAAAAATTTAATCGGCACAGTTTTAAAACTTTAACTGCTTTTCTACTTTTTACGATCTATGAGCCGCTCAGCATTGGCTTATTGCACAGATGGATAGCATGTAAATTAAGTAAATTAATGAATAAATACTTGTATTTTCCAGGCACAGGGATCCAGTGGGGAAACCTGACGAAGGCTGTCAGCATAGATGATAATTTCACTATGGCTCATGTTCTGGGTATGCTTCTCCTGGATTCTGGGATCTATGGTTTGTTGGCTTGGTACATGGAAAACGTGTTTCCTGGAGAATATGGCATCCCACAGCCCTGGTACTTCTTTGTCATGGTAAGCATTGGGCATCCCTCTCTATCTCTCTCTATCTCTATCTCTCTATTTCTATTTCAGTCTATCTGTTTCTATCTGTCTGTCTGTAGCTCTGTCTATCTGTCTTTGTTTCTTTCTCTCTGTTCTGTACCAGCCTGCTACCGGCCCTGCAGAAAAGGCAGGGACAACCCCTTTTACAAGAAGGCAAGAGGCTGGAATTACGCCTGCCAAATTTATTGCTACAAAAACAAATAGAACAAGATACAAACCAAGAAACAGGAGCTTTTCAAGCGGTTGCCTTCAGCAAACCAGCCCTCCCACGCATTCCCCCTTAAATACAGTTCAGGGCGTGGCTTCTCTCTGCCTCCTTCCGAGGAGCCCCATTGCCTTCCTCTGTTTACTCCTGATTGACTGCTTCCTGCGTCGGGCGTCCTTGAACAGGGCCAGCTGTGGGTCATCTTCATCCACGCTGTCAGGCTCACACAGCTGGGTCTGCGTCGTGACCAGATGAGAGGGTCCTGGCTGGGGGCTCTCATCAAGCTGTCCAATCCCCTCAGCAAGCTCTTCAACACCCCCCTCCTCCTCCTCCTCTGAGTCATCCGGCCCAACTGCCGAACCCACAGGCTGACCCTGAATCACAACACTCTCTCTCTCTCTCTGTCTGTTTCTATGTCTATGTCTATCTCTACCTCTACCACTATCTATATCTATCTACCTACCTATTGCTCTGTAACTATCTCTCCCTCTATTGATATATACGTATATTAGAAAAGAAAGGAATCAAACACCAGGATAAAAATATAAACAAAACTGTTTAATATACGAATCTACTTAGCTTTTGTCGGCTAACTGCTGACGTCGTCAGAGTGAAAACAGGAGTTCTGGGAGTTTGCTTATGTAGGTGGTTGTTTTTGCGCCCTGCTCATTGAGCGGGTCACCGGTCTATCCGCCCCAATCGACCGTAACGTTTCTAATCGTCCCGCACCTGTCCGCATGTCTGTGGATTCGAGAGTTGTTTTCTCGCTCGTAGTCGCTGTCCTGGGGCGTGTGCAAACACCCAATATATAGTGCGTCTCTATCTCTATATATTTCTAGCTATCTGTCTCTCTGTCTGTCCATCCATCTATCCTCTCTAATTTTTATAGCCACCTATCTCACAAGAAATGATTTTTTCTTTCTTTCTTGTATATGTTTGGGTTAATTCTTTTATCAGGGAGAACGGTTAACAAACATACATTTCAAGCTGTGTGTTGGAAAAGGCGCTCACAGTTTTAACTGCTGCTTTGTCAACATTAATATGAGTTATCTCATGAGCACTTAAGGGATCTTTGTTTTATCCTTATACAGTAGGAGACCGTGTAGTTCACCATACGAAATAAGTAAAAAAGTCAAAGACCGTTAACCAGGTGGAGGACATCTCTTCTATCCGTGGGGTCACGAAGAGTCAACATCAGCTCAGTGGCGCGTAATCGATCAATAGGCTATTAAGATTAGAAATGCACTTCACAGTAAAGTACTTGGGGATTTGGACAAGTGTGAATATTTGAAAAGCATCTTTTTATCTTTCTGCTTGGAAAAGTGGGTTTCAAAGCCCATAGGAATGATTTGCTGTCTTTTCAAAGCCATTCCTCTAGAGAGGAAGAGAACTTGTAGACTTTCAAAAAAACCACAAAAAAAACCCCTTCTGACTTTCTTCCACGGGTCAGTTTTCCACAAATGAACAACGGATTCTCTTTGATTCTTTAGCCTTCTTACTGGTGTGGCAGCCCCCAGACTGTTTTGGGGAAAGAGAAGGAAGAGGAGGAAGATCCAGAGAAAGCCTTGAAAAGTCAATTCATAGAAGAGGAGCCTTCAGACTTAGTGTCAGGCGTAAAAATCAAGCATCTTTCCAAGGTGAGCTTCTTCTGCTGGTTTGTTGTTGTTGTTGTTAGTTGCGAAGTCATGTCCCACCCATCACGACCCCATAAACAATGTTCCTCCAGGCCTTCCTGTCCTCTACCATCTTCTGGAGTCCATCTAAGCTCACGCCTACTGCTTCAGTGACTCCATCCAGCCACCTCCTTCTCTGTCGTCCCCTTCTTCTCTTGCCCTCCATCTTTCCCAGCATTAGGCTCTTCTCCAGTGAGTCCTTCCTTCTCATTAGGTGGCCAAAGTATCTTGAGTTTCAACTTCAGGATCTGTTCCACTGGTTGCTCCCCTTTTAAGTGCAAAACCTGGATGAGGTAGTAGTAATATGGGTTGCTGGGGAAGCTTTCTTTAGTCACTAAAGGAAGTAAATCACATGACCCTGGGGATGCTGTCATAAGTGTGAAAAATGGTCATAAATTGCTTTTTTCAGTGCTGTTGTAACTTTGAACAGTCACTAAGTGAACTCTTGTAAGTCAAGGACTTCCTTTTTTTTGGTCAAGTTTTTAACACCTCGCTGGGCGACGTGGTACTCGGATATTGCCTTATCCTAAAAGTGGTACAACGGGTAGAAAAGGTTGAAAAGCCCTGCTTTAGTGGATAGACGTGTGACTTTCAGACGTGTGACTTCCTAAGCAAAATAGGCTTGCATTTGTTTGAGCAAAATCAAACTTTGCGAAACCAGGCGAGCTCCCCAGAAAAACACAACAAAATGAAAGGCAGCGGGGACTAGAGATCTCCCATCAAACTGGATGGGAATGTGGAAAGCTGCAGAGATCCTTCAAGAAGGAATTCTTCTTGATTCTCCGAGAGACTCTGCTGACATAGCTGGAAGAGCTTCCTACATAACGTGCTTCTGTGTGCGGAAATATCTTCCAGCTACTGGGCGCACCAAATGGAGAGGCACATGGAAGGATCTACCCAACCTGAGGTGCCTCACGAGGTGTGCTCTGGACTCCTGACCCCCTCCAGGGAGACTTTTGACGGATGATGTTCCCCAGTTGGGTAATGAAATGTCTGGCAGAAAACAACCAAACTCGGGGAACACCACGGATTCTACAATTCAACGCTAGTAGCGTCCACTCCCTCCTAGCTCTTTATGATGTTACCTACTTGGTAGTGACATATCTAGTAGGGACGCAGTGGCTCAGTGGGTTAGGACGCTGAGCTTGTCGATCGGAAGGTTGGCAGTTTGGTAGGTCGAATCCCGAGTGCCTCGTAACAGAGTGAGCGCCTGTTACTCATCCCAGCTTCTGCCAACCTAGCAGTTCGAAAGCACGTAAAAATGCAAGTAGAAAAATAGGGACCACTACGGTGGGAAGGTAACAGCGTTCCGTGTGCCTTTGGCATCCAGTCATGCCGGCCACATGACCACGGAGACGTCCTCGGACAAGCACTGGCTCTTTGGCTTTGAAACGGAGATGAGCACCGGCCCCTAGAGTTGGAAACGACTAGCACGCATGTGCGGGGGAACCTTTACCTTAGTGACATATCTGCAAGAGAGCCACCAAGCTGAGGGAGCACCAAGCACCCCACAGTTCAACCCTCAGCTGCAAATTTCTCTTTAATAGGTACAAGTGTTTTTTGTGCCCCTTCAGAGCGTAACCTGAATACCGTAAAACTTCTAGGGCATTTTTGCTGAGTCTGTTGTAGAGATAGGACCTTTCTGTCTTTATCCTTTTTCCTTGCTTGTCTGCAGGTGTTCAAAGTGGGAAACAAAACCAGAGAAGCTGTGAAGGATCTGACTCTTAATATGTACGAAGGACAAATCACCGTCCTTCTTGGACACAATGGGGCTGGGAAAACCACCACTTTGTCCATGCTGACAGGTGAGGCTTGAAGCTACCTTAGATCTGGAACTCAGAACGTATCCTTTAAGCAGACCATTGGCCTCTGATTCCCAGCGACCTAGAGGTCCCATACAAACAAAAGAAAGCGAGATCTTTTAAACCAGGGGTGTCAAACTGCCAGCCCGTGGGCCAGACGCATCGCGACGAAACTGCGCCCACCCCATTTTCCCCATTTCCCCAATGGGGAAAAAGCTCCGATACGTCGCACGACGTCACGTGACGTTGCGAGTTTGACATGTCTGTTTTAAACAATATTCCAAGAAAACCTTAGCTTTACTGGAGGGCTGGAAGGGCAGTAAGCATGAAAGGGCAGCAACGTCCTTGCAAATTCAGGTGTTATTGTGATGTTTATTGCTGAGGAGGAGAGATGGGGCTCGGTCGTGTTAAGAAACGGTGTCGAAGAGCGACAGATTAATTCATCATCTGTTCTATTTGGAATCAACAAAGAAGACAGCAAGTAGAAATTACGCAAAGTTGATTTTAGGCCCAATTAATATTCTGCACTGGTTTCAATGCTGGTCTGCACTGATAAAGCAGTGCAAGAGTTTGGATGTTAGTTTAGTTGCCTTTAAAGTTGGTCTATTGGAAGATGTGGGATTTAACACTTGTGGCTGATTTCTTCCATTCATTCTAACATCTCCTCCATCTCCTTGTTCTAAATTTATTGACTTATTTATAAATAATTCAGGTTTTTATAACTGCCCATTCTTACGTTGACCGGAGTTCTATTTGGCCCTCACCTGTGTCCCCTTTTTCTCCTTGGCTGGTTCCTAGGACTGTATCCTCCAACAAGCGGACAGGCATACATCAATGGCTATGAAATATCCCAAGACATGGTTCTCATCCGGAAGAGTCTGGGTCTTTGTCCTCAGCATGATGTTCTCTTTGACCACATGACAGTAGAAGAACATCTTTACTTCTACTCTGGGGTAAACTTTGGAAGTTCAGTGTTTACTTGAATGACTGTAGTCTCTGCCTTTCTGGTTGTCAAGTCCAGAGGTTGTGTGATTGCCCACTGTTCATGGTCTGTCATGATTGTTTTAGCATTGCAGAGATGGTCAGTCTGTTCTGAACTCTGATGCTACTTGTCCAAACTAGGAGAGATCATTTATTTATGTACAATTTCCCAAAGCATAAACAGGGTTCAACAGCAACCAAAGGCCCATTGGAATGATAACAGAGTTGGAAGGGACCTTGGAGGCCTTCTAGTCCAACCCCCTGCTCAGGCGGGAAGCCCTATACCAGACATGTCAAACACAAGGCCCGGGGGCTGGATGCGGCCCGCGAAGTGGTTTCATGCGGCCCGCGAAGCCATCCTGGAAAGAGTGAGGGAACGGCCCCCGCTGCCTTGGCCCTAGCCCAGAGACCCTCCTTCTGCCAGAGACCCTCAGATCTGTCCCACTCCTGCCCAGGCCCCCATAGACACCCTTGATGTGAACGATGTAGAGTTGGCCACGCCCACCCAGTAGGGCATACACACTCTAGCCACGCCCACCCAGTAGGCCACGCCCACCCTGGCCATACCCACCCGGCCCCCTGAGGGCAACCGCAATGCTGATGCGGCCCTCAATGAAATTGAGTTTGACACCCCTGCCCTATACCATTTCAGACAAATGGCTGGCCAATCTCTTCTGAAAAACTTCCAGTGTTGGAGCACCCACAACTTCTGGAGCCAACTCATTCCACTGATTAATTGTTCTCACTCTTAAGTTTCTCCTTAGTTCTAGTTTGGTTCTCTCCTTGATAAGTTTTCATCTGTTGCTTCTTGTCCTCCATTCAGGAGCTTTGGTAGAATAGGTTGACCCCCTCTTCTTGATGGCAACCCCAATAAATGAAAGAGGGACTTTATAAGTGAAAGACATTTCAGAAGAACCCACGCATATACTGGTAAAATATTTTTTCCCCAGTGGTTGTTAAATGAATGCTGTCATCATAAAGTGAATTCCCCATTGTCCACCTTGGGCTGTTTTTGCCCAAACCAGAAGCAAATGCTGGTTTTTGTCAAAAACGTTGTAAAACGCAGTCACATGACCACAGGAGACTGCAAACGGCTGAAAATGCAGGCCGGTTGATGAGCATTGGTCATGCAGTCACATGAGGATTGGGGTAGGGAGAGATGGTTGGATTCCAGATCCAGGTCATAACTCCCCGTTGTAACTTTGAACAGTCCTTAAGCAACTAGTTGTAAATTGAGGACTACCTGTGTAATCATAATGCCAGGTTTGGGCCCCATACCTTTTTTCTCTTTTCTCTTCCATCTCAGCTGAAAGGATTTCCTGCTGAAAAATGCCCAGGGGAGATCACCCGTGTCCTTCACATCCTCAACTTACAAGAGAAGCGTGGGACTTTGTCAAAGGCCCTCTCCGGAGGGATGAAACGCAAGCTTTCCATTGCCATTGCGCTCATTGGGGACTCCAAGGTGAGTCTCAGCTAAGTCCCTTCCTTGTACCCTGGTTCATCTGCGCAGGGGATTCTGAGAGACTTGGTTGGACTTGATGCTTTGCAGAGCGGGTGGGGACCACTTGCTTGCCTTCCCAACGGGAGAAGATGGGAGTGGAGAGGTTGAGTGTCTCCACCATCTTGAGTTGAAGCCCTTGTTTTTCCATCAAGGTCCTTCTACATTTAAAATGTAAATGAAGGATTGGGAAACCCCATTTGTTACTGATTTATGGTGCTTGCAGCCTGCCATTTTGGACAGTTGAAAGTGGTCTCCCAACAGTTTGCCCAAATCACAACCACCCAAGACAGGAGTAAAAGGGAGCCGTTACACTGAGTTGACTCTGTGACTGAACTAGGGACTTGAACCTAATTCTTTCTCTTCCTACACTATCTTTCTTTCTTTCTTTCTTTCTTTCTTTCTTTCTTTCTTTCTTTCTTTCTTTTCCTCCCTCCTCTTTCCTTCCTTCCTTTCTTTTCTTTCTTCTTTCTTTCTTTCTTTTCTTCTTTCTTTCTTTTCCTCCCTCCTCTTTCCTTTGTTCCTTTCTTTTTCTTTTTTCTTCTTTCTTTCTTTTGCTTCCTCTCTCCTTCCTTTCTTCCTTCCTTTCTATCTTTCTTTTCTTCCTTCCTTCCTTTCTCATTCATTCATTCATTCATTCATTCTTCATTCATTTTTATTTAATAAAGGATTGTCCTCTCATCTTCATAATATCTACCACATGACCAAACTGAGAAAACAGTGCATCTTTTTAGTTCTTCTTTTTTTAATGTTATCATTCACATTCTTGATATAATGCAGACGGTTTGGTTGGACAGCCATCTTCCAATAAGCTGACCTTAAGCAGCCAGGGATGATAGAGAGGGATGGCAAGAGAGGCTTTTCTCCCCTAGAAGGGGAATCAGACTACCTCAGATTGTGTCCACCCTTCCCTCTTCCTTCTGAGTTTGCCATTACCTCTATTACCTCTTTCCATTATTACTACCCCTGTTCTCTGCTCGAGACCCAAGAAACTGGCTTCCAGTCATCTTGGGCCCACCAGATTGCAACCAGCTCTCAAGCCAACCCCAACTTCCCTGTCCTCTGCGTTGAGCAGGTGGTGATGCTGGATGAGCCTACCTCAGGCATGGACCCCGTTTCACGACGAGCCACATGGGAGCTCCTGCAGCAGCAGCGGAGAACTCGCACCATCTTGCTCACCACCCATTTCATGGATGAGGCAGACCTGCTGGGTGACCGCATTGCCATTATGGCCAACGGGGAACTCCAGTGCTGTGGATCGTCCCTCTTTCTCAAGCACAAATATGGTAAGGTGATCGCTCTAGATCAGGGGCCTTCAAAGTTGGCCCTTTGATGACTTGTGGACTTTGACTCCCAGAGTCCACAAGTCATCAAAGGGCCAAGTTTGAAGACCCCTGCTCAAGATTTTGAGGAGAAGACATTTATCGCACAACAGAGCTGCATTGGGTGACTTGAATAAAGAGAAACAGGAGTTCCTGTCTAGGAGTGCTGAATTACCACCAGCCTATCGAATACTTTGGGGCCAATCGCCAGCCATCAACACACCAATCAGCCAATAGGAAGGCACCATATAAATACAACTCACGGAAGAGCCCAAAGCACATATTCCAGTGGAGAAATTCCATGAAGATGGGCTCCACAATGAGCCCAAAAGCTCCAAAAAGTAAATCTCTGGTCCCGTTGACCAATCCAAATTTGATTTCACATCATTATCCCGGGACGCGTATATTTGATTTCATTTTTGCAGAACCCTTGGTATTCCCTTTCCTCTTGATTGTTTCTGGGGGAAAAACAACACTCAAGCTCAGAGAGGCACCAAGAACTCCACGGTTCAATCCCCGTCTGCAAATATTTTCTTCTGTCGATTGCATTTCTTTGCTGTGTTTCATCTGAGAAACTCAAGGTGGACCCTCCAGGCTGTCTACCTCTGTGATTGAAGACCAATGAGAG
This sequence comes from Vipera berus, assembly GCF_964194415.1. Lineage (NCBI taxonomy): Eukaryota > Metazoa > Chordata > Lepidosauria > Squamata > Viperidae > Vipera > Vipera berus. The sequence goes on from NC_138216.1 coordinate 8,980,175, forward strand.
GCCCAGAGTTTGCCCATGGTCAAATTGAATCTTGAGTTTGGGACTTTACAAATTAGGGTTCAGATTAGGAGAGCTACTATCCCTCATTAAAAATGTAAGTTTTCCTTGAGCATAGAACTCTCGGTAATTTTAAGGAAATGTCCATGTTCTTCACAACGGTATGGAAGTACTTTCCCATCGCTTTCTTCCATTCCCCACCATCCAGTCAGAGCTGGAGAAGCTTCTTGGATGAGAAGCGAAAGGTCTTCAAAGAACAACGAGAATGTCCAGTCGCCTCATGAAAAAAAATAAATAAACACCTTTGGGCTTTCTTCCAGAAAGTATTTTTGACTTCTGAGTCTAGCCGTCAACTCTGACATATTAACTACATCCAGTCCTAGTGAACTTTTTCAAGTTCAAACCGTGGTTGGCTGAGTGTAGCCAGATTAGATCTGAAGGACATGAAAGGTAGGGATAATCCCATGATCATGGGATCGAGGATCAGGCAATATCTTTCTTCCTTTCTCAGGTGCTGGGTACCACATGGTGATGGTGAAAGAGCCCTATTGCAACCTTGGAGAGATCTCCCACCTCATCTATCATTATGTCCCCAACGCCTCTCTGGAAAGCAATGCGGGGGCTGAACTGTCCTTCATCCTGCCCAATGAGAGCACACACAAGTAAGCTCGTCCTTAGTAACTATGCGGGATGCAAGGGTTGGGTCCAGGTTTGGGTCCAAAGGCTCCAGGTCAATGGAAGTGATGGGAGTTGGGTCCAATCCACCTGGAGAACATGGGCTTGCAGGATGCCAGCCTTGGTTCAAAGAGAACGCTGCACTGCCAGTTTATCCCTTTGGTTTGGCATGCCTTAACCATGGTTGTCTGATACATCAAACTCCAACGCACTGCACCATGGCATAACCAGGCCACATTTGATCGTGGTTATCTAGGTCAAGGGCTCGTTTGACTTAACTCATTACCCTCATAATCTGCCCTGAATAGCTCAGTGGGGTGAGTTTGAGGACCCTGCTAGCCTTAAATGGAAGTTGGTCATATGGGCTGTCATATGGTGTGTGAACAAACACAGCCTTAGTCTTAGAACCAAGTTTCCTAAGCTTTTGAACCGGGTAGGCAGAGTTGAATAACAGAACAACAGGATAACAAAGCTGGAAGGGTCCTGGGAGGTAGTCTAGTCCAACCCCCTGTGCAAGCAGGAGATCCTATTATAGGTGCTCTCAGAATAGCTGAAAAGGATCTTAAGCCATCTGTTTGTCATGCATGCACACACAACACACACCCTCTAGCATTTCCCAATTCCTTAATTTTTTTTGACAGAGGGGACCAATTCTATACAAAATTGTCACTCTCTCCTTTTATTTTTAAGAGACCATTAGGCCTATGTTATAGATAAAGGTGGCTGTAAAGTCTATGGTTTACTTCACAGCATATCTCCTCCTATATTGATTAAAATGCTATAATTACTAAGAGACCCTTTTAAAATGAAGGTCATTAAGGCTAACCTGAAGGGAGCTGTCCACAGGCTTCTCAAAATCAACCTGGATTTTGCTATGAATGTAGTCTGAATTCAAATCTTCTCACTTACTTTTCCTTCCAGATTTGAGGCTCTGTTCACAGAGCTGGAGTTACGCCGGGAGGAACTGGGCATTGCCAGTTATGGAGCTTCAGTTACTACAATGGAAGAGGTCTTCCTTAGGTAACTCTTGGTTGAGTTTGCAAAGTGAGTTGGAAAAGTAGGCTTGGAAGATGAATTTGGAAGATGTGCTTGAAAGATGAGTTGAAAGGTGGACTTGGAAGATGAGCTTGGAACATGAACTTAAAAGGTGAGCTTGGAAGATGAGTTGAAAGGTGAGTTTGGAAGGTGGACTTGAAAGGTGAGCTTGGAAGATGAACTTGAAAGGTGAGCTTGGGTTGGCCTTCTCAAAAGATCACATCCCATAAGGCTTGTTATGAGAATAAAATGGGAGGAACTGGGGACTAATATTCTGAATGTGGTCTCTTTCTTGGAAGAGTTGGCAAGCTTGTAGACTCCAGCATGGATATCCAAGCCACCCAGTTGCCAGCTTTGCAGTACCAGCATGAACGGCGATCCAACGACTGGGCCATGGATGATTCCAGCAGCATGAGTGGCCTGACTAGCATGACCGACGACAGTGGGGCTCTCATCACCGAAGATTGCTCCAACATTAAGCTGAACACAGGGGTGGGTTCTGATCCCTGTTCCCATTTGGTGGAGGGTTATTTTTTTGTCTTTTTGAATGGAGGGGGAAAACAAAGAGAATATAGGTAATTCTCGACCTACGACACATACAACAGAATTTCTGTTGCCAAACAAGGCGATTGTTAAATGAGCCACACCCAATTTTAGGTCCCTTTTGCCACGGCAGTTAAGTCAAACTGCAGTTGTTAAATGAATCCAACTTCCACCCCGCCCCCAACTTTGCTTGTCAGAAGCCAGCCCAGAAAGGTCCCAAATGGTGATCACGTGAGCCCAGAATGAGGCAACTATTGTTAAATATGTGCCGGTTGCCAAAACACTTGAATTTTGATCTCGTTGCTGCAAGCGAAGATCAGTTGTCAGTTGCTTTTTTTTTTTCAGCTCGGTTGCAAATTCGAACTGACGCTTTTAAGTTAGGGACTGCCTATGTTTTCATCATGCTTCAGATTTTGAGGGGTGAATCTAGAGTATGGTTCGGTATTTGAACCAATAAAGTTGACAGATATTTTCTGCTTCCAGCGATAGAAGATAGAGGGGCTGCCTCAGTGGTGGGATTCAAATATGTAAACAACCAGTTCCGGAAGTCCATTCTGGGCCTGAGCAACAAAAAAATTAGCTACCGGTTCTGCTGAACTGGTGCAAACTGGCTGAATCCCACCACCGGTTTGCGTTCAACATAGACCCTATTAATTTTGATAGCCTTTGGAGCCCCTACTTGAAATTTGCTGACATTTGGCAGCCTAGATTCTGGGTAGTCCTTGATTTACGCTCAACATTGAGCCCAAAATTTCTGTTGCTAAGCAAGACGGGTTGTTAAGTGCATGTTGCCTCATTTTACAACCTTCCTCACCCCAATTTGTTAAAGGAACCACCGCAGTTAGTAACACAGTTGTAATGTGCCTTCCCCGTTAACTTTACTCGTCGGAAGGTTACAAAAGGTGACACTGCAAGCGTCATAATTATGAACTGGTGGCCAAGCATCCAGTTTCTGATCACGTGACCACGGGGAAGCTGTAACGGCCGCAAGGGTGAAATTCAGCCCTAAGTCTCTTTTTTTCAGCACCGTTGTAAACTTGGAACCGTCATTAAGGAAATGGTTGTAAATCAAGAACCACCCGTCTTCGTCGCTTTGGGGAGGAGCAAAAGAAATAAGTGCATGAATTCATTTCCTAATTTTACCTTAAATTCTTCCAGTCCCCCTTTGAAGTCTACTGTGACTTCAAGAACCCTTTTCTGGGTGATTCTAACCATCCGGAATAAAGGCTTTGCAGAAAACTCACTCTCCTGCCTATATATATCCTCTCCTCTCCTCTCTCTTCTAGTTCTACCTCTGCTGCCAGCAATTCTATGCCATGTTCATGAAGAGGGCTGTGTACAGCTGGCGCAACTGGAAGATGGTAGCAGCCCAGTTTTTGGTGCCTCTCATTTTCACTGCTTTTGCCTTGATCGCCGCCAAGACCTTCCCGGGACCACAAGACTCTCCATTGCTGAAGCTGACTTTAAATCCATACGGCCGGACCACGGTGCCTTTCTCTGTCTTCCAAGGCTCCAGTCTGGGCGAGAGGCTGGCAGCACAGTACAAGGATGTGGTCGGTGCCCAGCGCCAGGAGCCATTGGAGGTGGTAGGTCAGTGACAATCGGAACCTGCCTTGCTCTCATAAGATGTCAGCCTTTCCAGGTAGACCAGACAGAAAACACAACCCGATGAGCTAATTGTACTCTATTGTAAGGCTACATTAAAAGAGAAAGGGGGGGCGTGGGTGGCCTAGCAGTTAGGATGCTGGGCCTGTCGTTCAGAAGGTCGGCAATTTGAGACCCAAGTGTCACAGGCGAGATCCCGTTACTTGCCCCAGCTCCTGTCAGGCTAGCAGTTTGTAAACATGCAAGTGCAAGTAGATCAGGGGTGTTAAACTGCCGGCCCGCAGACCGGACGCGTCACACAGAAGCCGCGCCCACCCCATTGCCAGCAATGGCAAAACAGTCTCGATACGTCGCGCGACGTCACGTGACATCGCAAGTTTGACCTGTCTGAAGTAGATAAACAGGTACCACTTCAGTGGGAAAGTTACAGCGTTCCTTGCGCCTTGGCATATAGTCATGTTGGCCATATCATCCCAGAAGCATCTTCAGTCAATGCTGGCTTCCCCAGCTAAGAAATGGAAGATGGGCATCACCCCTTAGAGATGGGAACAACTGGACACCTTTACCTTTATCTTTACATTAAAAGAATCTTAGAAGTCTAAAAGGACAAATCTGCTATCACTTTCTTTACAGACTGAGACTCTAGGACAGGGGTAGTCAACCCTGGCTCTTTTATGACTCGTGGACTTCAACTCCCAGAATTCCTGAGCTTGAAAACCTCTCCCTTTCCCCTCAGCATGGCTGGCTCAGGAATTCTGGGAGTTGAAGTCCACGAGTCATAAAAGAGCCAAGGTTGCCTACCCCTGGCCTAGGCCTAGGCCACTTTATGACTTGTGGACTTCAACTCCCAGAATTCCTGAGCCAGCCACGCTGAGGGGAAAGGGAGAAGTTTCCAAGCTGAGCCAGGCCAGCTCAGGAATTCTGGGAGTTGAAGTCCACGAGTCATAAAAGAGCCAAGGTTGCCTACCCCTGCTCTAGGAAGCTACTTTTTTCACCCATTATATAGCTGTGGGCTAAGCCCTCTTTTATCTGGTCATTCCTTTCTTTGTCCTGTTTGTCCAAGTCTTTCTCACATGTCATTACGTAAACCTACATCGTTGCTTGACTGCAGTCAACCCCACAAGGTAGACCAGGAAATCTGCTCCAGCGGAAGGCTAAAACCACTTTTATTGTGATTGACTAGAATAAGCAAGTCAGATGGTTGCTGGATCTTGTCCCCTTTGTATGCTCCAGTAAAATAGAGAAGTGTCTGCTTGAGCCACTTCTGGATGTTATCTCTTGGTTCTGGGCTTTGAAAAATGCTTCAGCCCCTTTGGGTCTAGACCAGGAGTGTCCACCCTTGGTGGACACTTTTAAGACCTGTGGATGGGTGATAAAATGGTTTGCAAAGATCACAACCTAATTTATAGGTTGTAAATTACTTTTTTTTCTGAATCTGCTGTAATCTTGAGTGGATGGACAATTGTAAGACAGGAATTCCCTGTCATCTTCACGGTTAGACATTCCTGAAAAATCACTCTACAAAAGGATGCTGGTCAGCGAGGAGGGCCCTCTTGAGGATGTCTCACTTTATGAAATGGATGCCCTTGCAGGAAACCTGGAGGAATACCTGATTTCTCGAGCATCCGAAGAAGCCGGAGCCTTTAATGAGTACCACATAGCAGCAGCTTCTTTCCAAGAGACTTCGAAAGAGATGGAAGTAACCGCTCTTTTCAACAACCAAGCCTTTCATTCTCCCGCTGCCACGTTGCTACTGGTGGACAATGCCTTGCTGAGGCTAATAGCTGGACCAAACGCCTCCATCACAGTTGCCAACTATCCACAACCTCGCAACATGACCGAGACAGCAAAAAACCAGCTCATGGAGTGAGTCCAAACTTTTTGTTTTTAATCTTGCTTGCTTTTTAATCTTTTTAATCTTGCTTGCTTTTTCTTCTTCTTCTTCATCATCATCATCAAGTTGGAAGGGACCTTAGAGGTCATCTAATCCAACCACCTGCTCAGGCAGGAAATCCTATACCATTTCAGACAAATGGCTGTCCAGTCTCTTCTTAAAAACTTCCAATGTTGGAGCATTCACTGCTTCTGGAGGCAAGGAGTTCCACTGGTTAATTGTTCTAACTGTCAGGAAATTCCTCCTTAGTTCTAGGTTGCTTCTCTCCTTGGCTAGTTTCCACCCGTTGCTTCTTGTCCTGCCTTCAGGCGCTTTGCAAAATAGCTTGACTCCCTCTTCTTTGGGGCAACCCCTCAAATACTGGAACACTGCTATCATGTTTGCCCCTCGTCTTTCTCTTCATTAGACTAGACATACCCAATTCCTTATAGGTTTTAGCCTCCAGTCCCCTGATCATCTTTGTTGCTCTTCTCTGTACTCTTTCTAGAGTCTCAAACATCTTTTTTTTAACATCCCATCTTAGATTATACCCCATTTTTCACTCAAGAACTCAAGATGGCGTAGGTACGTCCATTCCTTCATTTAGCAACCAAGTCCCATTTCAAGTGTCGGTATCAACCAAGCTATCCCCGATGCCCGCCCAGTTCAATTGTAGTTCCAGCAGAACTCTGGGTAAATTGCTTTCTGGATCCGACTTTTAATCACAGTTTTTTCCAGCTGATTGTGCTGTCTTTGTCCTATCCGGCAGAAGCCAGACCGGTTTTGCGATTGCCATAAACTTGCTCTATGGAATGGCCTCCTTGTCCAGCACTTTTGCCCTTCTTTTGGTGAGCGAGAGGGCCATCAAAGCCAAACACGTGCAGTTTGTCAGCGGTGTTTACATGGTGAACTTCTGGCTCTCCGCACTTCTGTGGGACCTCGTCAACTTCCTTACACCCTGCACCCTCATCCTGGTGAGTCCTTTTCCTGGATAGCTCGCGTCATGCAGGGATCCTTATTTGATTCCAAAAAAAAAGCTTCACTGAATTGTGTTGAGGAGAAGATCCAGCTAAAAGGGTCCATCAGCGGACCCATCAATCTTCTGTTGAGGGAGGGAGACATTTTTGAATGGGAATGCTCATGTTAAGGAACAACATGGAAATGCAGGATTCTGATGTGCATACACCTGTTAGAATGGCATTAATACCTGGTTATTTGAGCAGTAGTTGGACAATAGTGGAGATCAGAATGAAGGATTTATAGTTAGAAGTTGGCGAGTCTCTGGGCAAAGAGATCATAGAAGGTATTACTCATTGCTGGCATCTGTTACCTGCTCTTCTGGATCTCAGATATGACAATCTAGTAGAGTTGGCCCTTAGTATCTTCCTAGATTCCAAGGTGGCTTTTCTAGCCTGTTCGCTTTCCAGTATTAAGGACATCCAGAATTCACAGCTACATTCGTAGTAATGGAGAATTCTGGCCATTGTAATTACTTTATTGGCTAGTCCAAATGAAATGGAAGTCCAGAATCTGTTTATGAGTTCCATTGAGCAGTTGGGTAGATGGTTACTTTTCCTGTCCAGGTTCCTAATTTGGGGAGGGGCGGAGGAAGGTAGTAAACATTTGAACCCTGTTCCCTTTAGCGACCAGAGGACAAGTGATAGGTTAAGCCTCTAGACAGCAGTTGTCAGTCAAAATTCTGGATTCTTCTGGGTCTTAAATTGTAATGACTATTTCTGTTGGTATTCTGTTCATATTTATGTAGTGTATATCAGAGGTGGTGACCCTTTGAGAGCTGTGGGCAACGAAATTTCATTTTAATGTATGCCGATTAGTGTACATTCAAAGTGACAATAAAGTTATTATTCTACTCTACTCTACCCTACTCTACTCTACCCTACCCTACTCTACCCTACCCTCCTCTCCTCTCCTCTCCTCTCCTCTCCTCTCCTCTCCTCTATTCAACTCTCCTCTACTCTATTTTATTCTATTCTACAGGTGATCTTCCAAGCCTTTGACATCAAAGCATTCACCGAGGACAACCATCTTGTGGATATAATGCAGATATTTCTTCTGTATGGCTGGGCCATTATCCCCCTCATGTACTTGCTCAGCTTCTTCTTTTCGGTAGCAGCCACAGCCTACACCCGCCTCACCATCTTCAACATCTTCTCCGGCACAGCCACATTCTTGGCAGTCGTCATCATGAGCATTCCTGGTAAGGAGTTTGGACTTTGTCACCTTGGCTTGAAATGTTTTAATGCAGGGGTCTCCAACCTTGTCATAAAGTGGCAAGGTTGGGGACCCCTGTTTTAATGGCTTTAAGCCACCAAGGTTAACTTTTTCTTCCCACATTTCTTCTCTTTCAGAGCTTGGCATGGTGGATCTGTCTAACACACTAGATAAAGTCTTCCTAATCCTGCCCAACTACTGCTTGGGACAAAGTATCAGCAAGTTCTACCAGAATTATGAGTTCATTCAGTTCTGCACTTCTTCTTTTGAATCCCTGGTCATCTGTAAAGTGTTTAGTGAGTACACAGTATCATCTTAGGTTTGGCTTGCTAGGCAGTTTTGAATTTAACAAGAGACTGCTCTTGGGCATGGCAGCTGCGCGTTTGAGTGGATCTTAGAATTCAGACTGATGAGGGAACCAAGTTTTATCCCAAGCACGCTCATGTTTTTATAGGTCAGGGGTCTTCAAACTTGGCCCTTTTATGACTTGTGGACTTCAACTCCCAGAATTCCTCAGCCAGGCATGTGTGCCTGGCTGAGGAATTCTGGGAGCTGAAGTCCACAAGTCATAAAAGGGCCAGGTTTGAAGAGACCTGTTCTAGATTCTCAGATCTAGAGGCACCAAGCAGAGGTAGATGCAATGTACAGACACACTCTGAATGTACTGATGTATTATGAAGCAACTGAAGAGAGATGAACCTTTAGCTTCGTTACAAAGTTCCCAGCATCCCAACAGACCATTATATCAGACCGTCTGATGTACTATATTTCTTAAGAGAGGTATTATGAGTTAATTAAGTGATATTGATAGATTCAGCTTCTGGTGAAGGTATGGATAAATGTTCACCATCCTAACTTTATTTAGTAATCATTCCAATATTAATCTCACCCATGGACCTTATCTATTATCCTTCCTTTCTTCTATTCCCTCAACTTTTGCTAGTTCCTCGTCCATTCCCATCACCAAAGGACGTAAATGTCTACTTGCTAATTGTCCACTCAAGGAATCAGTCAACCTTTGTCCTTACTGACTCACCCATTCTTTGCCAGCTCATGGTTCTATCAGTAACCAACTTGAGATCCATAATTCAGATACATCTATCTTAATTCCCTCATTCTTTTCTCAACTGTCCAGCTTTCGCAGCCCTGAATTGTCCCGCAAGAGATCATTGCTTCAGTTCTTCTGATCTTGATTGCAATAGAAAGGACTAACCTTCATACAATAGGCAAAGTCCATATATGTTCCTTCTCCAAAACCCAGGGACGCCATCCATCTCAACCCCATAACTCTTTCTGCCTAATTGCGCCATGCCCTTGGCTCTCCAATAGAGGTTTGGTGGAGACTTCAACCACCAGATGGTTGCTGTCTCCTGAAACCATCCTTTTTCTTTCTCCTTTCTTGGCTCTTTCTTATTCCAGATATCACCTACCAGACCAACTACTTTGCTTGGGAAAGCCCAGGCGTTGGAAAATACTTGACAGCTATGGCAGCCCAAGGACTCTCCTTCCTTCTCCTGCTCTTTCTCATTGAGACTAATCTCCTCTGGAGAATGAGGACCATTGTCTGCGACATACGACGGAGGCGGAAATGGGTGAGGCTTTTGCACAAAGGAATCCCTTTCTCGGCTGAGTCCTTTGGAGTTTCTCAATATTGGATCTAAGTAGACTTCCCACCCAAATTCTGCATAATGTAATGGGTGGAGGGGGAAGGTGACTTCAGCCAATGCAACAATACGCCCAGAAGGGTGTAAGTAACACCCTGTGAATTTTCAGAACTTGGGAAAGTCGCTGGCCAGTTCTTAGGAGCTGCAACTATCTAAGAAAAGGAAAAAAAAGGACTAGGAGTGACATGATAGCAGCGTTCCAATATTTGTGGGGCTGCCACAAAGAGGAGGGGGTCAACCTATCCTCCAAAGTACCCGAGGTCAGGATAAGAAGCACTAGATGGAAACTAATCAAGGAGAGAAGCAATCTAGAAATAAGGAGAAATTTCCTGACAATGAGAACAATTCATCAGTGGAACGGCTTCCCTTCAGACATTGTGGGTGATCCATCACTGGAGGCTTTGAAGAAGAGATTGGACAACCATTTGTCTGAAATGGTATAGCATTTCCTGCTTGAGCAGGGGGTTGGACTAGAAGACCTCCAAGGTCCCTTCCCAACTCTGTTATTCTGTGAAACCTTTAGCGTAGACCTCAAAACACCCCACCAACAGCTGCTACCTCAGTATAATGTTTATACAATGGTGAAGAGGCATTAAAGCTCTTAGTATAATCATATTAAGTATGCCTAACTTATTTGATTTAATCTATCCTTTGGGACATAGGTAAGTATTTTATAAATCTTCTTTCTACTACGACCAGAACCCAAAGGAGTTAACGTTGCTCCCAATCCTCAAAATTGGAAAAACCTAAATTAACATTAATCACAAGTCAAAGCCAATAGGTTGGGCAGAAAGATTCATCAGTTTGAATGTACTGAAGGTCTAGAAGAGGGGTCTTCAAACTTGGCCCTTTGATGACTTGTGGACTTCAGCTCCCATAATTCCTCAGCCAGACATGCTGGCTGAGGAATTCTGGGAGTTGAAGTTCACAAGTCACAAAAGGGCCAAGTTTGAAGACCCCTGGATTAGAATCTCTTGCAAGTAAAGAAAGGATCATCCATATAAACACACCATCCAACCGACTACAGCAGGGGTCTTCAAACTCAGCCCTTTTATGACTCATGGACTTCAACTCCCAGAATTCCTCAGCCGGCTGAGGAATTCTGGGAGTTGAAGTCCACAAGTCATAAAAGGGCTGCTGAGTTTGAAGACCCCTGGTCTAGAAAAGGGAGTGCATGTCATATTATATGATTCTTAACTGAATCATGCAATCATTAAACGAATCTGGCTTCCCCCATTGACTTTGCTTGTCAGAAGCAGGCTGGAAAGATTGCAAATCACAATCAAATGCCCGCCAGACACTGCCACTGTCACAAATGTGAGCCAATGGCCAAGTGCCCACGTTTGCAATCACATGATCGTTGGGATGGTGTGAAGATCACAACTTTGAAGTCGGGTTATAAGTCACTTTTTTTTTTAGGCTGTTCTAACTTCGAACCGTTGTTAAGGAAATAGGTCAAGGACTACCTGTGCTCAGATGAACCAAAATAATGATAACTTTATTGTCACTTTGAATGTACACCAATCGGCATACATCAAAATGAAATTTCGTTGCATACCGCTCTCAAAGGGTCACCACCTCCGATATATACTCCTTGTTCGGGGCCCGATCAAATTTCACATTGTCCGTTTTAGTCTCTAGGGAGTGAACGATGGCAAACAGGACAGATGGAAATGGGGCTCCATGTGGATTAGCCCTCAAATTCGCTTGTATTCTGACAACCTCGCCTCCTTTCCTTTTTCTGATCCTGACTCTTCCACCTTTTCCTTAAAGAGGCCTTGCTTCTTTTCGCCCCTGGAGCACGCTGCTGCCGCCGCCACCACCAACTCCTCCAAAAGCCTCTCTCTCTTCCTCTGGGCCTGCCGACAGCCTCATCCAGTTCCTTCGCCCCATAAGCTCCAGGTCCTCTCCTCCTCTGCCTCCTCTGGAAACAGCCCTGATTTGCAATACAATCCATCACTGGGCCAGCAGTCAGATCTTGCTGCTGGTAGAACAAATTCAAACAGCGCCAACGACTTTTAGCGGTCTCACCAGCAGTTCCAAAACAACTAGAAACTCGCCAGGCCAGCAAAGATTGTCGGTCGTATGTTACCTTAGTTCCACCATGTTGCTCAAACACATTAAAATCTTCCTGATCATGTGGCCTATAGCCCTTACTATCCCTCCCAAAACTATTCGCCTTCAAGAGCCAATGCAGCCGCAGCCATTCCAGGCGCCGCCATCTTAGAATGATTGGAGAGGTTTTTCTCCCCTGATGTCATTATAAATTCAGTGATGCCCTCCAGCTTGTTTTAAACAGAAGGTGTCCCTTCCAATAACTTGCTTCTGATGTCTCGCTTTGGTTGATTTTTCATGCTATTCCAACAGCTCATGCTGCTAAACCAAGTTCCGGTGCTTCCAGAAGACCGGGATGTTGCTGATGAGAGAAAGAAAGTGTTGGAATCACCAACAGCATCCATTTCTTCACTGAATAGTCCTCTTGTGATTAAGGAGCTTACCAAGGTAGATGTTCAATGTAGCCTCCAAAACGTATCTCTCACCGAAACCCCATCGGAATAACGTAAACCACTTTTGAACTACATGCTTTCTACGCAACCCCCCCCCCAAAAAAAAATATCCACAATTTCTCCTAAGAAATGGTAGATGGTCCTAACTGGGCTTGAAACTTACAAAGTAATTGTGTGGTAGGATGGGTAAGGCCGGAAGGATAGCATGCAATGAGCCTACGCAGAATTTATGTGCTTATGTTGTTTCTCCAGAATTAAGTAAACCCTTAAATCTCATGGTAATCAATAAAGATAACAGAAGCCTTCTAAATATTGAACTGGCTTTCTGTGAAAAGGGGTTGGCTTTTATTTATTGATTTGATTTTCATCCTGCTTTTATTTTGGGTCAGCTCAAGATAGTGCCCATACCTACGTTTTTGTGGCTTAAAGAAGATAATTTCTGGTCTCCTAACTTTCTAGCCTGGTGCTTTAACCACTGCACCAAATTACTACACTACACTAAACTTTAGCTTGAATCATGGCGGGACTTGGAGTCTTTGTTACTGGAATTGGTTGATAAGCAGAGCTTCTCAGCCTTGACAACATGAAGAAATGTGCCAGAATTCAGGATTCTGGAAAGTGAAGTCCATACATCTTGGAAGTTGCCACGGTTGAGAATCATTGCACTAGCACAGAGGTATGCTGGCTCAGGAATTCTGGGAGTTGAAGTCCACGAGTCATGAAGGGGTCATAATTCCCCCATGCTAGCTCAGGAATTCTGGGAGTTGAAGTCCACGAGTCATGAAGGGGCCAAAGTTTCCCCATGCTGGCTCAGGAATTCTGGGAGTTGAAGTCCACGAGTCATAAAAGAGCCAAGGTGGCCTACCCCTGCACTAGCGAATCAGTTGCAAGTGGGATGTGCAGAAAAGCAGGGTACAAATTGAAAACCAAGCCATCTTCACCCTCACCCTCAGTAACATAAAGCACTAATCACAATAATTATAAGCAATGAAATAACATAACCCCCCCCCCCCAAAATGTAGCACCACTTGAACACCTTCGGCATTGACAAAATTGCCTGACTTGGAACAGCTTACATGCTGAGATGATGATCTTCCAGACCATCAAACAACCACATCTGCCTATCCCAGGTCCTTGGGAGGGGTCTACAACAACTCACCGTAGCCAACTCACTGCAGCCAACTCATGGGAAAATTCGGTATGGCCAACTTACCATGTTGTTAGTTGCAAAGTCGTGGACAACGTTCCTCCAGGCCTTCCTGTCCTCTACCATCTTCTGGAGTCCATTTAAGCTCACACCTACTGCTTCAGTGACTCCATCCAGCCACCTCATTCTCTGTCGTCCCCTTCTTCTCTTGCCCTCCATCTTTCCCAGCATTAGGCTCTTCTCCAGTGAGTCCTTCCTTCTCATTAGGTGGCCAAAGTATCTGAGTTTCAACTTCAGGATCTGGCCTTCTAAAGAGCAGTCAGGGTTGATCTCCTCTAGGACTGACCAGTTTGATCACCTTGCAGTCCAAGGGCTTCGCAGGAGGAACTTAGCATAGAGTTATATTAATATTGAAAAATAGTGGAGTGGAATCATTAAAGAAAGGATGCCAAAGGAGGGACAAAAACGACCAAAATTAAAATAATTTCTAACTATTTTAAATAATTGAATTGTTTGAATTGTCCCTCAGCGAGTTGTCCTGTGGTGAGTTGGCCATGTTGAGTTGGCCATGATGGGTCATTGCAAGTTGACTCAGAGAGTTGTCCCATTCCCCCTTGGGAAGGACTTGATAGGTACCCCAAAATACTAAATCCAGCCTGACTGTGCAACCAATCACAATAGCATATAATAATAAATGATTATTTATAAGTCCACAATAATAAAAATAAGTAATAATGAATAATATTAGCAGCAATAATGCCAGCTCTATGTATTGTGCATCTGATACCATTTTCTCCCCCCACTTTTGTTTCTCCAGGTATACAGTAGCAGGGATTCTTGTCTGGCTGTGGACAGAATTTCCCTTGCAGTCAGCAAGGGAGAATGTTTCGGTCTTCTGGGTTTCAACGGGGCAGGAAAAACAACCACCTTCAAGATGCTAACGGGAGATGAGAGCATCACTTCAGGAGATGCCTATGTGGATGGGCACAGCATCCTGGCCAATATCAAAAAGGTAATGGGGGAATTAAGTCAGTGGCCTAGAGGTGGAGCTCTCACCTCATAATCAGGAGGCTGTGACTTTGATCCTTGGTAGTGGTAGATATTTCTCTCTCTCTCTGGGTGCAATGAGTAATTGTCTGCTGTGAACGCCGCATAGACGTCAGGAAGGGCATCCAGCCAGCAAACTCTCAGCTCCATTCAGTCACTCTGACTCCCATCCTGATGCAAGGGATTACAGGGTCGTTAAAAGAAGAAAAAAAATGGGGGAGTCGAGAACAAAACAACAGCTGTTGTTGATGAAGCTGTCAAGAGTTATGGATTCCTATTCTAGATTAGACTCTTCCAGTTCTGGCATTTTGGGACCCTAAGGAATGTTTGCTGGCAATACCTGCAGTGGGCTAACTCAAGGTGCAGGTGGCCGAGTTCTCCAGATTCTGCAAAAAAGATACAGCAAACAAGTCAGTTGGGAGGAGGGAATAACAGCTGTCCAAATCCTACTACAGAGTCATTTCTGATGGGAATATTGTGGCCCTCCCCACCTGTTATCCTAAACCCCTCTCTGAGCAGTAGATGTTGGGAGATGTCTGGGCCTCGTTGGAATCTCCAAAGCATTGCCTGCAACACCTTTCAAAAGTGGCTGGCGAATTGTTATTTGGACACGGGAGGAGAGCGAGAAGCCATCTCTTTAACTGTATTTAAGTCAATAAACTAAATTAAACTTGATCTGGCTTCCTTCCACATCTTTCTCTTGACCTTTGTCCACCTTTGGGGAGTATGGCTTCCAGCACATCAATCAAAGACCATCCACTGCAGTCAACCATAGGCTGGAGATGTTCTTCTCAACTTAATTTGATCTGCCTTCAGGTCCAGCAGCGGATTGGCTACTGTCCCCAATTTGATGCCCTTTTGGATCACATGACTGGGAGGGAGACCTTGAGCATGTACGCCCGACTGCGGGGAATCCCTGAACGCTACATCGGCAGCTGTGTGGAGAACATGCTTCGTGGGTTGCTCTTAGAACCTCATGCCAACAAACTCGTCCGCACATTCAGGTGAGAAGCCTTCTGAAGCAGAGGTGGGTTCACCTCCTACGCTCATCCATGATGGGAGGTGGGACAAAATGGGAACAGGGACTTTGTTTCACGGTTAGTAATGGCTGGTGGCAACTCTTCGACGTAACCTTTTTCCCTCGGTCTCTGCAGCGGTGGGAATAAGCGGAAACTGAGTGCGGGAATTGCTCTCATTGGTGGGCCTCCTGTGGTGTTCCTGGATGAACCTTCCACCGGCATGGACCCTGTTGCCAGACGCCTATTATGGGATGCAGTCGCTCGGACACGGGAGTGTGGGAAGTCCATCATTATCACATCTCACAGGTTGCCCTCTGTTTCTTTGTCTTCCATCATCCTGGGGCAAAACAATGGATTTCTGTCAATCTCTAAGACCTGGGCTCTTTTATGACTCGTGGACTTCAACTCCCAGAATTCCTGAGCCAGCATGGGGGAACTATGGCCCCTTCATGACTCGTGGACTTCAACTCCCAGAATTCCTGAGCCAGCCATGCTGAGGGGAAAGGGAGAGGTTTCCAAGCTGAGCCATGCCGACTCAGGAATTCTGGGAATTGGAAGTCCACAAGTCATAAAAGAGCCAAGGTTGCCTACCCCTGCTCTAAGGAAATGTGTCTCTGTTAAGGAATTTGTTGTGCAGAGGTCTCCTTGTGCTACCAAAGAGTTGCACAGACAAGGAAGGGTACTGAGAGCAGCAAGAGTTACACAGTAAACACAAGAGTACACTGAGTTGTAAAAGCAAAAAGTAGTTTACTTTAAGGTGGTGTAAAAACAAAAATGCACAGTCAAAAATAAACAGTCCAAGTAGCAATCCAAAATACAAAGTCTTCTTACCGGTCCAGAGGTCAATACACAGTTCAGGTAACAGATAGCAGTGGAGGTAGTAGAGAGCAGTGAATTCAGAGAGAGAAAGAAGCTACATTACTAGCTCCCTCTTATGGCCATGAGAACACTTACACACCCATTGGCCAATTAACATCTTAAAGACATAACATCATGGTTAATATATTTTCAACCCAACATTGTTCAAGCAACCTTGGCTGCTTGAAGACATATGGACTTCAACTCCCAGAATTCTCCAGCCATTCTCGGAGTAAGGGCAGAGGATCCTTGGTTTTTTAAAATATTTTTTAATATTCTGCACTGAACTTGTTTCAGTTGCATGCCATGTTTTCAGGGTAGCAGGAAGCTCAAATTTGGCAATGCAGTCGAGATGGGCTGGAATATATAATGTATAATCGTGATAGTTAACTATGTGTATAAAGGCATACGTATACATACGAATGTGCGCACACACAAACACACGTATGCAGAGACACTTGCACTATTTATTATTACAACAACATTACAGATTTTTTTTTTAAAAAAAATAGTTCTGTTTTTACTTACTTTTTGACGTACTAGTTGTGAGTTTGTATATATCTGTGTTTTGCTCTTTTCTTTTTCTGTTACTAATTTAAAAGCAACAAAAATATTTTTCCAAAAAGGGATGCTTGTGGACCAGCCCTAAGATGGGATACTTCTTTGCCACTCAAATCCAGCCCTTTTTTTCCTACTGGGTCTCAGATTTCCTACGCCTACAAGTCTTTATATATCTACCTATTAAATTCATTAAGGGACGTGGTGGCTCAGTGGGTTAGGACGCTGAGCTTGTCGATCAGAAGGTCAGCAGCTTGGCAGGTCGAATCCCGAGTGCCGCGTAGCAGAGTGAGCGCCTGTTATTCGTCCCAGCTTCTGCCAACCTAGCAGTTCGAAAGCACGTAAAAATGCAAGTAGAAAAATAGGGACCACTACGGTGGGAAGGTAACAGCGTTCCGTGCGCCTTTGGCGTCTAGTCATGCCGGCCACATGACCACGGAGACGTCCTCGGACAAGCGCTGGCTCTTCGGCTTTGAAACGGAGATGAGCACCGGCCCCTAGAGTCGGAAACGACTAGCACGCATGTGCAGGGGAACCTTTACCTATTAAATTCATATGCCATCCATCCCAGAATTGAGCGACTCTGGGCAGTTTGCTGGCTTTGCACTTGCCTTTTGTCTTCCCTCCTCTCTCACATCTGCATCCCTCTCCTGCAGCATGGAAGAATGCGAAGCGCTCTGCACCCGGCTGGCCATAATGGTCAATGGGCAGTTCAAGTGCCTGGGTAGCCCTCAGCATCTGAAGAGCAAGTTTGGCAGTGGATACACTCTGCTGGTCAAGACCCACAACGATGAAGAAGGCCATGTAGAAGACTTCAAGGCCTTTGTGGAGAAAACATTTCCCGGTAAGCCAGCTTCGGGATCCCAAAGGTGCTTTTCCACGAGGCAACTGGACTTTCTTGTTTTCCTTTGAAGATGTTTTGCTTCTCATCCAAGAAGCTTCTTTAGCTCTGGCTGGCTGGTGGGGAGTTGAAGGATTTACACAGCTGGGGGATGGAGTTAAGGGTGTCATCAGCCTAGAGTCATTAGCTGTCACAAATGTCCAGGTTCAACCCCTCTTGAATTTTGTTGACTCTTACCTGATGCCAATTTAGTACTAAACTGTAGTTGACTGGATTCTTGTGTACAGACCTGAGCAATAGATCTTGAACTGCAACTTAAAGCATGGTCCTGATACTTTGCTGCTTTTTAAAGCTTTCTTGGGAAGTTGATTTACTGGTATAGTCTACCTAGTGGGGTTGACTGCATAGGACACTTGTAGTCTACTCTGCCTATTGCAGAGTAATTGGGGCATTAATTGGGGCATTAAAATTCAGAGTGGTACCTTGGAAGACAAGGTAGAAAACCAGGACAGAGTGTCATTGTTCCGACAGATGAAACTCTTCAAAAGAACTTCAAGGCATTGTTTTCCTTAAAAGATCTTTTATTCGAGTAGCATAATATCGGCACTTACATAATCGAAGCCAAAAAACTGAATTCCCCTCCCCTGGGCACATAGTATCAAAGCACAATTCCCTCCTCCAATTAACAGTCATAAATCACATTCTCCAATTAGCTTGAAGCGCAGGCTTCCTCTCCAGCTCTCCAGCCCATCAATTCTTTATCAGCTCTGGACTCAGTAACCTTGATTCTCAGGCTAGGTTTAGTGTTGTTATGTCTAGCTGGACTCTCATTCACATCCCCCACCCTCCCAGCATCATCTAACTCTAAAAGAGAAAGGGAAAAGATGGCTACATTTCCAACTGTTGTCAATGCAAAAACATCTGATGCTAGCAGCGTTGACACAAGAGATTTTCAACAAATTGTTGGCCGCAGTTAATAACAATTGCACATTGATTTCAGGGAGATGTAGATGACTTGGCTATATCTTCTTCTTTTTTTTCCCTTTCCCAGAGAGCATCCTGAAGCATGAGCACCAGGGGATGGTCCATTACCACCTCACCAATAAGAACCTCAGTTGGGCACAGGTAAGGCTGGAGCGATGGCCAGGGGTGGAAATTTCTTTCTCACTAAGAAAAATAGTGTATATAAAACTGATCTATCAGGGAAGGGTCTAGAACAGCTCAACAAGTGAAAGCTAACGATCTTCGGTAGGAACTCCAACGTCCTTTTTCCACACTGGCTTTGGAATCTTACAAGCTTCTAAACCTTAGATGGAGGCTGTGGCCTGGAAGTGTTAACTACCCCCTTTCTCTCCCTGCGTGTCTTGTGTCTCCCAGGTGTTTGGGACACTGGAGAAAGCCAAAGACAAGTACTGCATAGAAGATTACTCTGTAAGCCAAATCTCCTTGGAGCAGGTTTTTATGAGCTTCACGCGTTTCCAGCATTACACAGAAGATCGCGAGAAATGAGTCCAATCTTCTCCAGCTTCTTTTCATGGACTGACCTGTTGCCTATAAGATAGTATACAAAGAGGAGGTAATTTATAGTATCAGCCGTGTCTCCAACGACAAAAAGAATGGACCTATTCTCATTGGACAAGTGGTACACCCACCGTACTGGCATTATGAGGATGAATGCATGGGTTGTGTGGCTGTGTTGTGTGTCCATTTGTCTGTGTGAGGCATGAGAAGGAGGAGTGCTTAACCATCTTTCGAGGCAGCTGGGATGTCCTACCAACTCTCAAGATGATGATGATGATGATGGGAGGGCCTAGCCTACTAGCAGTCGTGGAGGCAATTAACCCTGAATCCTGGGACAATTCCGTAATTCAGTATATTGGATGCTTGGATACTGGTTTCGTCTTTCTTTTCCCACTCTCCCAATCTTATCTTCTTGAGAAGTTCCCACTGCACCAGCGTTGGTGTCGTTGGCCCGCCTGCATGTCTGCAGTTTTGGAGCGTTGACAGCACGTATTCATCCAAATGATTCTGATCCATATCTGTACGTTCAGACCAAACTCTTTAGAATGTACCCACTCGTGGTTCTTTTGAGGGTTTGCATCCCTTGGATGGTGAAAAAGCAAGCACATAAGTGAAAGAAGCAAGCCACTCTGAGCCTTCCCTATATTACATCCAGGGAATGGATTCTGCTCTTCAGGAAGTAGTAAAGCAAGATTTAGTATCTCCGCTTTCTGGGTGAGAATTACACAAGTTTGTTTTGACAGAGTCTTCAGCATCCGTGCTGCATACACCAGTATCCAAGTCTCTTTTCTTCTGCTTTCAAAAGATCTCATGAACATCCGATCACGAGCGGTGTTCATGAGCTTTCTGGTTGCAAAGCTGCCTCTGATGTCCTTTAGAATAACTTTTCCCAATCTGGGTGACCTCAGGATGGATGTGGACTTCCAGTTCTCAGGGATCCCCAGCCAGCGTGCCATTCTTGAGAACTCTGGAACTTGATATCTGTACCTCTAGCACTCATTCAAGCTGAGGAAGTTGATTCTGAGAGATTGTCTTTGAAAGCTTAGCTTGCTGTTCACATCCGCTCCAGATTGCTGCTAGCTGCCACAAGGCAGAAGATCCATCTTGTTGGCTATCTTTTTGCCGTCTAACTCTTGTAGACTTGCTGGATGTGGCCAAGGAAACCCGTAGCTCTGTTTCTGGAAACTCAGAAAGACAGTGCTTTCTCTCTTACGCATTGGCGTCACAACCTTTCATGGGTGCATCATCCTACATCTGAGATCGTTCACAGGCTCCCTCTACTTTCCCCCCCCCCCTTTGAAATCCATTGATATGGATTAACAGCAGAAAACAATCCACCTTGGTCCAGAGGGAGACGTGGATTTTATTTTGCAATCAAAGACCACCATAGAGTCATGCAGCCTAGAAAGGCCCCTTTCAACGACGGGACGTTGAGGACGTAGTCCTCAATTGACAACCATTCATTGAGTGGCCGTTCAAAGTTAAAACGCCACTGGAAAAGTGACTTATTATGACCGTTTTTAACACTCTTATCACCACCGCAGCGTCCCTTCAGTCACGTGATCAAAATTTGGACGCTTAGCAACTGACATGTATTTATGAGAGTTGCAGCGTCCCGGGTCACTTGTTCCCCTTTGGTGACCTTCTGGCAAGTCAAGTCACTCCACAGCAGTGTAACTAATTTCAAGAACTGTAGCGGTTCGGTTAGCAGCGGTGGCAAGAAAGGTCGTAAAATGAGGCAAAACTCACTTAACGGCTGTCTTGCTTAGCAACAGAAATTTTGGGCTCCGTTGCGGTCGTATGTCAAGGGCTAGCTGTACAGGTGTCAAAAGGCCCCCACTCTGATAAATAAATAGCTGCTTTCCAACCCCCGTCAATTCTGGTTTGATCAGAGTACAATTTCTGTCGTTTCCACTAGGCTCATTCCTGGTTCCCTGGTTGAATCCCAAATTTTCCCAACAGAAGGTCTGGAGTGCTTCCTCTAAGATTATGTCCTGTTGATGCTTTCAAGAGGAGGGCAGGGCAAGGGGTCATCAGATTAATCAACCCATTCCCCACCCCCACCCCGTTGAGAAGAGATTTCTGTACAAAATTACCCCGTCAAATCCACTTTTTTGTGTTATAGTCTAGGATAGGGGTGGTCAACCTTGGCTGTTTTATGACTCGTGGACTTCAAGTCCCAGAATTCCTGAGCCAGCCACGCTGAGGGGAAAGGGAGAGGTTTCCAAGCTGAGCCATGCTGGCTCAGGAATTCTGGGAGTTGAAGTCCACGAGTCATAAAAGAGCCAAGGTTGCCTACCCCTGGCCTAGGCCTAGGCTGCTTTATGACTCGTGGACTTCAACTCCCAGAATTCCTGAGCCAGCTGTGCTGAGGGGAAAGGGGGAGGTTTCCAAGCTGAGCCATGCCGGCTCAGGAATTCTGGGAGTTGAAGTCCACGAGTCATGAGGGGGCCAAAGTTCCCCCATGCTGGCTCAGGAATTCTGGAAGTTGAAGTCCATGAGTCATAAAAGAGCCAAGGTTGCCTGCCCCTGGTCTAGGAAGAGATTGAACCACAAAGGGAGGATTTCAATAAGCCGTTCTTCCATAAGACCCAGAGACTGGATTTCACAGGGCCAAATGTGCCATTCTCCAAATCCAGCCTTGGACCACTGTTTCCACCTGCCAGACTTGAACACATCTACTCTGCACTGAGCTCTCTATGTGCTACTTGTTAGATAAGCAAAATCCTTTTGGGGGGGCAGGGCGGAGGAAAGGGTGCAGTCAAAACAAAAAAACTTCTTGAAACATTTTCTTTCTGTGGAGGCCTCAGAGTTTGATCCTGGGCCTCCAGCTTTTATTCACCTTATCCAGAAAGGGATGTCCTTGTAATGTATCTATTGGCTTTCATTATTTCCTGCAATAGCACTGTTTTCCATCCAAATGTGTCACAAATTTCCTTCCTTCCTTCCTTCCTTCCTTCCTTCCTTCCTTCCTTCCTTCCATCCATCCATCCATCCTTACTTCCATATCTGTTCCTTCTTTCCATGCATATCAGTCTTCCTTCCTTCCTTCCTTCCTTCCTTCCTTCCTTCCTTCCTTCCATATCTGTTCCTTCCTTCCATCCATCCATATCAATCATCCTTACCTTCTCTTCCCTTCCCTTCCCTTCCCTTCCCTTCCCTTCCCTTCCCTTCCCTTCCCTTCCCTTCCCTTCCCTTCCCTTCCCTTCCTCCCTGGATGATGCTTCTAGACCATAATAAGTAAGCTTGGAAATGACTAGGTTCTTGGGCACCAAAGAGAAGCGACTTACACTCTACATAATTCTTCCCTTCTGAGTAGTTCAGTCAAACGATGGTTGCAACCTCAGCTTTCATTTGTGGTTTCTCTCGGTGCACTGAAAGTGTGCTGAGAGGACAGAATCCACAATCCATCTGCCAGCTTTGTCTTGCAAAAAAGAGCATTTTGGGGATCTAAAAACGACCTCCCGGGGCTTTTCTTCTCTGCACAAAAGAAGTAGGGCTTAAACTCATTGCAGTTTGAATCAATGCAAAAACTCTTCGCTACTTGAATCAACTAATGACACATGGAATGTATGAACTGAGCATCTGAACCTCTCTTGGTCAGAGGGGAAGTGGAAAATATGTGGGACCAGGAAGGGAAAAACTAAAGGATCTCCCAGGTTTTATTTTGTGGTAGTTCTGAATTAATAGTTAGCTTTTACTTTGGGCCTCTGGTGCAGATACTGTAGTTTGTCCTTTAACTAATCTGTGTCTTTTGATCCTTGTCTCTGTATGAAGTCTTGTGAACAGGAACACAGACCATCATTTCTGTTAAGGAGGGCAGAAAGCACCCAGGAGCTGTGTGGCTTTTTTAAAAAAATCCATCCTCTTTTTTGAAAATTATATATAGGGACACGGTGGCTCAGTGGGTTAGGACGCTGAGCTTGTTGATCAGAAGGTCGGCAGTTTGGCGGGTTGAATCCCGAGTGCCGCGTAACAGAGTGAGCGCCTGTTACTCGTCCCAGCTTCTGCCAACCTAGCAGTTCAAAAGCACGTAAAAATGCAAGTAGAAAAATAGGGACCACTACGGTGGGAAGGTAACAGCGTTCCGTGCGCCTTTGGCGTCTAGTCATGCCGGCCACATGACCACAGAGATGTCCTCGGACAAGCGCCGGCTCTTCAGCTTTGAAACGGAGATGAGCACCGGCCCCTAGAGTCAGAAACGACTAGCACACATGTGCAGGGGAACCTTTATACACACACACACTGTATTATCTGGACCTGGATCCTAAACAGACAAGCAAAACTACCAAGTTTAGTTCTCTTAATAAAGAACTTCCTTACAAAGTCAATTTAATAGCTTTAGATCAGGGGGTCTTCAAACTTGGCTCTTTGATGACTTGTGGACTTCAACTCCCAGAATTCCTCAGCCAGGCATGCCTGGCTGAGTAATTCTGGGAGTTGAAGTTCAGAAGTCATCAAAGGGCCAAGTTTGAAGAGCCCTGCTTTAGATTTTTAAAATTGCAAACCACCCATTCAAAACCCCACCCCGACGACAAGAAGCAGAGTCACAAGGCAGCTCAGAAGAGCCAACCAAGTGGAGAGAAGTTGCAGATAGTCTTGAGTTTATGACACTCTCTGTCACAGGGTTCTCTTTTCCGAACAGGAGAAAGGGAAATCTGTAAGGAATGGAGCCACAGTGCATTTAACTCTCCTCCTAGCCCTGAATACCAATTGCGGGAAGCAGTGATGGGAATAACAATGTGCTCCCTCCCTGTTTGGTGTACAAGCCGTTGTGACGGTTTGATTGCTGCACACCGCTAATGCTTCAGGTACATTTGAGCACGATTTAATTTGATCGCTTTATTCATTTTAGACATTTGTAGAGCTGCCCATCTTACAAGCAACTCTGGCTAGCCCCCCACCCGCCAAAAATCAATTGGACTTGGTTACAAGTAAATCAGCAGAGCCCCCTAAACACCAACCAAGGCTATTCCAGCAAGTGGTGTAGATTATTCCTCCTCCTCCTCCTCCTCCTCCTCCTCCATATTTCATCCCAATCAAGGCTCATAATGGTAGTCCTTTCCCACTGGTTTCCAGCTTGGCTGTGGTCTGCAGCTGATACACAACAGGAGGCACTGTTGTGTTGTCCAACCGAGGTTCAGCCAGAAGATCAATTTGATGCCCATCTTTGCAAGTTGCATGGAAAAAAAAATCCTCCTTGTAGAAGGGCTCAACGGAACCCACCCCCCTTCTGCTCTTGGGACCATCAGCACCATCCCCCCAATGCATCAGTGGCTTTAAAAACTTAGCAAAGATTCTTCAGCTAAAAGGACACCACCGGCCAGCAATTTTTTTCCCCCATAGGTAGTCCTCAATTTATAACCGTTCATTTAGGGACTGTTCGAAGTTACAACAGCGCTGGAAAAAAAGTAATTTATGGTTATTTTTTGACCCTTAGGATGCTGCTGCCATTGGCTGCAGCGTCCACGTGGTCACATGATCAAAATTCGGACGCCCGGCCACAGGTCCGTACTTTATGATGGTTGCGTGATACCCTTTGGCGACAAGCAAAGTCAATGGGAGAAGCCAAATTCACTTGAGCGACCGTGTTATTAACATTTAACGACTGAAGCGATTTGCTTAGCAAGTCTGGCAAGAAAGGTTGTAAAATGGGGCAGAATTAACTGCCTTACTTAGCCACAGATATTTTGGGCTCAGATGTGGTCGTAAGTCGAGGACTACCTGTATCAGGCAAACTTTTTGGAGCTTCCTTTTATCTACTTCTACCCCGTCACATTTTATATATTTTTTTGTACTCATTTCTCTGCGCATTTTTTTTTAAAAAAAGATGTTTTCTCAGTAGAGGGAAAGGGATAAAATTCTCTGGATCGCCTGATTAATTTCTGCACGCTGTGAAAGGACGAATTATTGGGATATGGGGGGGAAATGGCTATGTTCCAGGACCCCTGCCACAGTTTAGCCACGATGGACCACTTTCGTTCCACTCTCCATGTTTAGCCACCTTTTATACAGTTTCAGTTTTCCCAAAAGCTTTGTGCGAAATATTCTTAAGTTGTCCACAGCTGTTTTTTGTCACGACTGATTGGTTAGTTGGTACTTTGGCTCAAACTACAGTTCCCTTCCTCTTGCACAAGTCCCTGCATTTTTGCACAGTGTATGTGTGCGCACGCGTGTGTGTGTTGGGCCTGTGTGTGCATGTTTGTATGAATCCAGTTTGCACTCTGGTTTCTCAGGTCTGTCTTCGCATCCTTCGCAAGACGCTAGACCACAGTGATCTTAGCTGAGGAAAAAGGGAATCAAAGGCTTGGAGGTGTCTCATTTTTTTTCCTCTCCTGCTCTTGGCTGCGTGAAATATTGTGGTGAACTTGCCACGGATTAAGCCACAAAGATGCCCATAAGCTACTATGGTTTCTAATATGTGTGTGTGCGTGTGTGTCATTTTTATATGTATGTGTTTCGTCTTCCGTAATTTCAGCTAAAGTTTAGATTGGGTTGGGCACTTTCTGTGTCTGCATGCCAAAATGGAGTACTATCCCCAGTGGAAAGAACAAAGGTCAAAAGTAGACAAGGGATGACCTCATTTTTGTGTGTTTGTGTGTGTGTGTGTGTGTGTGTGTGTGTCTGTTCACTCCACTGCTCTTCTTTATTGAAGTCAGCTGCAGTGGTGACATTTCCCCGTCTCAGAACAAGAAAATAAACTGGATTTTCAAGATGGAGACTCCAGAGTGTTTCTTTACACATGTCTGTTGATACTTGACTTACAGCAGTTCATTTCAGGACCGTTCAAAGTTACAACGGCGCTGAAAAAAAGTGTCTTATAATAGTTTTTCACACTGATGATCTCCAGGGTCACCTGATCAAAATTCAATTGCTTGGAAACTGGCATGTACTCATGACGGTTGCAGTGTCCGGGGGATCATGTGATCACCATTTCTAACTTTCCCAGCCAGCCTCTGACCAGCCAAGTTGATGGAGGAAACCAGATTTGCTTAACAACTTAACAATTGCAGGGATTCACTTAACAACTGTGGCAAGGAAGATCATAAAATGAGACAAAACTCGCTCAACTGTCTCACTTAACAACAGAAATTTTGGGGCCAATTGTAGTAAATTGAGGACTGCCTATATTAAGGAGTGGCACACTAGGGGAAAAAAAACAGGCTCTGTTTGTGGTGCCTTTTTAGGCACCCCTAAATTCCTTCCCTTGGAGCCAAATTCTAGAAGCCAAGAGCTGTAATGGGATCTAGAAGCACTAAATGTTGAACATGGAATATCTGAGCAGATTTCTGTTTTATTTCGGAGGCAGGCTGAGGAGGCACCACGCTGTTATACAGCTGTCTTATTTATTTCTTTATTTTTATCCTGTATTATTTTTATAAATAAAGGCACCTAGAACTCATTCCTGTTTTCACCACAACAACCCTGTGAGGTGGGTTGGGCTGAGGGAGAATGTCTGGCCCAAAGTCACCCAGCTGGCTTCCATGCTAAGGCGGGACTAGAACCCAACGTCTCCTGGTGATTGGCCCAAAGTCACCCAGCTGGCTTTCGGGTCTAAGGCGGGACTAGAACTCAACGTCTCCTGGTGATTGGCCCAAAGTCACCCAGCTGGCTTTCACACCAAAGGCAGAACTAGAACTCACCATCTCCTGCTTTCTAATCTGGTACCTTCTCCACTAGATCAAACTGGCTCTCTTATTTGCCCAAACAAGCTATTTACTCAAAAAAGGTAAGGGGCATTAAGGAAAAACAATTGGAAGATTAGAAATGGGAGCTGTCCAAGTCCTGCTTTTATTTAGGCGACTGGAGTTTCCATTTTAATGGATTAAAAAAGCTAATTCCTGGCTAGGCAGTTAGATAGACTGAACCCTCAACTCAAACCAGTCGCTGAAAATTGTTATTTCCCACTTTTGTGGATTGCAGTCCAGTTCACCAGTAAGCTATTGACTATGTGCAGATAGATAAAGGTGATCAGTGAAAGAGTTAAGCAATAGGGTTTTTTTTTCCCTTTAAGATGTTATAAGGCTCTTTATATTTTTCTGCAGTAAACTAAGAGGGTTATCCATGGAATACGTTTGCACAACATGCTTCAATCCAAGTACTGAATTACTCAATTTCCTGGGATCCTGCAACACCTTTTAATGAAATAAAGAGGCTTATTAATCCGCCCCAAAACCTCTAATCAAGGTTCAAAATAACTAAGCTTATCAAGTCATGGAAATGCCCCCACAAAACCTTCAATTGACCCAGTTAAATATGGCCTCTGATTCAAAATGGTTTCTCAGCCTAAGTGAACCAGAAGGGAAAATTCCAGATCCTGTTTCAGAAGCTCTTGTATTTACGTAGCACATTTTTACCATTTTAGCAAGTCCTGTCCAATTTTTTTTTAATCTTCCAGAACTTTAAACAAGAACGTCCACTCCAAACTGTCACGGGCCTTTTCTATATCTCAGAAAGTCAACGCAGCTTGTTTTTCATTATGTTGCTCCAAATGTTTTAAAATGTCCAAAGCACATCTACAGTAACATTGTCCTTTTAACTGGTTTTTTTTTAGATGACAACCCAGCCGGTTCCTCATGAATAAACCTCTGCAAAATTATTTTGTGTCTGTCAACTGAAATAGCTGCAGAAAAATCAAAAACAAAACTTGGAATCCTTATTCAGGACTGATTATCAGCCTATCTATTGTCCAATCTCATTAGGTATTAATGTGATATTGGCCTCTTTCCAACTCACTGGCCTCTTTCCTCCCTGTAAGATAGGATCCGTTGTGTTTTGTAGGAAAAAAAAAAGATAAGTGTGATAATCCATTTGGTTGCGCCACATTTTTACCGAGCCATTGGTGAGCAAATGCAAAAGCTGCAAAGAATCTGGAACAACTGAACACAGAATGGCAATGTGACAGGTCCCTCCTGGGCATATGCTGGTGTGTGTGTGTGTGTGCGTAAGGGACACTCGGGTGTCCAATACCCAGTTCTGTGCCTCTGGAGCTGAGTTTGAAGACCCCTGCTGTAGTCGGTTGGATGGTGTGTTTATATGGATGATCTCTTTCTTTACTTGCAAGAGATTCTAATCCAAGGGTCTTCAAACTTGGCCCTTTTGTGACTTGTGGACTTCAACTCCCAGAATTCCTCAGCCAGGCACGCTGGCTGAGGAATTCTGGGAGTTGAAGTCCATGAGTCATAAAAAGGCCAAGTTTGAAGACCCCTGAGTAGACTGAGGGCTTGTGCAGCAGCTTAAAGCATGAGAAACCTGACACTCCAATAGTTGCATATTTGGGGGGGGAACCCCCAACCCAAATGGGAATTCGAGGTCACTTTCTGAGTTTCCCCTACCACTCCTTCCTGCCAGTCCTAAAGGCTGAGATTCCATTAGATTCCACGTTTGTGGCTGGTTATAGACTCACACCAATAGTCCATCTTGCAGACTGTAACTGATCACTTAGCATGGGTGAATTTGACACTTGTGGGCCATTCACAGGGAAGCGAATCATTGTCTTTTGACTTAACGACCCCAACTCAGCCCAAACTTTCTGTTGTTAAGCAGGACAGTTCCGTGAGTTTTGCCCCATTTTACAACCTTTCTTGCCAGAGTTGTTAAGTGAATCACTGCAGCTGTTAAGTTAGTCAAAGGGTTGTTAAGAGAATCTGGCTTCCCCCATTGTCAGAAAGTCACAAAAGGAGATCAGTTGACCCCGGGACATTGCGACCGTCATAAATGTGAGTCAGTTGCCAAGCGTCCCGAATTTTGTTCATGTGACCCTGGGGAAGTTTCAACAGTGTGAGAAAAGGTCCTGAGCCATGTTTTTCAGTGCCGTTGTAACTCTGAAGGGTCACTAAATGACCTGTTGTAAGCCGAGGATTATCTGTATCCACTTATCGACAAACTTAATGCTCAAGGCAGTTTTCGTGACCAAAACTTACAGGGGGAAATTCAAAACCTTGTGGAGGGGGTGTTTGCTTTAAGGCAGGAGTCTAAGGAGTTTAAGGCACAACAGTTCTAAAGAAACACATCCAAGAAGGACACACACACACACACACACAGAGTGCGTTTTCTGAAGGCATGTTTGCCCCTTAAAACGTGGGCGCCAAAATGGTTCCAAACCCCTAAGAAGGCTTGCAGGCAGCCAGCATCTAATCCCCAGTTCCCTTTTCAAATTTTGGACAGCTCACGGTTGAATCCACCCCCACACCTCTGCCCTACAAGCGTGTGAACCCAGCCCTCAACTGGAAAGGGGTTGTTTAATTTCAGGTAAGGATTTTGCAAGACAAATGACACAATTCTTTCCAAGAGTTTTGGCTGGGCCCGCTGTGCTCTGTATTGTAAATGCCAGCCAAGAAGGAGACTTGCCCGCTCTTTCCCAAGAACAAAAAACAAAATAAAAAAAGCCTCTAAATGTTTAGCATGGAAGAGGTGGTGGGAGTTGCTAAGAGCAACTGGAGGCCTGGACAAAAAGGACACTCGCTGTGCTCCCACAACCTCCAAACTCACCAACCCTCGCTTTGTGGGTTAACCCTAAGCTAAACCCAACGAGTTATATTGGCTTGTTCACCCAGGTTTAGGAGTTCCCGTGTTGTACGGGGCACGGCAGGGGGATCAAACTCGGCTTCCTCCTTGCAAAAAAATTCAGAGCGCTGGAAACTGATGGCAACTTCCGAAGCCTGCATTCACCTATTGACCGTGTATGAACCAAGACCTTACATTAAGCCACGATACGGTTTGCAAAGCCTCTGGCTTGTGCACTCCGGTTTGGGGGCTCCCGTGCTGGCTGAGGGAAGGCACAGGGACCAAACTTCAACTTCCTCTTTGCAACTGGAATTCAAAGCAACTGGAGACTGAAGGCAGAGTGATGCAGTGGTTAAGAGTGCAAACTCTGCCCACAGCCTGGAGTTCGATCCTGACCGGCTCAAGGTTGACTCAGCCTTCCATCCTTCTGAGGTCAGTAAAATGAGGAGCCAGATTGTTGGGGGTCCTATGCAAATAATGCTGACGTTGTAAACAGCTCAGAGTACTGTAAAGCATTATGGGGCAGTAGATATAAGTCTAAATGCTGTTGCTTTTGCTGTTTCCCCAGCCTACGTTCACCTAAACCTTGGCTCTTTTATGACTCATGGCAGTCAACCTTGGCTCTTTTATGACTCATGGACTTCAACTCCCAGAATTCCTGAGCCAGCATGGCTCAGCTTGGAAACCTCTCTCTTTCCCCTCAGCGTGGCTGGCTCAGGAATTCTGGGAGTTGAAATCCACGAGTCATAAAGCGGCCTAGGCAAGGGGTAGGTAACCTTGGCTCTTTTATGACTTGTGGACTTCAACTCCCAGAATTCCTGAGCCAGCATGGGAGAACTATGGCCCCCTCATGACTCGTGGACTTCAACTCCCAGAATTCCTGAGCCAGCATGGGAGAACTATGGCCCCCTCATGACTCGTGGACTTCAACTCCCAGAATTCCTGAGCCAGCATGGGAGACTATGGCCCCCTCATGACTCGTGGACTTCAACTCCCAGAATTCCTGAGCCAGCATGGCTCAGCTTGGAAGCCTCTCTTTCCCCTCAGCATGGCTGGCTCAGGAATTCTGGGAGTTGAAGTCCACGAGTCATAAAAGAGCCAAGGTTGCCTGCCCCTGACCCAAACAAAGGTGGTCTTTTGATTTTCCCCAGTGCCTGATCCTGGCAGCTCTGAATAACTGCAGCTGGACTTTCCTCTCTGCCTCTCCTTGGCATTTAACTTCCTTTGGGAGGGGGGAGAAAGGTCCTTGGGGAGGGAGGCCAACCCCCACCAAAAACTCCTTTCAACTTGCATTTGTACCACTGGCAGGATCAACGTGTTTATTGTGAACACAGTCTAGACTCCGGGACCAAAATGGACTCGGTGTTGGGTGCCAGGCCTGAGGGAGGAGAAGAATGCCCGCTTTGTGCCCCCCTCTCTGGGCACCCCGGCATCCCCACAATGTAAGGTCTGCAGGCTTCTTCCGGGCAATCGGGCATCTCAGCCTTTTCAAGGCCAGCTGAGCGGCCAACCTCTCTCCACGCCAGCCCCCTCCCCCTTTATTTGTCCAGTTCTCGCTGCGCTCCGACGCGCCTGCGTTTTCTGAAGAGCGGATTTGAAAATTTCTCTCGGAAAGCGGCCGCTCCTGCCTTCTTTAAGAGCCATTCTTGATTTTGGCCAGGAACTGTTGAGCCCACCAGTCTTCGAGGTCAATGGGAACAAAATCTGAAAAAGGGAACAAGAAAGTTAGAATTTGCAAGGCCACTCCGCCCCCCCCCACACACACACTTAAAGCTGCTTAAGTGTGTTATTTCTTTTCTATCCAACCCTCAGAGCCACGGTTCTCAACCTGCGCAACGTTAAAATAGGTGGACTTCCACTCCCAGAATGGAGCTTAGTTGCTGGCTGGGGAATTCTGGGAGTTGAAGTCCGCTCATTTTAAAGTTGCTCAGGTTGAGAAATATTGTTTCAGAAGTGATGAATTATAACCCCCACCCTGCTTTCTTCTTCTTATTATTATTATTATTATAATACAGGGGTCTTCAAACTTGGCAACTTTAAGACTTATGGACTTCAACTCCCAGAATTCTTCTGGGTGAGGAACTCTGGGAGTTGAAGTCCACAAGTCTTAAAGTTGCCAAGTTTGAAGACCCTTGTTATAAGTTGTAAGCCAAGAGTCACTTTATGTGGGAGATAGGTGGCACAAAAAAACTAATAAATTTAATATATAAAAATAATACTGTCTGGGGTGGTTGGTTCTTGGAGTTCGTCACCACTTAGAAGAACACAGTTCTCCATCCCCGGATTTTCTCCTATGTCATAGACCACTGTTTCTCAACCTGAGAAACTTTAAAAAGGCTGGACTTCAATTCCCAAAATCCCCCAGCCAGCTGGATGGCTCGGGAATTCTGGGAGTTGAAGTCCATCCATCTTAAAGTTGCTAAGGTTGAGAAACACTGCTATAGAGCAGGGGTCATCAAACGTGGCCCTTTTATGACTTGTGGACTTCAACTCCCAGAATTCCTCAGCCAGCCTGGCTGAGGAATTCTGGGAGTTGAAGTCCACAAGTCATAAAAGGGCCACGTTTGAAGACCCCTGCTATAGAATAACTTTCCCACCAAGACTGGCAAAGCTGTTTTCTTTCTTTCCCTCTCTCTTCAATTTAGCAGAACTTGCAATAATTGTCAAGTGCAATTGCAGATGATTTAGGATACTTGCAAAAAACATCATTGCAACTAAACTGCTGTTGCACAATGCAATAGCTTCTGGATGAGCTGAGATTACAACTCCCAGCATTCCGAGCGATTGGCTTGGCTGACTAAGAATTCTGGGTCCTGAAGTTCAGCACGTGTGTGTGGGGGGGGGAATGGCTATATTTTATGCAGAAATCACTCGGGGGAGAAAAGCAAGATTCTTGAGCAATTAAAAGAAGGTTTCTCCATGCATAAGCAGAAAACCTCTGCCAAGCCTTTAAAACTCCTGTACAAATCCAAACATTTCTGGGGGGCAGGGAGGGGGGGAAGGAGACAAAAGGCCAGATCCATTCCCCTGATTTGCTTTGCTTCAACTTTGCTTCAACATGGGGCCTGGGGGAGTGAAGGGATCGTAAAAGTCAAAATGGCGGCCCCTGTCATGCAATTGGAACACCTGCCCCATTTTTTAAGGGCACGGTACGGCGGCCATCTTAATTGCTTTGATCTTCTCCCTCAAAGATGCTTTTTTTCCCCCTATTCTTCCAAAGGCAACTAGACGGTTTCTTCAGGAAGAAGAAGGCATTTCGCTTCTCGTCCGAGAAGCTTCATCAAGGAGCTTCAGTCCAGTTGCCTTTGGTAGGAAAATAAAAAAAGCACCGTTGAGATTTTTATTTATTTATTTTTTATTTTTTATTTTAATTCCATTTATATCCCGCCCTTCTCCGAAGACTCAGGGCGGCTTACAAGCTTAGCAGTATTCATGCTTTTATTTATATTGCCTTGTGCTTGGATTTGGGGAGAAGCAAAGGCCTGGGAAGGAGCAGGGTGTGTGTGTGTGTGTGTGTGTGTGTGTGTGTGTGTGTGTGTGTGTGTGTGTTTGTGTGTACTTACCTTTCAGTTCCGGACTGGGCGTCTTCTCTGCGTATTGTATTGGACCAGATCCACCTTCTGCTTGCTCTTGACTTTGCAGCTGCTCTTCCACTTCTTGCCAAGCTAGAAGCAGGAAGAAAAGAAAGCTCAGAGAGTTCTCGACTTACAGCTGTTCATTTAGTGACCATTCAAAGTCACAACGGCACTGAAAAAGGTGACTTAAGGACCCTTTTTCACACGGCCGTTGCAGCATCCCCCACGGCCACGCGATCAAAATTCAGGCGCTTGGCAACTGACTCACAGTTATGACGGTGGCAGCACCCCGGGGCCACGTGTGATCGCCTGTTTGCGACCTCCTGACAACGGGGGAAAACCAGATTCACTTAACGACTGGGTGGCTAACTCACCCACTGCAGTGATTCGCTTAGCAACTGCGTCCAGAAAGATCGCAAAATGGGGCGCTGAATGTGTCTTGCTCAGCGATGGGAAAATTGGGGCTTCCCCTGTGGTCATAACTCAAGGACCAACTGTAAGGTTGATGGATGGTTTCCCTCCATAAAAACGTGAGTTTTTGTTTTTTGTCCTGCAGCTCTCTGGCTTCAATTTGTGTCCTTGACAAAAACAATGCAAGGACAAACAAATCGGGGGCTCCACCAGTCTTTTGACTTCCTGTTAGAGCAGCGGTTTCCAAACTTCAACTTCCAGGATTCTTCAGCCCGCCTGCTGGGAGTCGGGGAATTCTGGGAGTTGAAGTCCACACGCTTTTTCAAGTAGCCACGTTGGAAGCCTCCTGCGCCAGAGTCAGCCAGCAGCCAGCTTACCTTCGTACACAAACCGGACATTTTCTTCGTGAGCTACAGTGTAGTTTTCCTCTGTGGTTGCGGGGGGTGAGATCATCAATGGGGGTCTCTTTCCATTGACCCTGTTGAACACAAGTTTGGGAAGGGGGCTGCCAAGAGAAAACAGAAGAGAATAGGATTTCATTTCTGCTTTGTTGGGAATACAGCAAGTTCACATGACCCCCATTATATGAAGATATTGTTACGACTTACGACTGTCTGATTTCCTTAACCACTGCATGGTTTCAGTCTTACGATGCCGTGATTCGCTTAATGGCCTCCATCAAGATGGTTTTAAAGTTGGGTCTGCTCATGTGGGCGCCTTGACTTGTGACTATCATGACAGTCCCAATTGCAGTCATAAGTCAGGGGCTATGAGCTTGCCAAGAAAACTGAATTGGAACGTTTTGCCCCTTAAATATAAAATTTTCCAGTGTCTTTTCCTGGCAGTTTTACCAAATGTTTGTCAATCCTGATGTGCATTTAACTTCTAGTAATTACTACAGGATGTCCTCAACTTAAGACCACAATTAGCCCAAAATTTCTGTGGCTAGACACGTAAGTGAGTTTTGCCCCATTTTATGACCTCTTTTGCCACAATTTAGCAGTTGTGGTTGCTAAATAAGGACTATTGGTGCTACTTCAGCAGTGGCAGATGCTTTCTGCATTGCTGGCAAGATCATGGATGGGTTCGTATACATATATAGTCCTTGACTTATAGTGATCATTCAAAGTTGCAACCACACTGAAAAAAGGGACTTTTAAAGATTAAACATATGTTTGAATATGGTTAAAAAGAAGAGAAAAATTAATGTACGTTAGCCTAAGAGGGACATGTGTTTTAAGTAGTATACTATCTTCTTATTTCTTTTTCTTCTCTTTTCTCTCTCTCTTTTTTAAGACATGAGAAAGGTGAAAGTGTTGGGATGGCCCGTATGAGGAAAAAGACTTAAATACTTAAGTGTAGTTAACTTTGAGAAAATCTCAACCGGTAACATTGCGGGGAAAACAAACTTAAACAAGAATTTTGTAGACAGGATCTATGTAAGCTGATCTATGATCAGTTAGCAAAGAAGCTTTATACTGATGTGGTTATTATTTGCAGAAATATTAGAAAAATGCCTATATTTAATTGTTATTTATCAAAATAATAAGAATTGTATTGATTCAAGGTTGGCTTATGGGTAAATTTTAGATTGTTATTATTGTTAATAGTTTATAATAGTGGAATTTTTATTAGTTTTAATTATATGGTATTATTATTATTTTTAGTATTAGTATTGTTTAATAACTTGGATATTAATTTGTTTATGTTTTTATTATTATTATGTTCACTTTTATTTTGTTTGTATTTACGTTAAAGGGGAGTTAAAGCGCATTATGAACTTGGTTATTTATATAGTTGGTTAATGTTAGTTAGATTATGATTATTATATTTGTAACCCTGTGTTCAGCTTTGGGAAGTGGGGGAGGAAGAGGGGGGGTTGGGGGGGGTTGGTTTTGGGGATTATATTGTAATTTTTCCAAAACTTTTTTTAAAAAAAAGGTTGGCAAAAAGAATATTATTGGAAGAGAAATTCAAGCAAAGCTATGTGGACTATAGAATTATAGAAACTAATCCTTATTGTTTTTTAAATATAAACCCAGACAACATGCTGTTTAACAAATATTAAGGTGATTAAGTTAAAAAAACATCAACAAAATATATTTTTAAAAAAGAAAAAAGGGACATGATCCTTTTTCACGCTTACGAACATTGCAGCATCCCCAGGGTCACGAGTTCAAAATTCAGACGCTTGGCAACTGACTCATATTTATGACGGTTGTCCCAAGATCACGTGATCCCCTTTTGTGACCTTCCAACAAGCAAAGTCCATGGGGAAGCCAAATTCACATAGGAACCACGTTACTAACTTAACAACTGCAGCGATTCACTTAGAAAGGTCATAAAAACTGGGCAAATCTCACCTGCTTAGTGATAGTCATTTTGGGGGTTCAACTGTGGTCATAAGTTAAGGCCACCTGTATGAAGGAACAGGAGTAAAAGGAGAAGATCCTTTTGTGTGTATATTTAATGTAAAAAGGTAAAGGTAAAGGTTCCCCCGCACATGCGTGCTAGTCGTTTCCGACTCTAGGGGCCAGTACTCATCTCCGTTTCAAAGCCGAAGAGCCAGCACTTTTCCGAGGATGTCTCCGTGGTCATGTGGCCGGCATGACTAGATGCCAAAGGCGCACGGAACGCTGTTACCTTCCCACCGTAGTGGTCCCTATTTTTCTACTTGCATTTTTACGTGCTTTCGAACTGCTAGGTTGGCAGAAGCTGGGACGAGTAACAGGCGCTCACTCTGTTACGCAGCACTCAGGATTCGACCCGTCAAACTGCCAACCTTCTGATCGACAAGCTCAGCGTCCTAACCCACTGAGCCACCGTGTCCCTATTTAATATATTTAATATAACCATGCCCATTTCGCACAGCAACTCAGCCCAACGATAGCGGAGGAAGTAAAGAGTCATAAAGGAAGAAAGCTTCCACCCTCCGAGCTAATTCTTGCGCTGGCAGGTCCCAGCGACTTAACAGTCCATTTTTAATCTTCCCTAATCTTGAGTCGGATTAGTGAAAAGAGCCACAATCTTTGGCACAGGACGGTTGGAAGAGTGCATCACTCTTCGAAGGAGGCAGATTGGAGAACTGATCTTTAAGTAAAGGAGAATCTCTCTGCTTCAAATCAAAAGAATCACACACCACACCGGAGGCTCCGTGCCTCCCCTTCGCTACTCCAGCAGAACTATTTTGAACTGGAACAGAGCTTGCAAAAAATCCATTTGGAATTGGATTTGCAGACCCCCAACCTGAATTGGAATCGCTAGCAAAACTCTGGGCGAGTCCGGTTTGAAAGTGCTTGTGTGAATTTGCCCTTCCTTTCGAGAATCTGCCCAAATCCGACTGCTTAGGTTTGCACTTCAGGCCAATCCAACAGGTATTTTGTGTTCCACATACAGGTCTTTGACTTGACCACAGTCGCGCCCCAAATTTATGTTGCTAAGCGCGACATTGGTTAAATGAGTTTTGCCCCATTTTTCAACCTTCCTTGCCACAATTGTTTCAGGTGGATCACTGCAGTTTTTAAGTTAGTAAACCCGTTGTTAAGGGAATCTGGCTTCCTGCTTGACATGGTTTGTCAAAAGGTTGCAGAAGGGGATCACATGACCCCTCCGGGACACCGCAACCGTCATAAATATGAGTTGGTTGCCAAGCATCCCAATGCAAAGCACCTGACATGGGGATGTTGCAACGGTCATAAGTCTGAATTTTGATCCTGTGTGCATGGGGATGCTACGATGTTTGTTAAGTCTGATAAAAATTGGTCCTAGGTCACTTTTTTCAGCCTTTGTAAATTCGAACTGTCACTGAACGCACTATTTTAAGTTGAGGACTATTTATATTGGTGCAAACGAGAACTTTAACGAGCAAGCGTAAGATTTCAACCTACGCTGGCATTTCTCTTTTAAGTCTGAACTGGCATTAAATGAACAGATAGTCAAGGATTATCTGTACTCCCTTGAATGAAGAAGCAAGGCTAATTCTATTCCTCTTACTACTAATAGTTGTCCTTTTGTTCAATAATATGCAAGTCACTATCTAGAATGCAGTTCCGGACTTTGCCACGGTTTTTAAGTTCTCTGGGGCAGGAGTCCAACGGCATCTGACCCAGATTCTGCCACCTGATTGCATTTCCACAACATCAAGCAAGTCACATGGTGTTTACTCATCCTTCCCAACCCTCCTCCTCCCCCCCCCCCCCGTGTCCCATCCAGGCCCTCTCCCGAATTCTCCTTGCAACTGGACACACATTTTCCCAAGGTCAGTAGAACAAACGGTCATTGTAAAACTTGCCAACACCAAAGCTGAAAGAGACACAACAGTGGGAACTGAAACAGCACAAGGTCTGATCAGAGGTGATCAATGTGCACTATGTTTACGGGTGTCCGGCCTGACTCTGGCGCCTTCCCGGGCCAAATTATGTATTTTATTAAATACACTTTGAGATAAAAGTATTTCTTCAGGGGAAGAAAAAGCTTCAGAGAAGGAATTGCACTGTCTTCAGTCCCTTTTCATTGCCTAAAAATTGCAGTGTCCAGATATCACTTTTCCCCCTGCACTCCATGAGGTCTAGAATCTTGTGCAAGCTACCACTTGAACAAAGTATCATATAATGGTACCATCGTCTTAACATTGCATTAAGCTGTGATTGCTTAAACACACCACACCTGCAGAATGCACACAAAGCACGAAGACATATCATGGATTAATGGCTCACAGTTGCTAGGCTTATATGACAGAAATTAGACAATCACAACTTAGTTTTGTTGGACAGTTCAGCACACGGGGTTTCTGTATAGTCCACCATATTCTTACCAATGTAGACACCTAAAGACAACTGTGATTCCCTTTCCCTATCCTTCAAATGCAGCCAAATGAATTTATATACGATCCTCAACCATAAAGTGCTTTTTTAATGGCAAAATGTAATTTCTCCCTAGTTTTCACATCTAATTCAGAATTACAAATTATTCTCTGGCTTAAGATTTTGGTTTTAAGAGGGTGGGGGCACTTTGGTGTCCCCTGGGTTAGTTAATGCTTCAGTGAACACTTCCTAGCCAGAAAATGGGTTAATTTTTGTTACATCATTTAACACGTGTTGTGCAAACGCCGCTATTAAGTAAAGAGTGTTTTATGAAGCAGCTTTCTGGACTCTTGCTACATAAGTAAACAAGCAGGGCAACAAATTATATCGACCAAAAGGAAGATAACTTTGTCAATGGGATGTTGAGTACCTTCCAAGTAGGTGGATACCTACACGGTCTTGCACAATTCTTTTATTTCAGCAAAGCTGGTCACAGCGATCAACAACACATTTAATTTTCAACAGTTCCTAGTCCTGCCTTTGGCATAAAACCAGTTTGGGTGACCTTGGGCCAGCCGCTTTCTCTCAGCCCTAGGAAGGAGGCAATGGCGAACCATTTCTGAAAAACCTGGCCAAGAAAACTGCAGACAATCTCCGAGAATCGAACGGAAAGTGGGGGGGGGGGGGAAAGCAGACAATGGGTTTGCAAGTGTCCAACCAGCCAGACACTAAACAAACACGGACTGGGCTTCAAGTAATGTGTGACACAAAGTAAAAACTGCTTTGCAACCCAAAAGCTCTTCTAAATGCTGGGAAATATTGTCTGCTCTTTCAGGGCCCTTTGAAGTGTGGAGAAATGATTTTAACCTCAACGTATGACCACATTTGAGCCCAAATTTTACGTTGCTTAAGTGAGAAATTTGTTAAGTGAGGTTTTTTTAAAAATCCCATTTATATCCCGCCCTTCTCCGAAGACTCAGGGCGGCTTACAATCTAAAGCACAAATCAATGTGCTTAGCAGTAGCCTTCATTCTATGTATATGCCTGCTTATTAGGGCTTTTGCCCCCCCCCAAGCAGCATTATTACAAAGTCAGCTTATTGCCCCCAACAATCTGGGTCCTCATTTTACCTACCTCGGAAGGATGGAAGGCTGAGTCAACCTTGAGCCTGGTGGGACTCGAACCTGCACTAATTGCAGGCAGCTGGTGTTACTTAAGGAGGCATTAGCCCACTGCTCCACCAAGGCAGTTTTGCCCCGTTTTACAACTTTTCTTGCCAGAGTTGTTAAGGGAATCACTGCAGTTGTCAAATTAGTAACACGGCTGTTCAGTGAAACTGGTTCACTGTGCTGGTCAGAAGGTTGCAAAAGAGCATTGTGCAATTCTGGGACACCGCCACCGTGGTAAATGTGAGTCAGTTGTCAAGCATCCTAATGTGAGAAATCACATGACCCAGGGGATGCTGCAATGGTCATAAGTGTGAAAAACCGTCATAAGTCACTATTTTCAGTGCCGCCGTAACTTCAAACACTCACTAGGTGAACTGTTGTACAGTACAGTGCAGCATTACAATTGCACAATCAAAATTAAAGGCTAATGCTGTTGTGTAATGAAAATGGCAGTATCAGGTGAACTCAAGGGCGGATCCATGTCTTTCTACGAACAAGTCTACCCACACCTATAGTTTAATGCACAATACGCTATAATTTACCCCAGATTACCCAAGGCACAACTGTTATGTTTGTCGAGCCAAGAATGCCCCAAAATAAGTGAACAATTTATATTAGGCTGGTGGCAATGGCCCACTTCAGGAATTTTCAAACATTTTTCAGGCTTGCAGAACCTGTTTAAAATACCAACAAACAAGCGGAGGTTTCCTAGATTAAGACGTGAAGTTTGTAATCTGCACAAAATCCTCAAATTACAACCATTTGCTTTAGCGACCATTCAAAGTTACAACGGCACTGAACGAAGTGACTGGCAACCAGGCATTGCCCCTAAGATTGTTGCAGCCATCCTCACAGTGATGTGGTCAAAATTCAGGCGTTTGGCAACCGGAATATATTTGCAATGGTTGCAGCATTCTGTGGGGTCATGTGACACACACACACCCCTTTTGCCACCTTCCCACTTGGCTTCCAACAAGCAAAGTCAATGCAGGAAGCTGGATCTGGATCCATTGAATGACGGTAGCGGTTCACTTACCAACTGTGGCAGAAAAGGTTGTAAAATCAGGCATGGCTCATTTAACAGCCTGGCTCAGCAATGGAAATTCTGATCCCAATTGCAGTCATAACCTGAGGACTATGTGTACAAGATGGGCTACGTTTGAGTGAAAACATTTTTTTTCACCCTTAGTCCTTCAGAGCTCACCAATTCCAACAAACGCCATTTCCAAAACCTTGTCCTGCTTATTAGCACAAGTGACTGAATAGTAAAGATTGCATTTCTACTGTAGGCTGGATTATAAACTATTCAACTCCAGTTTAGGGCGTCATGTGAATCCAAGCAGAACAACACGAAACCCAAAGGCTGATGCGTGTTTCAAACAACCAAAGACCTCTGCAGAGGTTCACAGTAATCAGCCATCCGACTAATACCGTCTAGTCTAGTGGACTTCAACTCCCAGGATTCCCCAGCCAATGTCTTAACACATCTTACAAAGCTGTCAAGGTTGAAAAACCCTAAGTCTAGATGCAGGCTGGGGAATTCTGGGAGTTGAAGTCCACCCACCTTAAACTTATGAGCCCTGGTGGCGCAGTGTTTAGAATGCACTATTGCAAGCTACTTCTGCTGACTGCCAGCTGCCAGCAGTTCGATTCCTGACCGGCTCAAGGTTGACTCAGCCTTCCGTCCTTTCCGAGGTCGGTAAAATGAGGACCCAGATTGTTGGGGGGGCCCCAACTGCTGACTCTGTAAACCGCTTAGAGAGGGCTGTAAAGCACGGTGAAGCGATATATAAGTCTAAGTGCTATTCCTTCCTTCCTTCCTTCCTTCCTTCCTTCCTTCCTTCCTTCCTTCCTTCCTTCCTTCCTTCCTATCCTAACTGGCTCAAGGTTGACTCAGCTTTCCGTCCTTTCCGAGGTCGGTAAAATGAGGACCCAGATTGTTGGAGGAAACAGGTTGACTCTGTAAACCGCTCAGAGAGGGCTGTAAAGCACTGTGAAGCGGTATACAAGTCCGTCGCTATTGCTATTAACTTTGAGAACATCCCCTTTTCTCCATGGGGGGGGGGTTTCCAAGCCAAGCGCCCCTTGAAGCAGCTCTGCAAGAAAAGCAAAGGCTGAGTGTGCCAAGGCACCGGCAAGTGCGCGCAATAAAAAAAAAAAGCCCCAGCCAACCAGTGCTCAGCACCATGCCCCCACCCAAGGAAGGCGAGCATTCAACAGGTTTAGCACACCTGCTCAGGGCTTTTTTTTTCTCATAGAACGCTCAGAACGGAGTTCCGGCACCTTTTTTGGATGGAACCTTGTAGGGTAGGCAAGGCGGGTTGTATGACGTGTGTGAGTTCCGGCACCTTTTTCTTTTACAAAAAAAAGCACTGCGCCTTGCTTCATACTCCTGGGCCACCCCCCCCCGCCCCCCCCAACTCTTCTGCCTTGGCCTTCTCTGTCTAGGCTAGGGCAAAGGCTGCCTCCTGGATGCCCCCGCCCCCGCCCCCCCCTTCCCATCTCGTGACGTCCTTTGACGTCACCTGCATCCTCCCCCCCCCCTGCCTCCCCCCCACCAGGAGATTCCCCTCTCTCCGGCGCGCACGTGCGAGCGGCCGCCTCCCCGCCGGGCTTGTCCTTTGCAGCCACGTGGCTGGGGTGGGGGCGGCCGCCCGGCGGGGGCGGAGGTGGGGGGCGGGTACCCCCGCTCCTCCTCGCCGCCCCCGCCTCTCTCCCCCCCCCCCCGCACCTTGAGAGCCATGCGGCCACAAGGACAGCAGGCAGCCATCCGACAAGGTCACCTCCACTTCTCTTCCGGGGAGGGTGGTAGCCTGGCTGCGAGAGCCCCCCCACACACACACTCGCTCTCCGGGCTCGGAGCAGCCTGGCCGTCGAGGGGCGCCCCCTGTGCTCGCCCCCCACCCACCCACCCACCCACCCAGCCAGCCACCCCAGTGGGCCAGCTGGACCGTGCGCTGCGGAGCCAGTCCCGGGCAAGCAGAGCGCAAGGTCACCGGCATCGGGGACGTCCTCTTTGCCTATCCCTGCTTTAATCCAACAACAACAAAACCCACGTTTGTTCCTACTTGGAAACCGTTTCTGGACTTTGTGCATGAGGTGGGAAAAAATGAAAATTTGATTTTGGGGGTTTTACCGATTAATAGGTTTGTTGTTATAAAAATGGCTACCTTATATGATTATGTAGAAGTAAAAAAGTTGAGGTTTGATGCTAATTATCTTATTCAACTGCACCAAAGGGAATTGAAAGTTAATGCCTTTTCTTTCTTCCCCCCCCCCGTTGCCCCACGCTTTCCCCTTCCCTTTCTCCTCCCCTTTTCCTACTATCTTATTTTTGCATTTTTGCATTGCATATTATCAGCTAATAAAAAGAATGTAAAAAACAAATTGTGGAAAATTGCTACAAAACCACGCCTTAAGATTCTCCAGACGGATGCACAGGATCACTTCTCGTCTCCAAAGAGACCCAAAGTTATACGGGTGACCTTGAGAATTCCAGCTCCATGAATGAGGTAGAACACTTCCGTCATGGGGAAGGAGGGAAGGTTGGGTGTCTTTGGTTGGGTGCCCTCTAGTGAGCACCAGTTACCAATCCAGCCCAATGATTTACCGTAGTTCCAGAATCCAAGTTGCATAGAATAGAATAGAATAGAATAGAATAGAATAGAATAGAATAGAATAGAATAGAATAGAATAGAATAGAATAGAATAGAATAGAATAGAATAGAATAGAATAGAATAATAGGAAAAAAAGAATAAAATAGAAGAATAGAATATAGAATAGAATAGAATATAGAATGGAATATAGAATAGAATAGAATAATACAATGTAGAATAGAGTAGAGTAGAATAGAATACAGAAAATAGAATAGAATAGAATAGTAGAAAAAAGAATAGAATAGAAGAATAGAAAAAAGAATAGAATAGAATAATAGAAAAAAAAGAATAGAGAATAGAACAGAGAATAGAATAGAAAATAGAATAGAAGAATAGAATATAGAATAGAATAGAAAAAAGAATAGAATAGAATAGAACAGAACAGAACAGAACAGAACAGAATAGAATAGAATAGAATAGAATAGAATAGAATAGAATAACAGAGTTGGAAGGGACCTTGGAGGTCATCTAGTCCAACCCCCTGCTCAAGCAGGAAACCCTATACCCTTTCAGACAAATGGCTGTCCAGTCTCTTCTTAAAAACCTCCAGTGTTGGAGCATTCCCCGCTTCTGGTGGCAGGTTGTTCCACTGGTTAATTGTTCTCACTGTCAGGAAATTTCTCCTTAATTCCAGGTTGCTTCTCTCTTTGGTCAGTTTCCATCCGTTGCTTCTTGTCCTGCCCTCAGGCGCTTTGGAGAAGAGCTCAATTCCCTGAACCCACAGGGAAGTTGGTTTTAAGGAGAAAAACAGTGCAGGTACAACAGTTGACTACAACTGTCTAGTTTACAGACCGTTCAAAGGTACAACGGCACTGGAAAAAAGTGGCTTATGACTGATTTTCACACCAACAATCATTGCA
Source organism: Vipera berus (assembly GCF_964194415.1). Taxonomy (NCBI): domain Eukaryota; kingdom Metazoa; phylum Chordata; class Lepidosauria; order Squamata; family Viperidae; genus Vipera; species Vipera berus. Next base: position 9,024,277 of record NC_138216.1, read on the forward strand.
GCCTCCCCAAGGTCACGTGATGAAAACTCAAGAGGCTTGGCAACTGGCATGTATTTATGACGGTTGCAGAGTCCCGGGGTCACGTGATCCCCTTTTGTAACCTTCTGACAAGCAAAGTCAATGGGGAAGCCGGATTCATTTATAGCTGGTTCTACCTCTTCGATTATAGAGAAATGACAGAGAAGAACGTAGAGAGTTCTTACAAAGGCAGCACGGTGTAAGGGTGAAGCCCTTGGCCTAGAACGCAGGAGCTCTGAATTCTAATCCCCGCCTGAGGCATAAAAGCCAGCTGGGTGACTTTGGGCCAGTCCTTCTCTTCGGTTCAACTAATCGGATGGAAACTCAGAAACTCGTCAAGGAGAGAAGCAACCTAGAACTAAGGAGAAACTTCCTGACAGTTAGAACAATTAACCAGTGGAACAACCTGCCTCCAGAAGCGGTGAATGCTCCAACACTGGAAGTTTTTAAGAAGAGACTGGACAGCCATTTGTCTGGAATGGTACTATAGGGTTTCCTGCCTGCGCAGGGGTTTGGACTAGATGACCTCCAAGGTCCCTTCCAACTTTATTATTATTATTATTATTATTATTATTATTATTATTATTATTATTATTATTATTATTATTATTATTATCTCACAAGGCTGTTTTTGTGGGGAAAATTGGAAGAAGGAGCATTAGGTATGTTCCCTGCCTTTTATAGAAATAAAATATAAAAGTAAAAATAAGTTTATGAAAATAATAAAGGTGGGATAAAAATCTAAATAAAAAACAACTAATTTGGGGGAAAGTTTAAATTTCTCCTTGCAGGTACCTAGCTCTCTCTCCTTCTAGTAAAGCTGCTGGTTTTCTGTGTTGGGTTTTTTTTTTTTGCAGAAGCTAATAACATGATGGACGCAAAGGAGCTTTTCATTTTTCGATCACTGATCTTTCATCTAACTGTAGATCTTGAGATGGAAAGCAAGGCCCCTTCTCTCCCATGCTTTCTTTCAAAAACCGAAGTAGTCAATGTTTTTTTTAAAAAAAGATCTTATCATAGGATTTATAAAGAACATAAAAAACATACACACAAACTATAAAAAAGCAGAAAAGAGAAAAAAAGGAAGGGAGGAAGGAAGGAAGGAAGGAAGGAAGGGAACGAGAGAAAGAGAAAAGAGGAAGAAAGGAAAGAAAGAAAGAAAGAAAGAAAGAAAGAAAGAAAGAAAGAAAGAAAGAAAAAGAAAGAAAGAAAGAAAGAAAAGGGAAAGAAGGAAGGAAAGAGAGAAAAAGAAAGAAAGAAAGAAAGAAAGAAAGAAAGAAAGAAAGAGAGAAAGAAAAGAAGGGAAAGAAGGAAGGAAAGAAAGAGAAAAAGAAAGAAAGAAAGAAAGAAAGAAAAAGAAGGAAAAGAAGGGAAAGAAGGAAAGATAAAAAGAAAAAGAGGAAGTAAGTAAGAAAGAAAGAAAGAAAGAAAGAAAGAAAAAGAAAGAAAGAAAGAGAAAGAAAAGAAGGGAAAGAAGGAAGGAAAGAAAGAGAAAAAGAAAAAGAAAGAAAGAAAAAGAAAGAAAAGAAGGGAAAGAAGGAAAGATAAAAAGAAAAGAAAGAAAAGAAAAGAAAGAAAGAAAGAAAGAAAGAAAGAAAGAAAGAAAGAAAGAAAGAAAGAAAGAAAGAGTTGTACTCAGTGATTAATACCTTGGCACATCCAGTTTCTAAGCAACAATACTACAGGGATTGAATTTCACCTTTGCATTCACTATGGGGAATAATATGAACCAGCTTACTTTAAAAAGGGTTGAAAAATTCTTAGGTTAATAAACCCGCGAAGCCTTTTGAGTGCTAACACTGTAACTCCGCTCCAAAAACTGCAAGACAGCCACAACTCCAGAATATGTTCCCGAACTATGAATAAATAAGATACGTGTTTGAAAATCTTTCCTCGGAGAGATCTGTGGCGTTTGGTCCTTAAAACGCGCCCTCCCCGGGTGTGCAAAGTCCATGCCCTGCGGCAAACCCATCTCGCTTAAGTTAAGGATTGACCTACAAATGGATTTAATGTCTGGGTCAGAGGTGAGAAGAACGTGCTGGGCCGATTATCTCGGGGAACGGACAGGCTCAGTTTGAAGCCGGGCACATCTGCGCCTCTTCGTTCTGCTTTGCGGCAAGATAAAAATAATCCCAGACATCAGACAAACTGGCTTTTTCGTTTTTGTTTTAATTACGGATGATCCTCGACTTACAACCACGGTTGGGAGCAGAACTGCAACGGTGCCCATCCCCAGCCAGCACGCTTAGCCATCGCAATTCGCCTCCCAACTGTTTCCTGGGGAATTCTGGGCGTTCCCCCCCACACACACACCCCACTTCCAGAGGTCAGGGTTAAAAAAAAATGCAGCCTCTGGGCGAAGTCCTTTGATGCCTTGCAAGCATCCATTCCTGCCTTATTCAGGCTGCAGGACATCGCTGCCTTGGATTTAATTGCACACAATGGAAGGGGAAACGCCACCCGCGAATTTCAAAAGGGCTTTAGCAAACTCTGGTTTGTCAGCCGCGCCGCTGGTGTAGTGGTATCATGCAAGATTCCCATTCTTGCGACCCGGGTTCGATTCCCGGGCGGCGCACGAGCTCTAATTTTTTTTTATTTTTATTTTATTTTATTTTTTTAAAAAAAACCTTTGCAAAATCTTCCTTCTTTGCACAGCGCAATGCGGCACCGCCTCTCCCCTCTTCCGCATTCCCACGCGTTCCCTTTCCTCCCCCTCCCCTTGCCAACACGTGCAAATTTCACGACGGTTTCCTTCGGCGTTCCTGCACACACACACCCCTTTTCGTTGGGTTTGCTTTGTGCGGTTTGCAATAAAGCGTTCGTAAGCAAAGGGCTGCTTTCTCCTGCAGACTTCAGAGCGTGCTACGAAGGCCAAAGCCTCCTGAGGACTAGCGCCTTGGCTTCTGAGTTGCCCTGCTCCCATTGCAGCACCCTGGCTGGGGTTTTTTTGTTTTTTGGGGGGTTTTTTAAAGGAAAGACTAGCAGCATTGATAAGGCTGGTCCCAGATTAGGGCGAGGTGTGGGGGGGGGCGGGCACACTGGCTGAGGAATTCTGGGAGTTGAAGTCCACAAGTCATCAAAGGGCCAAGTTTGAAGACCCCTGGCCTAGACCAGGGGTAGGCAAACATGGCTCTTTTGTGACTCGTGGACTTCATCTCCCAGAATTCCTGAGCCAGCCTGGCTCAGCTTGGAAACCTCTCCCTTTCCCCTCAGCATGGCTGGCTTAGGAATTCTGGGAGTTGAAGTCCACAAGTCATAAGGCGGCCTAGGCCAGGGGTAGTTAACCTTGGCTCTTTTATGACTCATGGACTTCAACTCCCAGAATTCCTGAGCCAGCATGGCTCAGCTTGGAAACCTCTCCCTTTCCCCTCAGCATGGCTGGCTTAGGAATTCTGGGAGTTGAAGTCCACGAGCCGTAAAAGAGCCGAGGTTGCCTAGACTTGGGGAGCAACGGGAGGGGGTGAGCTTTCCTCCAGCCCACCCACCCCTTCCCCCCCCAACGGGAAACCAGGACCCGCCCCTCCAGATCCAGCCAGTCATCACCTGGGACGGCCCTCGCCGCGCTGCCTTCTGGGAAACGTAGTCTTTCCCTGCTTGGCGTTCGTCCGTTGCAAGGAAAGGAAAGGGAGGAGGGGGGAGACAAGAGCCGCCGGACCCCCTCCCCACCCAGGCTGGTGACCCCCCGCTTTCTCCAGCCTTGGAGGCGCGCAGACCCTCGCCTCCTGCGCCCCATCCCTGCCGGGTTGGGCTGGCTGGGGAGGATTCCCTAACCCCGGGGAGGCTGGGAAGCCAGGAGGGGGTCGCGGGCATCTGCAGCCCCGCTTCTCCCCGGCAGCCATGAAGAGAGGCTTGGGCTCGGCGGCGGATCGCAACAAGGAGCCCATCCTGGCCGTCCTGCGGGGCTACGTGGACGGCGGCCGGCCGCGCCTGCGGGTGCTGGAGGTGGCTTCGGGCTGCGGGCTGCACGCCGCGCATTTCGCCCGAGCGCTGCCCAACCTGGAGTGGCAGCCTTCCGACGTGGATCCCCAAGCCCTGGCCAGGTGAGGAGTGTGACATGGGTCCCACGAGGTCGATGGATCGTTAAGGTGCTTCCAAGTGAAAGGCGTCAGGCAAGGATGCCATCTTTCAAAGCTTTATTTAACGATCAAGTCGAATCCCGAGTGCCGCGTAGCAGAGCGCCTGTTACTCGTCCCAGCTTCTGCCAACCTAGCAGTTCGAAAGCACGTAAAAATGCAAGTAGAAAAGTAGGGACCACTACGGTGGGAAGGTAACAGCGTTCCGTGCGCCTTTGGCGTCTAGTCATGCCAGCCACATGACCACGGAGACGTCCTCGGACAAGCGCTGGCTTTTCGGCTTTGAAACGGAGATGAGCACCGGCCCCTAGAGTTGGAAATGACTAGCACGCGTGTGCGGGGGAACCTTTACCTTTACCTTAAATAGAAAGAGTTTCCTGGCATGGAGCCCTCCATGCCAGGATTGTCAGCTAGCAGAAGAAGAAAGAGAGAGCAAGCAAGCATAGCATAGCTGGACTAGACCCTACATGGCTTGGGTCCGGGATATTTGAGGGAACACCTGCTGCCAGCATCAAGTTCCCTTCGTCCTGTGCGCTCCCACAGGGAGGGTCTTCTCAGGGTGCCGCCGGTTAAAGATTGCCGGCGGACGACACCAAGGGGTAGGGCCTTCTCAGTGGGGGCGCCTGCCCTGTGGAACCAGCTGCCTGCGGAGCTGAGGACTGCCCCCGACCTCCGTTCATTCTGCCGGGACCTGAAGACCTGGCTCTTCGAGCTCTCTGGCCCAGGCTGAGAATATTTTTAATTTTAATTTTAACTGGGTTTTAATTCTCTCAGGGTTCTATTTAATCTCTTTTAATTTGTTTTAACGTTTGTATTGACTGTTTTTTAAATGCCCTGTAAACCGCCCTGAGTCCTTCGGGAAAGGGCGGTATATAAAATCTAAATAAAATAAAAAATAAATAAAATAGACTAGACTAGAAACGGAACTAGAACAAAGAGCAGCCCCTTGAGCAGAGGTATTTATGGGGGGGGGTCTCGGTCCCTCTCTAACCATAAAACTCTCTCGCCAATGGGGCTGCAGGGGCCGGGGACCCCTGACCCATCAGTGGGAGCAAAGAACCCTCTTTGCTCCCATCTGATGACCTTTTTGGGGAACTGCCATGGCTGGCACAAAACATCTAACAAGGAGGGATATGGAGGTGGTGTGTGTGTGGGGGGGGGAAAGCTTTAAGCGGGTGGGAGAAGCACCCCCAACCCCAACCCCTCTGCTTCCCCTGCCTGGCTGTCAGGACCCACCCCCAAACCACGTCTTTCTTCTATCAGGGTTTACTAGTTTATTTGAAAAAGGGGTGGAAAGGAGAACCAACCTGGGTTTAGGTTTTGGAGATGGGTCAGTTTCAGAAAAGCCTCTTCTGAAGCCATTAAGCGCTTTCCTTCAAAGAAAAATAATAAATGCAGAACTCTCATCGGAGTAGGTGATCCAAACTCCATGGAAGGGTAATCACCTCTGAATGGATGAAGTCAAGTGACACGTCAGATCAACCTGCCTTGCATCGCTTGGCTTGTAGTTGTTAACTCAGAGGTCCATCTCTCTGCTCCTTCTCCTGAAGGGGACCTGGGTCTACACAGCCATAACTGTCTTCAATGGAGAAATACCCACTCCCAAATATTTACTGCCCACATTTCCAACCTAGAGATTCCACCAATGTCTTCTGAAACCTGGTGGGACCGGTCGACAAATTCTCCTTTCTTTCTCTCTCTCTCTCTCTCTTCGTAGCATCTCGGCGTTTATCAAAACGCTCGGCCTCTCAAACGTGAAACCGCCCATCTACCTGGACTCATCTCAGAGCTGGGAGACCTGGGGGGGTCTGCGTCCCAATTCTTTGGATCTCATCGTCAACATCAACATGATTCATATCTCAGAAATGAAGTGTACCCAGGTGAGGAGACTGGACTTTCAAAACTTGTTCAGCCATAAATCCCTCTTGGCTCGCTGGGATTTATGTCGGAGGAGTTCAGCTGGTTTCGCTGAACTGGTGATCTCCAGATTAGGCTCCTGCACTGTATAGAATAATAGAATAACAGAGCTGGGAGGGACCTTGGAGGTCTTCTAGTCCAACCCTTTGCTCAAACAGGGACTCTCCAGAACAGTGTTTCTGACTTGGGCAACTTTGAAAAGGTGTGGACTTCAATTCCCAGAATTCCAGAGCCAACAGGCTGGTTGGGGAATTCTGGGAGTTAAAGTCCACCTGTCTTAAGTGTTCAGTGCTGAGAAACACTAAAGTCCACGGCTCCTAAAATATGCTGCCTATGAAATTACGGAAATTGAACTCCACAACTCTTAGAATTGTCAGAATTGAGGATCCCTGAAGTCCACCCATCTTAAAGCTTGTTGGATGAGGGATTCTGGGAGTTGAAGTCCACACATCTTAGATTTGTCAAGGGCAAAAAGATATCAGAAATCTGGTAGCACTTTTTCCCGCGATCAACTTCTGTTCAAAGGCAGTTTGCCTCATCAGCTGCTAAGAAAAATCTGGAACCAAACCTCTGAGTTTTTGCTATGTAAGAGGAGAGCTATGTAAGGGCTGTCCTCTTACAATTTAATGTACAGTGAAGTTTTGTTTTAACCAACTTAATTGTGGGGAAGTTTGGTGTCACAGTTAAGGCACCAGGCTAGGATCCGGGAGTTGATGAGTTCTGGTCCTACCTAAGGCATGAAAATCGGCTGGGTGACTTTGGGCCAATCACCAGGAGATGGTGAGTTCTAGTCCCGCCTTAGTCATGAAAGCCAGTTGGATGACTTTGGGCCAATCACCAGGCGGCGGTGAGTTCTAGTCCTGCCTTAGGCATGAGAATCATCTAGGTGACCTTACATCCCCTCTCAGCTCTAGGAAGGAGGCAATTGCATACTTAATGACCCCAGCAAAAAAAATATATCATAAAACTGAGCACAACAGCCGCCTCACTTAGCCACTGAAGTTCTGGTCCCAATTGTCATGAGTTGAGGACTACCTGAGTAAGTGCTTTGCTTTGAACGGTGTCGTATTTATTTCGTGATGCTTGGTAGATGTTCTTTCCAGGACTGATAGCTTCTCTCTCTCTCTCTCTCTCTCTCTCTCTCTCTCTCTCCCTTTCTCCCTTTCTCTCTCCATTATGTATCTCCCTCTCTCTCTCTCTCTCTCTCTGTCTCTCTCTGTCTCTGTCTCTCTCTCCCTATCTCTCTCTCTCTCTCTCTCCCTCTCTCTCTCTCTCCCTCTCTCTCTCCCTCTCTCTCTTGCTCTCTCTCACTCTCTCTCACTCTCTCTCTCTCTCTCCTGGCTCCTGTTTCTTCAGGGCTTGTTCCAGGGAGCTGGAAAACTACTCAAACCCAAAGCTGTGATGATCACCTACGGAGTAAGTGTTTGCTCGGAGATGCTGTAAGTTTAGTAATCAATAAGCAGAGACAGACTGGCTACTCCTGATCCTCCCAAGGTCGGTGCAAGAAGTCGCCTGGTTGTCAAGCTTTACCACTGGCTTCCCATTGGCTGTCGTGGCTAAAAGCGATGGGGTTGGGACCCTAAAGACCTGGAAAGCACCAATACGGGGAGTCTCCTCAAGAGTCCAACATTTCCATTGCTAAGCTAAATGAGTTGGGCCCCATTTTGTGACCTTTCTTGCCAGAGCTGAGAAGCAGTTGTTACGTGAATTGTGTAACCTTTCAGCAAATCCGCTTCCCCCACTGACTTTGCTTCTCAGAAAGTGGCTGTGAAAGCCACAGGAGATGATCACGTGTGCCCAGGAGGCTGCAACCGCCATAAATTACCTGCCAGTTGCCAGGGATCCGAATTTTGATCCCGCGACAGTCGTAAATGTGAAAACGGGTCCTCAAGTCAGTGCCGTTGTCACTTCGAACGGTCGCTAAATGAACAGTTGTAAGTTAAGGACTAGCTGTACTTAGTTGGGGTGGAAATGATGGGCAGCTTTGACCCATGAGTCACCCCTGGGCTGCCCACCAGATACGGTCAAGGCACCTGGATTAAGTGAAAATTCCAGACTTAGGAAAATGGGAAGGAGCTGTTCACAAATCAAATTAGAATAGAATAGAGCTGGAAGGGGCCTTGGAGGTCTTCTAGTCCAGCCCCCTGGACTATGTCTAGCCTCTTCTTAAAAATCTCCAGTGAGGGAGCGCCCACGATTTTGGGAGGCAAGCTGTTCCACTGGTTGATTGTCCTCACTTGTCAGGAAGTTTCTCCTTAATTCCAGGTTGCTTCTCTCCTTGACTAGTTTCCAACCATTGTTTCTCATCCTTCCCTCTGGTGCTTTGGAGAATAACGTGACCCCCCCTCTTCTTTTTGGCAGCCCCTCAAATACTGGAATTCTGCTATCATGTCTCCCCTATTTCTTCTTTTCTTTAGACTGGTCAAACCCAAGTCCCGCAGCCGTTCTTCGTATATTTTAGCCTCCAGGCCTTGGATCATCTTGGTTGCTCTTCTCTGAATTCTTTCCAAACTCTCAACATCTTTTTTGGGATGCGGTGACCAAAATTGGCTGCGGTATTCCATTAGTTTCCTTCCTTCCTTCCACTTTTCTCTTTCGAGTATGCTCCCGACGGGAGAGACTTCCCACTTGGCTGGAGGATGGATGTCTTTATGTAATAATTGCTGTTGTTCTTGTTTTGCTCCCGTGCTCAACAGCCCTACGCCGTGAATGGTTCCATCACTCCACAGAGCAACGTTGATTTTGATTACCGGTTGAGGCAGAGGTGAGCGAGCGCAAAGTGAGGTTTTTGTGCGTGCGCATGTTTGTGAAGTGTCAAACAAGTCAAGATGGCAACACAACCTTGCAGTTGGTCCCTTTTGCGCACACGGTGGCACCCTAAAAGAGACGCACAGCTTCGACGGAACAACTGTGGCCCCTCATCTTGACCTGGTTGATAACCTGGCTGGAGGGTGGTCATCCCCTCTGGAGAAAGGGTGGCAATGAGTTTGCCACCGTGCAGTTTTTCCCGGGGTAGGTTAAAGGTTAAGAATGGATGTTGGGGTGGGTGGGTGTGTGTCTTCAGAAGACAGTGCTCCCACTTCTGTATTTGTTGCCCAAAATGGGCTACCCAAATTCTGCCGCAAAGTGACGGCATGGCCATTTCCAGATGTTCTTCTCAGTGGAAATGGAAGAGCAAGAAGGGATAAAGAAGTGTTGTTGCACAGAAGTCATTTTACGGCCCGATTTCAATAGGACCGTGGTGGCGAACCTATGGCACGTGTGTCACAGGCGGCACGCAGAGCCCTCTCTGTGGGCACGCACGCCGTCGCCCCAGTCCCGGGCCTTCAGCTGGGTTTTATAAAAACCTTTTCACTTTAGGCCTTTTCACTTTGTGCAAAAAAAAAGGCTCAATCAATCAATTTCAACTTGCGGGGGGGGGAATAGATCTCACAAAGTTGGAATTGATTGATTGAACTTTTTAGTCCCACCCAGTTACCACCGCAGCCACGCCCACCCAATGGGCCACACCCACCTGATTGGCCACACCCAGCCAATGGGTCACGCCCACCCGGCACCCAACAATACATAAGTGGATTTTGGGTTGCAGTTTGGGCACTCGGTCTCTAAAAGGTTCGCCATCACTGCAATAGGACCATCCCAAGGTGATGGGGAGGGAGGGGGGGTACAGAAAGAGCCATTGTCTGTCAACAACCAGCCCTCATCTCGTCTCTTGGGGGGTTCTTTATATCCACTTTTCTTCCAGAAGTAATTGTTTTTTTAGATTGCAGAATTATTCTTTGAGTAGAAGGCTAATGATCTTCCTTCCCTCCCTCCCTCCCTCCCTCCTTTCTTCCTTCCTTCCTTCCTTTCCTTCCTTCTTTCCTTCCTTCCTCCCTTCCCTCCCTCCCTCCCTCCCTCGCTTCCTTCCTTCCCTTCCTTCCCTCCCTTCCCTCCCTCCCTCCCTCCCTCCTTCCTTCCTTCCTTCCTTCCTCCCTTCCCTCCCTCGCTTCCTTCCTTTCCTTCCTTCCTTCCTTCCTTCCCTCCCTCCTTCCTTCCTTCCTTCCTCCCTTCCCTTCCCTCCCTCGCTTCCTTCCTTCCTTCCTCCCTTCCCTTCCCTCCCTCGCTTCCTTCCTTCCTTCCTTCCTCCCTTCCCTCCCTCCCTCCTTCCTTCCTTCCCTCCTTCCTTCCCTCCCTCCCTCCCTTCCTTCCTTCCTTCCCTCCCTCCTTCCTTCCTTCCTTCCTTCCTTCCTCCCTTCCCTTCCCTTCCCTTCCCTTCCCTCCCTCGCTTCCTTTCCTTCCTTCCTTCCTTCCTTCCTTCCTTCCTTCCTTCCTTCCTTCCTTCCTCCCTTCCCTCCCTCCCTCCCTCCCTCCCTCCCTCCTTCCTTCCCTCCTTCCTTCCCTTCCTTCCTTCCTTCCTTCCTTCCTTCCTTCCTCCCTTCCCTCCCTCCCTCCCTCCCTCCCTCCCTCCTTCCTTCCCTCCTTCCTTCCCTCCTTCCTTCCCTTCCTTCCTTCCTTCCTTCCTTCCTTCCTTCCTTCCTTCCTTCCTTCCTTCCTTCCTTCCTTCCTTCCTCTCTCCCTCCCTCCGCCAGCAATCCATCTTGGGGACTCAGAGACACGGCTGTCCTGCAAGAGCTTGCCGAGGCCAACGGGATGCAGCTGGAAAACATGGTAGGCTGAACTGAGGGAAAACTCTCCCGTTTGCTTTACAAAAACTGGAAAAGGAACCGTTTTAATTTTGGCTGCAGTTTCGGCTTCCCTGTTTTAAGTTTCTGTTTGACTTCCGTTTTACGGTTTTCGTTTTGCTTCAGGTTGGCTTTTTGCTTGCTTCCGTTTGACAAGGTCAGTGTGGCAGTTTTTACTTTTTAATCTAAGCTCAAGTTTTACCGTTTGGGTTTTAATCTGGTCAGAGAGATATCCCAAGTCAAGAGGGCAGCCGTGGGTGTGTGTTTGAAGCCTCCATGCCGCTGCCCCCCCCGATGGTTTTTTATTTTTCTTCAACCAACCCTTCCAACATCCCTGCCTCAGTGACGCCATTGTGCAGCCCAATTTCTAGCAGCAATTTTGCCTGGCTACAGTATGCGCTCCCTTCGTTTTGCTATTTTGAGAGAACTTTTGCCTAGAACAGGGGTGTCAAACTCAATTTCATTGAGGGCCGCATCAGCATTGTGGTTGCCCTTGGGGGGGGCTGGGTGGGTGTGGCCTAGGTGGGCGTGGCCTACTGGGTGGGCGTGGCTAGAGTGCGTATGGCCTACTGGGTGGGTGTGGCCAGCTCTACATCGTTGGCATCAAGGTTGCCTATGGGGGCCTGGGCAGGAGTGGGACAGATCTGAGGGTCTCTGGCAGAAGGAGGGTCTCTGGGCCAGGGCCAAGGCAGTGGGGGCCGTTCCCTCACTGTTTCCAGGATGGCTTCGCGGGCCGCATGAAACCACTTGGTGGGCCGGATCCGGCCCCCGGGCCTTGTGTTTGACATGTCTGGCCTAGAAGAAGCTGAGCTTCTTTCCCATACCCGGGTCAGTTCTTTCCCAAGCTAAATTATTTGGAATTCAGCTCCTTTCACTGATCTCTGGGGTCCCTGAGTGCCTCCAGGTTCCCCAGCCTGTGGCGGGGTATTCTTGAGACCTGGTATCAATTACATTCTTATTGCCCAGAGTAACAGCAAGAGTTTCTGCTTCCAGGTTGACATGCCTGCAAACAACAAATGTCTCATTTTCCGCAAACGCTAAGTGACCGGACTGCCGTCTCCACGGACCACTTCAAGATGCTGCGGAGGTCTTCATGGACCACTTCAAGATGCTGCGGAGGTCTTCATGGACCTCTTCAAGATGCTGCGGAGGTCTTCATGGACCTTTTCAAGATGCTGCGGAGGTCTTCACGAACCACTTCAAGATGCTGTGGAGGTCTTCTCCCTCTGCAGGTTATCTTCTGCTTCTCTCCTGCTGAACTCTGCTACTTGTCACATCCATGAGGAAGCACTTATGGGGTGATGGGACCAAGCTCCATAATTAATTTATAGCTGGAGGAAGAAAACTTTCTGGAAGAACTGTGGTCCAGCACAGATGGTTGGTCATGTTGCTCTTCACTTTTTTCGCAAGGAGAGATAGGATGTTAATGCTTCTTTGGAGTTGGGCGCAACTTCCAACTTCTTTGGAGTTGGACAAAGGAGAGTTCAGGGACCACTGTGGTTCATGTAACGTCTTGACCAGTATGGTCATGCAACCATCTGCTTTGGACCTAATGCTTCAGACTCAGCTTTGGTTTCCAGGTTGCGCCACTCATGTCACAAATTTAGAGGCACCCCTTCAGCTTCAGAAACAGGGTGTGTTCCCAGGGTACCGTAAACAAGAAAGCTCAGTTAACAAGCCCATCTCCCCAGTTAAACCATTGAGTTCCAGTTGCTGTTCTAGCAAGCACGGTGATGTGGTCCTCCATAACAGTCCCTGCTTGGCGGATCCAGAACACAGCACGTGTAATCAAGGGTCTGAAATCCTGGTTTCAGGGTGCCTTAAATGTCTGCAGGTTTTGGTTTGGACAACATGGCAAGCCACCAATCCTGGTTTATACATGAAGGCTGCGGTTGGGAGGTGGACTGAGCAATTTTGCTGCCTGTGATGAGATTGGGGCTTTGGAGAAGGGTTATGAGATGAGGCTTCAGGAATGACAGTTTAGGAATAATGCTTTAAGACGGGGGTGTGGACCTCAACTCCCAGAATCCCCCAGCTTGCAGAATTCTGAGAGTTGAAGTCCATAAATGTTAAAGTTGCTGAAGTTGGACATTCTTGCTTTAAGAAGTCTGGAAGGCAATTTCTATTTTCCTCCTAAATCGCTAAAACTTTTGACTTTAAAGGAGGCAAAATGCTTGTAAACTCCCCCCACTCCAGTTGAAAGTATATCTCCCCTTGTCTTCCTGCCATGAAATTTTGGCAGGGGTCTTCCCCCCCCCATCTTCCTTAGTTACAATGATGATATTACATCAGGGCAACACTTAATGGACCCCAGACTTAGCCATCCTCAGTGTTTCATGCCATTGGTTCAGTTTAAAACAATGCCCTCCCCTGTTACTTTTGGGGAGATGGGAAAATCATGGGGGAAAAAAACCAACCCATGCTTAATCTTAAAACAATGAGCCTTGTGTTGAATCAGCGCATGGGACTTCAGATGAATCACATGCTCTAAAGTTTCTTTAATTCAAACATCCAGATGGCCCGTTTGACAGTCTGGAGGCTTGAGTGTCTCTTCTGCACGAGCATCTCCCTGCCTGTAGAACACCAGCCTGAAAGGGTTGATGTTGCCCCAGATGTCTGTCCAGATGTGCTGGATTGCAGTTAATCTCCAGATTTGGTCTCGTAATCCAGTAGATCTGGATGGTTGGCTTTAAAAAAGTTTCTGTCCCCGGTTTTCCGCAGGAACGAAAAGTTGGTTCGCTTGCTTTCAGACATGGCGAATTGCACAGCGCTTCACGGGTGAAGACTGATAACTTCCAAACTTTCTTTTGTTCACATGACTAACTGCTTGTGTTTATTGTTTACAATCCAGTGCTGTTCACATGTCCCTAGGAATTACCTTTAAAGGTGATCGTTGATTTTTTTAAAATTTTCTTTTCTTGCAGCCTCCCTTCAATTTTTTTTAAAAAAAAAATGCAAAAAGAGAAAGAGATTATCCTCTTTTCTACATCCAGGGGAAGAAAATTAAATCCATTAAGTCTCTCTAATTTGTACGTAGGATAATGTCTCCCTCTAGTGGTGATGTGTGGTATATCTTTCTTTAATTCTTATTTGGGCAATGTGATAGGCTTAAAAAAAGAGCCTTGGCTAAGAATCAAGGTAACGGCAGCTTACATAATCTGTGCTGCATTTGGGTGCAAATAAAGATAATGTTTCGGCATCACTACACGACTGTTGTTTGGTTTTTACCTAATGGAGCCATTGGGAAAGGTAAATCTGATACTGTGTCACCAGGGGGCAGTATTAGATCAGGTTTGTCTGCACTCAAGCTAAGCAGGGTCAGTCCTGGTTACAACTTGGATGGGTCTCTAAATAATTCTAGGGCTGTAGGGAAACAGTAAAAGAGCTTGCAAAATGTGAAGAAAAATGGTTTCCCCCCCCCCCAATTTACACAGTCCTCAACTTATAATCGGTTACAGCAATGTTTCAAAGTTATGACAGACCCCCTCCCCCCCAAATTTTGCTTATGACCTGGTTCTGAAGTTCCAATGGCCACACACCTTGTTGTACGTGACAAACTGGCCCCCTTTACGGCCATTTGCAGCATCTTCTAGTCACAGGACCGTAATTTATGATGTTTTATTTCCCCCCAGAAATTGTCAATTGCCCACTCAGGCTAGGAAGCTAGTCCTCAAGAACAGTGATATTTGACTAAAGAAAGGATTTTTAAAAAGCTTCGATTGACCTGCGCTGTAACTGGGGAAGAAAGATGGCTTGTTGGTTTAATTAGTCTTAATTTCACCAAGATTGGAGCAGCTGAGAAGGATGTACAGCAGTGGGATGTAGTGATTGCAGATAAATGACAGCTCACACAAAATCAGACGGCAGGTAGACCATTACACGCATTAGCCAGCCCTTGTCCTAGTAAGAGTTCCAATTGTGATGGAAAAATATTTAAAAATAAATTAAGAGCTGGTCTGGATTGAAGATGGGAAATGTAGATTTCCCTTCATTGACCGTTTTCACCCAGCACAATAAACCACGTCACTTACAACCTCGACGTACAACTGCTCATTTATTGACCAAAGTTACAATGGCGCTGAAAAAAAGGGACTTATGACTGTTTTTCACACTGACTCACATTTATGGCGGTCGCAGTGTCCCGGGGTCATGTGACCCTCTCTTGCGACCTGATGAGCAAAGTCAATGGAGAAGCCAGATTCACTTAAACAACCGTGTTGCTAACTGAACGACAGCAGTGATTCGCTTAACAACTGTGATGAGAAAGGTCGTAACATGGGGGCAAAACGCACTTAACAACTGTCTTGCTTAGCAGCATAAATTTTGGGGCTCAGTTGTGGTTGTAAGTCAAGGGCTGCCTGTAGACGCATTCGGTACGCTTGAGGGGAATTAGTTGCTTTTTGTGTTGTGTGAACCCAACCGGTCTGGTTGGTTTGTAGATCCGAGTTATTGAGAAAGACTCAAAAAAAAATAAATCAGTTAGTTCACTGACTGGGTTAAGCGTGTTGTGTGAACACCACCCCTCTGTGGATTGAAAGGGGCAGCAGTTCATCTGTTCATCTTCCCACCCAGTCCTTGGTTTCTATAACAATATAAGGATGGCTGTGCCTTTGAGGAGGGTCTCTCTCTCTCCTCTGCCTGCTTTCCCTCCCCCCTCAGACCCACCCTAGTCCTGAAACCGGTTGAGCAACTCACAAGTCTTCTTCTCCAGCAGCTCGTAAATCTTCTTGACCCGTTTGTCATTGGCAGTCCGGACATAGCTGTTGGGGTCAAGGACAGCCATGCCATCGTGGACTTCCCCCATGATGATGAGAGGCCCGTCCTCCGTGGTCATGTTGGGACAGGGGCAGTTCCAGTCCATGTCCGTCAAGGTGACTTCCAGATACTTGATGTTGAAGAACCTGAGGCCCATCTTCTCGTCCTTGAGAACGTCGTCCAGGGCAAAGCGGGCGATCCCAGAGTCTTGATCCTCGATGATCTCCATCAGTCGGCCCACGATGGCAAAATCGCTGCGGCAGAGGCTCAACACCATCTTGCTTTTCAGGCGGCAGCTTTTGCACAGCAAGGTCTTGGGGAAGGGACAGGTGTCCTCGCAGCTCTCCTTGCTGTCAAAGTTGTTCTCGTTGCCCTCGCAACCGCCGTAGATGAAGGAATGGCACTGCTTCATCAGGTGGTTGTAGGCCCAGCGAGTTTCCCAGTTCTTACAGGGTCCTTGCACCATGGGGAGAGTACACAGGTTGACCATGTGGCTGACGCAGGCCACTTGGCACTCCTGGTAAGTGTCAAAATGGTTCTGGTTTGCCCCACAATTGCCGTAGCGGAAAGTAACGCAGGAGCCCTTTTTGGAGTCAAAGTGCCAGCTGGTTTGGGAGGTCTCACAATCCTGGGTATCTGGTTCCTTCAAGCATTCGTTGGGTGGGAGCTTCAACGTACTAGAAACTCGTGGCTCTCCTCTGGAGTGCTCCTTCTTGACCACGGAGAGCGGGAAGTCAGCTCGCAGGAGACCAGCAGAATTCCTAGCCGTACACGTGTAGATTCCAGCATCTTCAGGCTGGGCATTGTAGATGACCAACTGGCCAATGTTAGTCACCACCACGTTGCCGTACATCTGGTCGGGCCGCATGATGAAGTTCTCCTGATGGTCACTCTGCTTCTCCCAGGTGATGTCAGGGCGAGGACGCCCGCTCACGTCACAGTGGAAGCTCACGGTGCCTCCCATGTAGACAAGCTGGTGGAAAGGATTGTTGTAGAGAGCCGGTGGGATTGGCAGCTCCGGAGATGCCCCAGGGGTGGGGTGAGTAGTGGTCTCCACTGGCACTGGGCTGGTATTGGGCCACGTAAAGATGTACTTGCAAGGCACCACCGCCAGGCTGATGCCCCGGATACAGGCCTCGGCATCCATGTAGCACTTGTTGTAGTAGGTGAGTCCGTCGGAGGCACAGGTGAAGTTGGGCTCCTTCTCACAGCGGTCCTTGCACTTGCAAACAGCTTGCCCATCCCAAATATCGCAGTCTGAGCCCTGCTGGGTGCAGACAAAACTCTCGCAGGTGGCTTCCTGCACCTGTTCCAACGAAGAGACGCTTCCATCAGTGTAGCGGGCAGCCACACAACTCCGCAAGCCGCAAACATTGGTGCAGCACTTCTCAAAGCCTTCGCAATCCTGTCGGGGAAACAAAGACAGGATGTTCAAATGCAGGCGCGCTTCTTCCTGGGGGGTTCATCGCGCAGGTAGAACACACCTTGTCCCCAGTCAGACAAGAGTCTACCTGTTCTAATGGTTGGGGCAAGCCCATTGTGCTAATCCATAACTGACCAGGTTTACAGGATGCATTAGGCCGGTTTGCACAGCATGCTGGATGTTTCAGACAACACAATAAACAGCAGCATGTTTTGACTTAGCATGTTACACCAATGGAAGAGGATGTGAATGTATACAAGCTGATAAATGTATGAATGTATATAAAAATAAGAGCTAATGCCGCTCCCTTCTAGCACCTAAGATGTTTATTAACGAAATGTCTGCAAACCACCAAGCTCAGGAAGAACCAAGGATGATTCCTCCTCCTCCTCCTCCTCCTCCTCCTCCTCCTCCTCCTCCTCCTCCTCCTCTCCACTCCCTTCTAGCACTGATGATATTCCTTAGTTGGGTCATGAAATGTCTGCAAGAAAACCACCAAGCTCAGAGAGCACTTAGGACCCCACAGTCCTTCTCCTCCTCCTCCTCCTCCTCCTCCTCCTCCTCCTCCTCCTCCTCCTCCTCTCCACTCCCTTCTAGCACTGATGATGTTACCTAGTTTAGTCATGAAACGTCTGCAAGAAAACCACCAAGCTCAGACAGCAGCAAGGACCCCCACAATTCAACCCTGAGCTACAAATACTCTCTTCTGTCAGGGTTTACTAGATTTTTTGAAAGAGGGGTGGAAAGGAGAACCAACCATGTTGCATGAAAGACTGAATGTTAAAATAATAAGGACAGGTATAAGCCAAACATTATTGAATAAATGTAAGAATTGTCACTTTTCTCTCACTGATTTGATAAGAATTGTATTAGTTTAAACAGGAGACAGCAAATACTAAGGGGAAAAGAGAGGAAAAACTTAATGGAACAGCTTGAGACTTGCACTAAAGATCCTTGTCTGTCGTTGTATTATCGATTAACCCAGCCGCCACGCGGCTTTTCAAATACTTAAATGTAAAATTAGAAAATCAATAAAACATTTTTTTTAAAAAACAGACCTGCAGAGCTTTGACGGTGCAGGTAGAATTGCAACCATCTGCGTAGTGACCGTTCAAAGTTACAACGGCGCTAAAAAAGCGACCCAGGACCATTTTTCACACTTAGGACCACTGCAACATTCCCCCTAGTCACATGATCAAAATTCAGATGCTTGGCAACTGGTTCCTACTTATGACGGGCACAGTGTGCTGGGGTCACATGATCCCCTTTCGCGACCCTCTGACAAACTGAGTCAATGGGGAAGCCGGATTCATTTTACGACCGTGTTACTAACTTAACAACCGCAGCGATTCGCTGAGCCATTGTGGCAAGAAAGATCCCGAACTGGGACAAAGCTCACTTAACAAACTGTTCCACTTAGCAACAAAACAGTTAGGCTCCACTGTGGTCGTAAGTTGAGGACAGCCTGTAATCTCAAGCAGTCTTGGTCAACTTTGGCAGTTTGAAGATGGGCGGGCTTCAACGCCCAGAGCTGAAGCCGCATGGCGGGCTGGGGGAATTCTGGGAGTTGAAGTCCACAAGTCTTAAAGCTGGCAAGGTTGGAGACCCCTGCTCTGGGATCGCCAGCTCTTCCCCTAAGCAAATGCCAGATGGATAGGCGAAAGCCCGCAGCCCAGTTTACAACCACACGTCTCTTCTCTGCCTTAACACACCGCTGACAAAAGGTGCATTTTCCTCTTGAGCAGCTGCTGTTGATTACAAGGATCCACCTCACCCCCTGCCCTCCAGCATGGACACGCTCACTTTGGCTCTCCTTTAATTCCCCCTTCCCACCCAATTCAACCAGCTAAAAGATCCGAGCAACTTCTTTTACGCCGGAAATTTGTCTTCCTGTAAAGTTGGGGAAAGGGACGCGGTGGCTCAGTGGGTTAGGACGCTGAGCTTGTCGATCAGAAGGTCGGCAGTTTGGCGGGTCGAATCCCGAGCGCCGTGTTAACAGAGTGAGCGCCTGTTACTCGTCCCAGCTTCTGCCAACCTAGCAGTTTGAAAGCACGTAAAAAATGCAAGTAGAAAAATACGGTGGGAAGGTAACAGCGTTCCGTGCGCCTTTGGCGTCTAGTCATGCCGGCCACATGACCACGGAGACGTCCTCGGACAAGCGCTGGCTCTTCAGCTTTGAAACGGAGATGAGCACCGGACCCTAGAGTCGGAAACGATTAGCACGCATGTGCGGGGGAACCTTTACCTTTAAAGTTGGGAAGGGGTGCAATTTCACCCCATTCCACAACTACACTGTGGTTTGTATGTGTCCTCCAGCTTGCTTGTAATCAGTAGTTTGGGGAGAAGGAATGTGGGAGGGAGATGGGGCTGTAGAAGGAAAGAGGACACCTCTTTGGAGTTGATGGCTGATGACCCCAGGGCCATCGCCTTTGGTAAACCTATTGAAGGTTTTTTGCCAGTGTCTTTTTCCAATTTTTTTTATTCCCGCTTCCCTGCATCCATGGGTGCCAGTCCTTGGCTGGGCAGCTTCAGAAACCAGGCAGTGTATAAAAACTGAAGGGAAAAAAAAGCCCTCTTTTTGTTTAAAATATAACTGCACATCTTTTGGCAGCCAAGAAAACCGCCCTAGCCTTCAACCATGCCGATAAGGAAGCCTGTCTCCAGTACGAGGGTTAGAGAAGAACTTACGAAGGTTACCAAATGGGCTGATTCACTCCAGAGTCCCGTTTCTGCCCTGGGAGCAGAATATTTGCCTGAATGGCTAACAGGAAGACCCAGAATGACCTTACTAAAGGTTTACACACCCCTTGTTCTTAAAAAAAAAAACAACGAGGCTGTGAACGCTTTGGAGGAACCTCAGGGGCAGAAGGTCTCTGAACGTCTTCAAAGCTCTGGTCACCGAATCGGAGCTACAGAATCCCGGTTGCCAGTGAACCACAGCAGGCAGTGGGGGAGATCTACCTAAAAGCTCCTGAAAACTGCGTCCTGGGATCTGTTGACGACCCTTTTGAACTAGGGATGCGCGAGGCTCAGCTGTCCACCTGAGGCGCGCCGAGAAACTTAAAATCCCCCCAAGAGGTCCAACTGGCAAACAATATCTTCACCAGCTGGGCCAAGGACCTCAGGGTGAGAAGCTGCCCTGCTCACCCACCCTGTCATCTCTCTTTACCCCCACCCCCCACCCCAGCCCCTGTTTTCTTCTTTCCCCCCCTCCTTTTTTTTCTGAGAACCACCCCCCCCCCCGATCTTCTGTTCCATCCAGGCTGAAGATGCACCTGGGGGGGGGCAATGGCCGCCGCTACGTCTCACCTGATCGGCTTGGCACTCCCGTTCGCAGGTGCTCTGAGCGTCCACCCAGAGGTTGGGGTTCAGCTGGTTGGGACACATCCCCAGGTGTTTGGTTCTGATTGGCTGGAGGCTGGCCCCTTCTGCCAGGACAGAGAACAGAGAGAGGAGAAGTGAAGGCAGCATGGAGTCCCGAGGCAGCCCTGATCTTCCAAGCTTTCTCAAGCAGCCTGCTGCCTCCGGTCGCTTCCCCGTAGGAGCCCAGAAAAGCATCCGGCTGAGGCAGACTCCTGTATCTGTCTTTCTCCCTCACCCTACCAGGAACAGTCTTCCACTCTGTCCTGTGTGATAGACAAAACAATCACATTTGCAAAGAGAGGAAGGGGGGGGGGGAGAGAGAGAGAAAGAGAGAGAGAGAGAGAGAGAGAGAGAGAGAGAGAGAGAGAGAGAGAGAGAGAGAGAGAGAGAGAGAGAGAGAGAGAGAGAGAGAGAGAGAGGGAGGGAGGAGGTGGCAGTCTGGCAGAGGAGACACCCAAATTAAAAAAAGTGCTTCTTTCTTCTCTCTGGAGAATCTTCTCATCTTCTCAGCATCCTTCAGGGTTAGGGTCCAAGCCAGGCAGCTCCCCGAAGCTCGCCAGGCCTTTCCCAGACCAGCATCCTTGACCCAAGGGTCACCTTTCCCAAGACCTGCCCTCCAGCCGGATGCTCCTGTTTCCAACTTCGCCCAGTCGCGATTCCCTTTGTCTTCTCCGTCTCCGCGTCTCTGTCTCCCCTCACTCAAGAGGGTCTTCTCATGTGCAAGTGGGGGACCTCATTGCTTGAAAAATAACAACAAGGGGGGGCGGTGTTTGCCAGGGAGGAAGGAGGGCTCTTGGATCCGGCTCACCAGCAAACCAAGAGTTGTATTTCGGAAAAACGAAAAAGAAACAACAACAACAACAACAAAAACAATCCTCTCTCTCGTTTTTGTGAGTGGAATTTTTGGAAGCATTGAACCAACACATCAGAAGCTTGGCCAGCTGCTAACAGGGTTATAAAGACCGTGTGTGTGTGTGTGTGTGTGTGTGTGTGTGTGTGTGTGTGTGTGTGTAGGGGGAGAGCAAAGCAGGAGGAAGAGGAGGAGGAGGAGGAGGAGGAGGAGGAGGGGGTCTGTAACCTGAATCTTTCCTCCTCACTCCTGTCTAGGATTTGGGAACAGAGAAGAAGCTGACCTCAGATGCTAACCCTGTCTGGGTTGACCGACTGAGCAAACACGAGCAGAAGATCAAAGTCGGGGGTGTGGGGGGAGGAAGGAACCGTACAGAGCCCTCTGGCTTCCCAAAAAGACAGCAAGACACACACACACACACACACACACACACCAGAGGAATGAATTTTTTCAAGATGAGAGAACACCAGAAGGTCACCTGTCCCTGGGAAAGAAGGCTGACCATAGGAAGGTTTGGGCAAGACTAGGCCTTTTGTACACTACCTGGAGGTATTTTTATATGGAGAAGCAGGAGGAAGATGGCTGCTTCTTCACATTGTTCCTTGGAAGCAAAGACGCCCGAGCCGAGTTGGCGAACACCACTTTCCGCTCCGATGAAAGACATTTAGCTGAGATGGTGGCAGGTGACGTAAACAAGGAATGTCAACTTCCTAACCATCAGGCCACAGGAAACCTTGTTATGGACTCTGGTGGTGATGGTTGTGGAGGAAGGAAGGAAGGAAGGAAGGAAGGAAGGAAGGAAGGAAGGAAGGAAGGAAGGAAGGAAGGAGATGAGTGGGGGAAGGGAGGGAGAAGGAGGAGAAGGAGAAGGAGGAGAAGGAAAAGGAGGAGGAGGAGGAGGAGGAGGAGGAGGAGGAGAACAGATTAAAATGTTTAGGATTAGCACACCATAGAGGCAGATAAAACTAGAGAAATACAGCTAGATTCAAATCCTGGAGAGAAGTCATCAGCCAGGTTTCGCCCTAAGCTACAATGTTGACTTTGTCCCATGGTGTGTGAACCCCAAGCCGACTGTGGCTATCATAAACAATGGTTAAGGAAGTTTGCACGCTGTAGGAACCTAATCAATTAATTCTCTGCCTGTGTGGACAGAAGGATTGCAATTTATTGCAAGTACTAGTTGTGTACTACATGTGACAACCTTCATAGATCTGGGCTGTGGGATAGGTTGGCAAGACCAAAGCTTTTTCGTCTAAAGAAAAGCATCCATGGCCGGCTACATTTTGCAAAAACCTACATTAAGTCTGACAGTTTACCGAAATTCTCGGTCATCCAGGTCCTGGTTGTCCCAAAGCTGCTTCTCTTTGAAGATGTTTCGCTTCTCATCCAAGAAGCTTCCTTCAGCTCTGACTGGATTGGTGGCGTCCTTCCATCCAGTCAGAGCTGAAGAAGCTTCTGGTCTAATATCTAAGGGGCTGCCACAAAGAAGAGGGTGGGGGGTCAAGAGGGGCTCACCAAAGGATTGGGAAATCCTCTTGTGAGTTTGGTTAAGCTTTTCAAAAGCTGTCATGGAAAAAAAAAGTCTAGCACCAGTCAGTACACTGAACAGTTGGTGGAGCTAAAATAAATTGTGTTGCTAGGAAGAAGTATCAGCCAGCAAATTTTGGACCCACAAACCTCATACTGGAGAGATTGGTGCCGTCCGTAACCACATCTTTGCCAGGAAGGGCTAGGAACAAGGACATTTCAGAAGTTCCTACGGATTTCCATTTAATTTAATTTAAATTCCTTACCTGGGAAAAAAGAAAGAGCTATGGAATCAAAAAAAACACACGCGCGCGCAAACACAGCCCACTCTTTGCCACCTTAAGAGAAGCAACTGCAGAATCCCAGCGAACCAGAACAACTTGGTGAACCTATTTATCCGTTCATTGATTATTGATTGGTTGAATTAAAACATTTATGTAGCCAGCGGTCTTCGGGCGGTTCCCAAAGATTTTTTTTTAAAAAAAATATCAAATCATTTTAAAAACTATAAAACACAAATTAAAACAGGACACATTAAAAACAACAAAAACCTGCCGCCGGTCCATACTAACAGACCATCATCTAATCTCCCAATTCTGAGTTGGAGTCTCTGTGTGTGTGTGTGTGTGTGTGTGTGTGTGTGTGTGTGTGTGTGTTTGTGTGCATTCAGAACACTGTATACCTTAGACTTTTATTCCCACAGAGGAAGGGAAGCAAAGTTGTTATACATAAAGGGCTGACTGTAGTGTATAACAGAAGGGGGAAAAACACAATGTGAAACTAGGAAAATAGTCTGTGATCTGCTTTAATTACAGCATCCGTTCCTTTTCTCCTTCCTTGCTATTGTGCGTGTTTCTCAAATTCAGCAACTTAAAAGACACGTAGGCTTCAATTCCCACAATTACCCAGCCAGGACTTCAATTCTGGGAGTTGAAATCCAGGTGTCTAATGGTTACCAACTTTGAGAAATTCTGTTCTAATCCATTAATCTAGTCAAATGTCTATCTCTAAATTACTCCTCAACTTAAATGCCAAGGATTGCTCAGGGCCATGGGGCTAAATTGGACCCGTAAACCAGATGTGTGTCAGCTTTAGACTAAATGACACCCCAGGTGAACAGTCCTTTTCGCACCTCTTCTGTTTGTTCAGCTGTTGACTTCTTGGGAACATAAAATCCTTGAGTGGGAAGGGATCTTGAGGTCTTCTAGTCTATCCGCCTTACCCAGGGCAGGAATCCTAATCCCATATAGGACAAATGGCTGTCTAGTCTTTTCTTGAAAATCTCCAGAAGTCACAACTTCAGAAGGCAGGTTGTTCCATTGCTCCAGAGCTGTCACAGTCCAAAAAAAAATTCTTCCTTTTTTAAGTTTGGATCTCTCAAGGTAAGGTTTTTCATCCCGTAGTTCTTGACTTATCTTCAGCTGCTCTTCCATGTAACTTCCCCTTCATCTATCATGTATCCGGCTGAGTTTTGTTGATTTCACCAAAGCGAAGTTCAATCAAATCAGATTAATACTTGCAATAAACCAAAGCTGTGGAAAGTCAGCCCCCCCCCCCACAGAGAAGGAAATATTAAAAGGGCAGAAAAATATATTTCCTCAAAGGATCTTAAAGAGGCAGAAAAGCATGCCCAGTTTTTCTTAATAGCCCCAAGTCTCCCTCCCCCAAGCAGAAACCAGCTCTGTAAAAATGCAGATGTAAATAATCCATTCAGGAAGGTTGGAGGCCCCCAGCTAGAAGATTAAGAAGACAAAGACCCCTAAAATCTACATACCCCACCCAAACTCTAAGACAGGACGTAATAGGATTAATCCACAGATGCCAAAGGGACACAGGAAATTCAAAGCCTCAGACAGGAACAGGAAACAACTCCACGCAAAAGGCTCCAGAGGGTATAAAAAGCCACTCCCTACATGTGCTCACTCTCTTTTCTTCCAGAGCCATCTTCCTGTCTGGATCCCCTCTTCAATAAACTGCAACCTTCTTCCTAAAGCAGTCGCCATGTTGTTTACTCCCGGCTTGGACTGAACCACGATGAAGACTTTTCCTTCAACAATATCTTTTGTCCCAAACATAGAGATGAAGGCATGAAGATGGCTGCAATCCTGATCTTCCTTCTTCTGCATTGACCCAAACTGCATTTAGTCTGCTGTGTGTCTCTTTGTCACCCCACACAATCTGCAACAGATAATCCATTCAGGAAAGTTGGAGCCCTCCAGCTAGAAGCACAAAGACATCTAAAATCTACATACCCCACCCAAATTCTAAGACAGGACATAATAAGATTAAGCCACAGATGCCAAAGGGGCACACTCAGACTCAGGTCAAAATACATGACACAGGAAATACAAAGCCTCAAACAGGAACAGGAAACAACTCCAAGCAAAAGGCTCCAGAGGGTATAAAAACCCACTCCCTACATGTGCTCACTCTCTTTTCTTCCAGAGCCATCTTCCTGTCTGGATCCCCTCTTCAATAAACTGCAACCTTCTTCCTAAAGCAGTCGCCATGTTGTTTACTCCCGGCTTGGACTGAACCACAATGAAGACTTTTCCTTCAACAACAGGATCCAAGAAACCTTTCAGTGATGGGCCCATTAAAAATCTATCTCAACCTGGAGAATTTCCTTTTTAGTGCGTTGCAGGGTCTGGGGTGTTGATGGGTCTCAGGAAAACTTGATTCAGAAAGCACGTGACCCGAACAGTAGAAGCTGAAAACACTTGAAAAATTCAAATCCGTAGGCCTTGGCTGAGAAGAATTGCCCATCTCCTCCTCTTCCTCTCTTTAGAACATAGAATAACAGAGTTGGAAGGGACCTTGGAGGTCTCCTAGCCCAGGGCTTTTCAACCTTTTCACCCATTGTACCACTTTTAGGATATGGCAACATCCGAGGACCACCAGTCACCTAGCAAGGTGTCAAAAAAAAAAGGAAAAAAAGTGATGAAGTACAGGTAGTCCTCGACTTACAACAGTTCTCTTAGTGACTATTTGAATTTACAATGGCACTGGAAAAAGTGCCCCCCAAGCCACAGCCGAGCAAGACACCTGCCTGCCTGCCCGGCGGCGCTCTTCCTCCTGTCCGAGGTTTTCATTGTTGCGACAATTTCTGTTGAGGATTGGCAGCGAGGGTGGGGTGGGGTGGGGGCGTGTTTGGTTTTTATTCCCCCCATCTGCTGGGTGGCTGCAGCAGGTTTTGGTCACTTCACATGACCCTGGGACACTGGGACCGTCATAAATATGAATCAGTTGCCAAGCATCTGACTGTAAATCACAAGACCCTGGAGATGCTGAAACATTCCAGCTGATCGGCGCTTCTTCTGGGCTCAGCAGAAGTGCCGGGATCAGTGCTGAGCTCCAGCTGGAGCCTGGCACTGATCCTGTTGCTTCCGCTGAGCCCTGACAGCCCCGAAGAAGCACTGATCCTGGCGCTTCCGCTGAGCCCTGACAGACCTGCAGCTCCAGCCGTCTCTCGCTCAGGCTTGTCCGGTGCTGCCACCGGTTCAGCTCATTCCCCTCCCCCGCTACCACTTTTCTAGGATGGTTGCGTACCACCTGCCAGGTGCCAATGTACCACAGGTGGTACCCGTACCACTGGTTGAAAAGCCCTGCTCTAGTCTAACCCCCTGCTCAAGCAGGAGACCCTATACCATCAGAATCTTCATCATCTCCTCCTTCTCCTCCTCCTCCAATGGGATAAGACACTTACTTTTATTGGCAAAACAAGGAGAAGGGGTCCAATTTGCCATTTTTTTTAAAGAAAACAAAATTATTGCTATTACATAAAGGATCAGAGGAAAAATTAATACCAATACCAGTACGAATGCAAAGGAATATAAAATATAGATAATAACAGGGTGTTTTTTTTAAAAAAACAAACAAACCCTCCAATGGGGTTCAAAAAAGTCGAGCCACAGTCATGCCATCAAATTCCCCGTCCCTTTCTTACTCCCATGGTGCCAGGTGTCATGACACGCGTGAAAAAAGGCGGGGCTTCAACGACAATAATTGGAGCCACCGTCTTGACTTTTTTTTTTAACCTCTCCCCATGGACACCCTTAAATCTTATGAATGCCCTGGGCTTGTCTCTCAGTGCCAAGCGAGCTGAATTTCAGAAGGGGCCTTGGGGAAAAAAATAAACAAGGATGCTTTGGATCCTGGCTAAGGAATGCGTTTTCAGGAACAGAAATAAACTCTGCGCCTTCATCGCAGAGCCTGGGTGCCTCCACCTCTGCTGGCTTCATTTCAAAGTGTTGGCTGGTTTGAACAGGAAAATCCCTGCCACATGTCGCTATCATGAAACAACTGGGATTAGAAAACCGCGCAGATATTTCATTAGATCTTTCTGCTCTCCGCCCCTCCCTCCGATAATTTTTTTTTTTTTCAGAGTGAGGGGAATATCTGGAGGGCACATACCCCGAAGAAAGAAAGTCCAGGACAAAACTAAATTTATTTATTTTGTTGTAAATTTTTTAAATTATTATTATTTCCATATAATTCAATAGTGCTTAACCAACAAACATGTTGACTGAGTTTATCATTCACTAATACAAATTTAATTCCGTCCTTTATTCTTTTCTCCAGCCATTGATAAAACACACCCCAAATCTGAGACTATTCTGTTTCTTCTTTTCCTTTTGACCTCATAGTAAGTCTGTCCATTTCTGCACATTCTAATATTTTTTTAAAAATTATTTCTTCTTCTGATGGTAATTCTTCCTTTCTTCCAATATTGTGCAGATAGGATTCTTGCCGCGGTTATCACGTGTAAAATCAAATATATACTTGGTTTATCAATCTTTCCTGGCATAATACTTAATAAAAAAAAAGTTCCGGTTTAAAATCTACGTTTTCCCAACATCTTTTCTAGCCAAGTATGTGTTTTTCCCCCAGTACCTCTTAGTTTTTGTCAGGTTTAACGCATAGGTAGTCCCTGCATTAAGAAAACCAAGATCATGGCATCCGGCCCTCTCAATTCCTGGCAAATAGATGGGGAAGAAATGGAGGTAGTGACAGATTTTATTTTCCTGGGCTCCAAGATCACTGCAGATGGGGACTGTAGCCAAGAAATTAAAAGAGGCTTGCTCCTGGGGAGGAAAGCCATGGCAAATCTAGACAGCACACTAAAAAGCAGAGACATCACCCTGCCAACAAAAGTGCGTATAGTCAAGGCTATGGTCTTCCCAGTTGCAATGTATGGCAGTGAAAGTTGGACCATAAGAAAGGCTGAGTGCCAAAGAATTGAGGCCTTTGAACTATGGTGCTGGAGAAGACTCCTGCGAGTCCCTTGGACTGCAAGGCGATCAAACCGGTCAGTCCTAGAGGAGATCAACCCTGACTGCTCTTTAGAAGGCCAGATCCTGAAGCTAAAACTCAAATACTTTGGCCACCTAATGAGAAGGAAGGACTCACTGGAGAAGAGCCTAATGCTGGGAAAGGTTGAGGGCAAGAGAAGAAGGGGACGACGGAGAAGGAGGTGGCTGGATGGAGTCACTGAAGCAGTAGGCGTGAGCCTAAATGGACTCCAGAAGATGGTAGAGGACAGGAAGGCCTGGAGGAAGGTTGTCCATGGGGTCGCGATGGGTCAGACATGACTTTGCAACTAACAACAAGAAGTCCCTGCTTAACGACCAGTTATTTTAGGACAGTTCAAAGTTACAGCAGCTGTGGTGTGGCTGCTTTGCAGCCCATTAAAAAACTCCTGGCCATCAAAAATTGTCATAGTCTCACCTCTCCCCTACAGTCACATGACTACATGTCCGGTGGGTCAACAGCAGTCCACAGTCACATAATTGTGATTCATCATGTTTTCTTGCCAATGAATGGGTTTACTTAATGACCGCAGTGTTTGTTTAATGATTGCTGCTGCTGCTGCTGCTGCAAAAAAAAGTCAGAAAGCGACTTCTGGTCGCACAGGTGTCTCAATTTACAACCTAATGACTTATGACTGTAATTCCAGGCCAGGTTATGGTCGTAAGTCAAGGAACATAATTAAATATAATTAATGTAGTGCAGTGCAAAAGGTTGCCCTCCCTGCATTGAATTACTTTTAACATTCTGGCCTATCAAAAATTGCAATGGGACATCACAATGAAAGGACACACTGTATATGCTTACAGCAGCGAGAATCAATTTTGCCCAGCACAAGAACAAAGACACAATTTCAACAATATCTGATTGGGAACACAACTTGGAGAATCCACAGCAACGCCAAAATGTTATATATACATAATAAACACAGCAGACGTTTAACCAAATTCAAGCAAGAATAGTTCACGAGTGTGTGTCTGTGTATCTCTCTCTCTTTCTGTGTGTATCTCTGTGTGTGTGTGTGTGTGTGTGTGTGTGTATACTTACTTACTTATCTACCTACCTACCTTTCTATCATCTACCTACCTACCTATCTACTTACCTACCTACCAACCAACTTATCTATCATCTATCTATCATCTATCTATCTATCTATCTATCTATCTATCTATCTATCTATCTATCTATCTATCTATCCCTTCTAATCTATCTCTACTAATCTGTCTATCTGTATTTATTTATCTCTTCTAATCTATCTATCTATCATCTATCTATCATCTATCTATCTATCTATCTATCTATCTATCTATCTATCTATCTATCTATCTATCTATCATCTGTCTGTCTGTCTGTCTGTCTATCATCTATATCTATCTATCTATCTATCTATCTATCTATCTATCTATCTATCTATCTATCTATCTATCTATCTATCTATCTATCTATCTATCATCATCATCTATTTATCTTTCTCTATCATCTCTCTATCTGTCTGTATTTCTCTCATCTCTCTCATCTATCCATTTATCTGTCTAACTATATCTATCTATCTATCATCTATCTATCTATCTATCTATCTATCATCTATCTATCTATCTATCTATCTATCTATCTATCTATCTATCTATCTATCTATCTATCTATCTATCTATCTATCTATCCCTTCTAATCTATCTCTACTAATCTGTCTATCTGTATCTATTTATCTCTTCTAATCTATCTATCTATCTACCTACCTATCTAGTGCATCACACAGCATGGCAAATATAATTATTTAGAATCTGGCTTCTAAGGGGCCCTCAATGTCTGCAAATATTGCAAATTTACAGATGTACAAAAGGGGGGTGACAGAAAGCCAATATTCCTTTATTTTCCCTTTTCTCCCCCCCACCTTTTAGGATTTAAAACTTTTGGTTAAATTAGTTGTTTAACTATTTTTTTCATTTCATTCTCTAAATATGTGTATTTGTCTGTCTCTTTCTCTTTGTGTGTGTGTGTGTGTGTATAATAACTCTGTAGAGATTTAGTAACAATATAGTAGAGATTTTTATATTAAGTAATCTAAAACTGAAACCTATACAACAAATACTTTGAAATGCTTTGATGTGAGTCATAATCACTCTTTTTTCTAATGTCATACTCGATTTTGGATTTAAAAAGCCAAATAATTTTATGCTTCCCATTTTGACATCGTAATTTGTAACTAATATTGATATAATATTAGAGCCTTGGTGGAGCAGTGGGCTAATGCCTCCTTAGGTAACACCAGCTGCCTGCAATTAGTGCAGGTTCGAGTCCCACCAGGCTCAAGGTTGACTCAGCCTTCCAGCCTTCCCAGGTAGGTAAAATGAGGACCCAGATTGTTGGGGGCAATAAGCTGACTTTGTAATAATGCCGCTGGGGTGTGTGTGAAAGCCCTAATAAGCAGGCATAGACATAGAATGAAGGCTACTGCTAAGCTTGTAAGCCGCCCTGAGTCTTCGGAGAAGGGCGGGGTATAAATGGAATTAAAATAAATAAAAAATAAATATTTTTCTTTTTCTGATCTCTTCTCAATATCCAAAGCTATCTAAATAATACAGTGTTAATATTCTTTAATCATATTATATAAACATCGCTGTATTGAAACAATGCAATGTATGGAGACTGACAATAGCTTCCCTGTGTTGAAATGCAAAATGTGTACAAGCACTAAAAACTACCCGGACAGCTCTCCCCATTTGCTTACACAACACAGCCCAGGTTTAAGTCAATAACCAAATACCAGATCAAGAGCAGAATCCTTTAAGATTATTGGAGAGGAAAACAGGAGGACGGCCTCCAGTATGCAATTCCATTTTATAAGGTTTAATATTCTAGGTAGAAAAAAAAGGGGGGGAGAGAATCCATTGCAGACTAGAATATCAGAAGAAGAGTAATCTCACTTTGCCCATGTTGAAATCTTTCTCTCTTTTTTTCCTCTTTTTTGGAGAGTAAATTGCTTTACTTGAGACACAGGTTGATCAGAGAGAGACAGAGAGAGAGAGAGAGAGAGAGAGAGAGGGAGGGAGG
This sequence comes from Vipera berus, assembly GCF_964194415.1. Taxonomy (NCBI): domain Eukaryota; kingdom Metazoa; phylum Chordata; class Lepidosauria; order Squamata; family Viperidae; genus Vipera; species Vipera berus. The sequence continues at coordinate 9,055,225 of NC_138216.1, forward strand.
GAGGGAGGAAGAAAGAAAGAAAGAGAGGGAGGGAGGGAAGGAAGGAGGAAGAAAGAAAGAAAGAAAGAAAGGAAGGAAGGAAGGAAGGAAGGAAGGAAGGAAGGAAGGAAGGAAGGGAGGGAGGGAGGGAGGGAAGGAAGGAGGAAGAAAGAAAGGAAGGAAGGAAGGAAGGAAGGAAGGAGGAAGAAAGAAAGAAAGAAAGAAAGAAAGAAAGAAAGAAAGAAAGAAAGAAAGAAAGAAAGAAAGGAAGGAAGGAAGGAAGGAAGGAAGGAAGAGAGGGAGGGAGGGAGGGAAGGAAGGAGGAAGAAAGAAAGAAAGAAAGAAAGAAAGAAAGAAAGAAAGAAAGAAAGAAAGAAAGAAAGAAAGAAAGAAAGAAAAAGAAAGAAAGAAAGAAAGAAAGAAAGAAAGAAAAAGAAAGGAAGGAAGAAAGAAAGAAAGAAAGAAAGAAAGAAAGAAAGAAAGAGGAAGAAAGAAAGAAAGAAAGAAAGGAGGAAGGAAGGAAGGAAGAAAGAAAGAAAGAAAGAAAGAAAGAAAGAAGAAAGAAAGAAAGAAAGAAAGAAAGAAAGAAAGAAAGAAAGAAAGAAAGAGAGGGAAGGAAGGAAGAAAGGAAGAAAGAAAGAAAGAAAGGAAGAATGGAGGAAGGAAGGAAGGAAGAAAGAAAGTATGGAGAAAGGAAGAATGGAAGAAAGGAAGGAAGGAAGGAAGGAGGGAGGGAGGGAAGAAAGACAGGAAGAAAGAAACAATGGATGAAGGAAGGAAGGAAGGAACGAAGGAAGGAAGAAAGAAAGAAAGAAAGAAAGAGAGAGAGAGAGAGAGAGAGAAAGAAAGAAAGAAAGAAAGAAAGAAAGAAAGAAAGAAAGAAAGAAAGAAAGAAAGAAAGAAAGAAAGAAAGAAAGAAAGAAAGGGAAGCTTGGCATTTTCCAGATTTTTGACCCATGGCCCTCCAAAGCTTCACCAGGACTGAGAGAGACCCAGATACAACTGTGCGTATTAACACACAAGCAGCTCCGTGACATCCGGCTTCTCCCTGGAGGTTTGAGGGGCGATCCTGGGATGCCTCTCGCTCCTGCCTGGAGATCAAAGGAAGCAAGGAAGCCGGGAGTTGTCAAGGGCAACTTTTGTGTGGAACAGCAGCCCCGGCGTCCCTTGGAGAGGCCCTCTGGCTTCAGGAAGCGGCGGCCGGCTCGGGCATTGATCCCCACGGTCCCCGGTCACCCCTGGGGTGACCCCATCACCCCCAAAGCCAGGAGACTCGCCTGCTTCCCCCAAAAGGGAGCCGGCCAGGCCAGGGGTTGGGGGGGGGTTGGGATCCTCCGGGGGTCTGTATGGTTTCCAGATGGGCTGCATCACAACCTCCGCCATCTCCAGCCAGCCCAGCCGAGATGGGCCGGGGCTGATGGGAAGCGGAGTGCAGCTCATCTGGAAGACATGCACAGGTCGCCCTCGACTTACAACAGTTGCTCTAGTGACTGTTTGACGTTACAACGGCACTGGAAAAAGTGACATACGACCGCTTTCCACCCTTACGACCGTTGCAGCCTCCCCCGTCTCCACGGGATCAAAGTTCATGAGCTTGGCAACGGACTCATATTTATGACGGCTGCAGTGTCCAGGGGCCATTTTGATTGCCGGCCATATTTATTTATCTTATCTATTTAATGTCACCAAGGGGCTGGCTACTCTAGGCAGTTTACAAAATAAAAAGGAAGAAACGAAAAGCGTGCCAATGGAAGTAAAATAATAGAACAATAAAATAATGGAAAAGCATGGGAATACATCAATATGATCACAAAATGATAGGGGAGTGAGGGGTCCTTGGTGCTGTCAGAGCTTGTTTTCTTGCAGAGATTTCATTCCCCAACTAATTAACATCCTCAATGCTAGGATTTGTTCTCTGCTTATAGAGGAGGAGGAGGAGGAGGAGGAGGAGGAGGAGGAGGAGGAGGAGGAGGAGGAGGAGGAGGAGGAGGAGAAGGAGAAGGAGGAGGAGGAGGAGGAGAAGGAGAAGGAGAAGAAGGAGGAGAAGGAGAAGGAGAAGAAGGAGAAGGAGAAGGAGGAGGAGGAGAAGAAGAAGAAGAAGAAGAAGAAGAAGAAGAAGAAGAAGAAGAAGAAGAAGAAGAAGAAGAAGAAGAAGAAGAAGAAGAAGAAGAAGAAGAAGAAGAAGAAGAAGAAGAAGAAGAAGAAGAAGAAGAAGAAGAAGAAGAAGAAGAAACAACTGTGGGGTCCTTGGTGCTCTTGGAGCTTGGCTGTTTTCTTGCAGACGTTTCATTACCCAGCAAGGTAACATTATTAGATGGGTGAGTGGAGTGTGTGTGTTTGTGTGTGTGTGTGTGTGTGTGAGAGAGAGAGAGAGAGAGAGAGACAGACAGACAGACAGACAGACAGACAGACAGACTGCCATCCATCTAGCAGTCACCACCTTCAGTATAGATTCCCAATGGGTTGGGTCCCCAGGTCAATTTACAGAGTCAGCTCTGCAGAAGGATAGGCGCTTGGGGGCAAATTATTACCCTAGGTGTGGTTTGTTCCAAAGGGTGGGCACTGCAGCAGCGGAGAAGGATCTTCTTCTGTTTCCCAAGATTCCTTTGACCGACAGGATCCATAGTAGGCCCTCTCTGCTGGCCCTGAGTAGGACGAGATTACGAATGGCCTGTTAAAACTGAGTAGCTTAAGCTTTAAAGGTAAAGGTAAAGGTTCCCCCGCACATGTGTGCTAGTCGTTTCCGACTCTAGGGGCCGGTGCTCATCTCCGTTTCAAAGCCGAAGAGCCGGCGCTTGTCCGAGGACGTCTCCGTGGTCATGTGGCCGGCATGACTAGACGCCAAAGGCGCACGGAACGCTGTTACCTTCCCACCGTAGTGGTCCCTATTTTTCTACTTGCATTTTTACGTGCTTTCGAACTGCTAGGTTGGCAGAAGCTGGGAGCGCTTCCCAAATTTCACTAGACGGCAAACTGTTCCCCTGGAGGCCCTGAACTTCTGAAAATATCCAAGACTGCCAAACCGCTTGCTTTCTGCGGCAGCTTCGATGGCGAATAAATCAGCGCAAGGAACGGCATAATTAGCAATCGATTCAGTTTCTCTCGCCTGTCTCCTTGCTCTTGCCAAGCAACAGGCCATAATTTGGTTTCTTGCAGCTGGCTTTTTGCAGCCGAGGGAAGGGGAAATGGCTGCATCAAGCAAGGTTTGGAGAAGGGGGAAGAGCGAGCATTCAGCAGCAAAGTTCATCTTTAGATTTATTTATTTTTTAGCTTTAGATTTTCCCCAAGCTCACGACCCCCTTGCACACAGAAACACATCTGCCGGGAAACAGAATGTACAACACCCGTCAGTCATTTTTTTTTTCCCCCCCCCTGCAGTTTGTTTCTCAGTTGCACCTGAAATTATAACCAACGCTTGCCTGGTGTGTTTGGGTTTGGGGCACGGAGAGGAGAGGATTCGTCCAGTGGTTTGTTGATCCTTTCCAATTGTTGGGGTGGGTGTTTTTGTTTTGCTTTGAGAGAAAGAAAACAGGCATGGGAGGGTGTGTTTTTCCCCCTGTATTATTCAATCCCCACTTTGACTTTGCTTTGACCTGACTGATTGGTGGTTACTTAACTAGGAAAGACCAGTTTGATGGATAAAATTCTGTCGGAAGGGAACATATCCGGTTGGCTGGCTTGTTCTCCTTGGGACCCAGCTGATGAGCAGGATCAGAAAAGATCCAGAGGGCGTAGATGACTTCTCTAGGAGACAAAGGTTCACCCCAAAATTGAGCTTGTACGGCAGCGTTGTCCTGTGCAACGGCTGAATGTTGGCAAGGTTTGAAATGTTATCTTGCCGGGTGAAGTGATGGGCGATCTGCAGTCCTCAGAGCACACGGTTCTTCTAGATGTCTTTTTATACAAAACAGGACTCCGAAATGGATTCTAGATTTGTTGTTATCCTGGAACTGATCTAACGAACAATCAGGTCTTTTCAGATGCAACCAACTGAAGGACACTGTGATGTACACAAACATCACACGCTCCCATTCTAGTCTAGCCACGAGGAAGAAATGGGATATCACGGGATCCCATCCAGCTTGTAAATTCGCTTCTTTTTTTGGCCATGTATGCATTCAAACTAGACTGTGATGTTTCTGGGTCATATATGTGTGTGTACGTGGGTATATGCATAATGGTACTTTTTTGGGGGGGGAAGAGCTGAATGCAAGGAAATTTCATTTTAATGTATGCTGATTAGTGTACGTTTAAAGTGACAATAGTTTTTATTCTACTCTCCTCTCCTCTCCACTCCATTATCTTCAAGTCTAAATGCCTGAAATATCTTCCCTTTGAAAATAAATTTGGCCATTTCTGTTGACCCTTCTATAAGGCCTTGAAGATTGGCTGTGCTCACATCCAGGCCGCAAGATGGAGTCTGTCTTTTGGTAGTGTTAAATGTTGGACTGATTTTTATGATTTTCCCCAGTTGCTTTATGATGTGTATGTGTGTTCGTGTGCATGTATTATTATTATTATTATTTTTAATCCCATTTATATCCCGCCCTTCTCCGAAGACTCAGGGAGGCTTACAATTTAAGCACAAATCAATGTGCTTAGCAATAGCCTTCATTCTATGTATATGCCTGCTTATTAGGGCTTCCCCCCCCCAGCGGCATTATTACAAAGTCAGCTTAATTGCCCCCAACAATCTGGGTCCTCATTTTACCTGCCTCGGAAGGATGGAAGGCTGAGTCAACCTTGAGCCTGGTGGGATGCGAACCTGCACTAACTGCAGGCAGCTGGTGTTACTTAAGGAGGCATTAGCCCACTGCTCCACCAAGGCATGATAACTATAAGTAAAAATATTTTGATAAATATCTTAACTGATTGTGTTATAACTAGAAATGTATTAACTTCTATCATTCTTGTTAGCCAGCTAGAGTTCTGCATTTGAGATGGGCCGGCATATAAACATCCTAAATAAGTGAGTAAATGAACTAATAAGCAAATAAACAGAAGTTGTGTCTACCATATTAACCCAGTTTGTTATCTGGGTCATTACATTTTCCAACAATAGGAGCACTGAACGTAGAAATTGAGAAACGCTTTTGAACTTTAAGACTTTTATGATGGGCAAGGTACTGGTCTGTTATCTCAGGTAAGGTTGTGAAATAAAACGAATTGCATTAAAAAAAAACCCTTTATATTAAAGATTCTGCCGGCAGTTCAAATGGAAGACTCCTGAGATTAAAGTACTCTCTGCTCCACTTCAAAACCGTGCTGTATGTCAGTACTGACTGGATAAGCTGGGACATTGCAGGAAATTCAAAATTGTTTTTGAAAACTATTATCTGTCCCTCTTGCTTTGTAAGTCACAACGTCACAATCTTCTCCTGTCTACAAGCAAGCTCCAGTTTGGAAGAGTGACAAAAATATTTTCAAAAATTCAACATCTTGTTTGTAAGATGTGTAGTGTCAGCAGCAATAGATGTTTTACTAAGCAGAGAGATTAAATACTTCATAAATAATGATACAAGCCCAGAGACAGCACAATGCTTCACAGTGCTTTACAGCCCTAAGGGATTTACAGAGTCAGCCTATTGCCCCCCAACAATCTGGGTCCTCATTTTACCGACCTCGGAAGGATGGAAGACTGAGTCAACCTTGTGCCGGTCAGGATCGAACTCCTGGCAGTGGGCAGAATTAGCCTGCAATACTGCATTCTAACCACTGCACCACCACCATTCTTGGTGGGGCTAAGAGGGCCCCGATTAGTAGCCAAAAAGAAAAGTATAGGTAGCTCCTATATATGCTTCTATATGTTCCATGAAAAGATACAGATCTAATTACGAAAAAGTTTTTGCTGAGAGAGTTCTTAAATCTAAAGGGCTACTTTGTCTAGTGGTTAAGGCGCAAGGCTTAAAATCAGGAGACAGTGAGTTCCAGTGCCGCTTAGGCATATAAACCATCTGGGGGACTTTAGATCAGGGGTAGGCAACTATGCCTCTTTAATGACTCGTGGACTTCAACTCCCAGAATTCCTGAGCCATCATGGCTCAGCTTGGAAACCTCTCCCTTTCCCCTCAGCTTCGCTGGCTCAGGAATTCTGGAAGTTGAAGTCCACGAGTCATAAAAGAGCCAAGGTTGCCTATCCCTGCTTTAGATCAATCACTAGATGGTGAGTTCTAGCCCTTCCTTGGGCACAAATGCTAGCTGGGTCTCTTTGGGCCACTCGCCAAGGAAACAGCGAGTTCTAATCTTGCTTTAGGCATGAGAGCTGATTGGACAACTTTAGGCCAGTCCTTCTCTGTCAGCCCAACCAACCTCAGAGGATTGTTGTTGTGGGGAAAATAAGACGACGAAGGGGTATTAAATCTATTTTTGTTCATTTCTCAAATCAAGGCTGTGTGTGTGTGTGTGTGTATATAATGTTTTTGTAGCTTCTCACGGGTGCAGGTTGTAGGTCTTGGTGTATTCAGGTCTTTTCCCGTGTAGGATTGAAGGTGTCTTGGCGACGTTTCAGTGAGGTCACACTTGTCATCTTCAGGCTGGTGCAAAGCTCGCACAAGCACGAAGCCAAAGACACCAGCCTGAAGATGACGAGTGTGACCTCACTGAAACGTCGCCAAGACACCTTCAATCCTACACGGGAAACGACCCGAATACACCAAGACCTACATACATACATGTGTGTATATGTATATATATATGTGTGTGTGTATGTATATATATATATATATATATATATATGTGTGTGTGTGTGTGTGTGTGTGTGTGTGTGTACATATATATGTATATATGCGCCTGTCTATATCTATATCTATCTATCTATGTATCTATGTATCTATCTATCTATCTATCTGCCTGTCTTTTCTCTTCATCAACACAGCAGTTGTAGCACTGGAATAGACGACTTTCTAAGCATGCCTAAAACAGAACGATGTGTTGCATAGGGAGATGAAGGTGTTGCTAACTTTCTCAGGATGTTGTTTGCTGAAAGGTTGCAAATAAAATCTATCTGCAGGACCCAGAAGGGAACTGCAGGCTGGTAGGTGCAAACCCGCCTTGCCTTGGCCAAGTGTGAAGACAAAACACTCCCTTTTGATCCGGCTCTTAAGTCTCTGCCCAAAAGCTCCACTGCTTCAAATGAAGTCGTTAATCAGGGGCCTTCCACTGTTCTCTCCTGGGAATATTGCATCCACGCTGCCTTAATCCCTTTAAATCCGCCCTGCCCATCTTTCCCCCCCCTCCTCCTTGGCCCTCGCCCCGTCCTTCAGCGTCACCCTCTGAATAGCAGCTCATCTCCCCCCCCCCGATAGAAATCCCACAGCCGAAAGGATGGTTTCAAAAGAAAATAATATTTTTTTCCCGTGGTTGTGTTTAATTTATATAAAAACCGTCACTTTTAACATTTGACTGTACAAAGCAATTAAAAACAGGAGGAAGAGCGTCCCACAGCAGCAGAGTTTTAGTGTTTTGATCTTGGATGACATTCTTCGAACGTTCATAAAATCAGGTACGAACAAACCCAGATCGGATCAGCAAGCGTGCTGTAAAAAGGCATCTCTTGCAAAAATCTGACATGATTTTTTTTTTAAACGCACCGGGAAAAGGACCGGGGGTGGGTGGGGGGGAATCTGCAGAGGTGAGGTTGAAACAATCCTCAAGTGATTCAAGAAGAAAAATTAAGAGAGATCGGATGCTGACCTTCCATCTGCAGCATCTTTCGAACTTTCTGGACGGGGAAGCAGCCGTGCCTACCTCTCGGGATCAAAGGAAGACCGCGGGGAGTGCTAAGTGCCAAGCCGCTTGGGAGAGGAAGATTCCCTGTAATTCTTCAAAAGAAAACCACACACAATGCGCATTCTCGGGCTGTTTTAGCAAGGAGCTATTTTAAAACCCAGGGTGGAAAGATGGCTGCCTCCTGCATCACCTGTTCCCCAGGGCCCTCCAGAATGCCAGGCCTTTGAGCCAGCGATTGTGACCTGCTCCATTTGGAGCAGACGGCAACAGGTGGCCAGGGCCAGGCGGACATACCCCACAAATCTCCCGGCTTCTGCGGTCCCTGCCCTCGGCTTGGCACTCGCTTTCTTCACAGGCCAGGAAGAGGCCGCCGGAGGCTTGATTCCCCCCCACCCCCGCCCTTGACCCGTCCCCACCACCTGGCTTGAGCTGGTCCGAGCGCTGGGACTCGCTCGGTCCTGGGTGCCAAGCGATCTCCGAGCAGCCGAGGGAGGCATGGGGAGGGTGGGGTGTGCCAACCAGGTTCTTTGTCCAAAAAAATTTCCGGAACAAAACGGGCGATCAGCCGTGCCCTCAGGCACCGAACAGCATCATGCAGCCCGTTCTGTCCGTGGCACAGTGAAGGGCCAATTCCTCTGTCTGGCGGCTGCAGAGAAGCCATGGGGATTGGAGGAGAGGTGGGTATTGGGTTGGGTCAGGGGTAGGGAACCTTGGCTCTTTTATGACTCGTGGACTTCAACTCCCAGAATTCCTGAGCCAGCTTGGCTGGCTCAGGAATTCTGGGAGTTGAAGTCCACGAGTCATAAAAGAGCCAAGGTTCCCTACCCCTGGGGTTGGGTGAACTAGCTAAAAAGCCCCCCGGAGGACCCCTTGCCCTGGTGCCATCAAAATTCAAGTGCTGCCTGGCTGTCGTCGCTTTTCCTGTTTCCTATCGAGTTCTTTCCACGTCGACCCAGGTTAGAAGGCCTTTAGAAACGGTTTTAAAGACTTGTGGACTTCAACTCCCAGAATTCCTCAGCCGTCATGCCTGGCGGGGGAGCGCTTGGGAGTTTGAAGCCCACAAGTCTTAACATTGCCAAGGTTGGAGAGCCCCTTGCTTTAGAAGACCGTCTAGCCCACGTTAGACGTCGGCAGAGGAAACAGCTGGGCTGGTTTGATGAGACATAAAACCAGCCCAAGCCAACCTCTGGCCAGAGGGCACCAGAAACAGCCCAGAAGCCAGACACACACACACACACACACACACACACACACACACACAAACGGAAAGTTGCAACTTGGTTTGAAGGAAGACTCTGCTGTGGAACTCCTAGAGGACAACACTGAAGGAAGTGGCTTAATGGACAGACACGACCTGGTCGATTAGGGGTTTTTAGGCCGCCTAAAGCTTGAGGGAGGGGTGTCTGAGGCACCTCCTTCCGATGTCCCTTCCAGCTTTCAAGGAATTTACACCTATGCCTGTTCTTAGGGGGGGGGGAAACTCCCACCACCCCAGGGCTTCTTGGCAACAAGACGGAGCTTGGAGAACAATTGCGTTCCTCAAGTGCTAAGGTCATCCCGGAGTCTTCTCCAAACAGACCTGGGTCACAACCCCAAGAGGTTGGAAGACCATCAGTGCAAGCTGCAGTTAGTTGACCAAGCCAATGCCAAAGCATTTCAAATATTTCTGCATGGCCTCGAAAATTTTGCGCCGAGGTGGTTGAATCAGGAACTCTGGGTGGTAACCTTGCCCACCACCTCCCAACTATGCTTAGCCACAGAATCGCAAGGCGGGAGAACTTGCTTGTCCCCTCCCGACCACGATCTTTTTCTGACTGGTGAATTCTGATATATCTGACCCTTTTGCCTTCCTTTTCTTGAAGGCAGGGAGGGCTCCAGCCGTGATCTGCCACTAACCAATTCCAGATGTGGACGGCATTAGGACCACCACCACCCCGCCCCCACAAGCAGGTAATCCCATTTGAGCCTAACTTTTTGCTGTCTGTCTGAGCTGTGCACTTGCTACCAGGAATGTCTGGAAAACTTCATTTTTTTTAAAAAAAAAAGGCAAGGCAAGGCAAATCTTCCCTCTTTCTTCATCTATTAATCTTCCATCTATTCTTTCCTAGAAAAAAAAGGAAGAAAGCTAGCTAGCTCAAGGCTCCTAACAACTCTCCAGAGGGTTAGATCATTTCACCTCCTGACCCCTGCCGGCCCGCCCCCCCCAACCCCTCTGACTTCAATTAGCCCCAGAATTCAAGGCTCAGCGCCCGCTATTTACAAGACATTTCCCTTCCCTCCGTGGCCTTGGCTTAAAAAAACAGACTGGAGGTGCAAGAGTTTGGGGTGGGGTGGGGGACAGCAGGCAGATTTCACATCGTGAGCTAATTTCTTTATAAATAAAGCCGAAAGACATCCAGTGGCCTGCTTTTTCAGGAGCCCCAGGCAACCGTAGTCTTCGTCAGGCCAAAGCGGGACTTTGTCTGGGTCACGGCGGTCCAACCGGGGTCCCATTCATGTGGGGTTTCCTTTCATCACGTAGCACCGGCAATCCCCCTTGGAAAAACCAAGGATTAAAGTGGCAGCACGCCGCCCTCCATTATCAACCCCCCCCAAACCCTTTCCCCCACCCCCCAAAAAAAACCCAGAAGAAGGGGGGGGGAAATCACGCCCTGGAGGCTGCTTGTCCTTCTCCTGTCGGAGAAGGACAAGGAATGCACCTATTGCATTCTGGGAAAGCTAGCGTGGTGCTGCGCCCTTGTCTTTTCCTTTCGCCTGGGGTCCCCGCCACACCGAGCCGGTTCTTTGCAAACCCGTGGCCGATGCGGTGGGCGTGCGGCCGTCGAGGTGACAGAGGAACGGGTGACGTGCGTGTCGACATCGATACATCGGCAAGCAGGTGCGGGTGCATGCGGTGGGAGGAGAGCCCCCCCTCCCGGGGGTGCACCCCCCCTCCGCTAAGAGATCTTGCAGTTGTTCCGCGAGCAGTTCTGCGGCGGGCTCTGGGGTGGGCGGATGGACTTGGAGCGCTTCAGGCTGTTGCCTTTGCTCCCGCTGCCCCCTCCGCTGCTCGCCAGGGAGTAGGAGCGGCCGTGCATCATGACGGCGTTCATGCCGTTGGCCATGGAGAAGGATTTCAGATGGCTCTTGATGGTGACCGGAAGAGGCAGCTTATCGATCAGGTGGACCGGCGTGCAGGAGACGATGGCCCGACAACAGAGGTCTTGGAGGCTGAACACTGGAAAGGGGCGGGGAGGCGGAAAAAGGAGGAGAGAAAATGGAGAACAGTCTCATTCTGAAAGGCTGAACACAAGGAGTCAAGAAGAGAGTCTAGGATGGTCTGGTGGTTAAGGCACCAGGCTAGAAACCAGACGACTGGGAATTCTAGTCCTACTTTAGCCATGAAAGCCAGCTGGGTGACTTTGGACCTATCACCAGGAGATGGTGAGTTCTAGTCCCACCTTAGGCATGAAAGCCAGCTGGGTGACTTTGAACCAATCACTAGGAGATCATGAGTTCTAGTCCCACCCTAGGCATGAAAGCAGGCTGGGTGACTCTGAACCAATCACCAGGAGATGGTGGGTTCTAGTCCCACCTTAGGCATGAAAGCAGGCTGGGTGACTTTGAGCCAATCACCAGGAGATTGTGAGTTCTAGTCCCGCTTTAGCCCTGAAAGACAGCTGGGTGACTTTGGACCAATCACCAGGAGACTGGGAGTTCTACTCCCACCTTAGGCATGAAAGCCGACTTGATGACCTTGGGCCAGTCACTCTGTCTCAGCCCAATTCACTTTGCAGGGTTGCTGTGGCGAAAACAGGAGGAAGAAGCCTCTGGAGAGGACCATTAAAATGGCTTCCCTGGCTGGAGATTGTGAGAGGACCAGCCTAGTTTAGAGGTGTCACGTATGTGAGAATGACCTTAAGGGACGGGGGGGAGGGGCATTAGGGAAGGACCAGGTAAGAGAAGGGGGAGCCCTCCATGGCATATTAGTCAGAGGAAGAAAGCTAGGAGGGACCCGGCCTAATTTAGCAGATGTTGGGAGATTTGTACTATTGGGCTTGCAAGGTTCTGTTAGTTTAGCCTCATAATAAAGTAGAATTAGCTCATCCCGTCTTGTTCCCTGCCCGGTTGACTTGGGAGGGTGACAAGAAGTGAGCAAGACATGAGGTGGGAGGACAGCCCGAGCAGAATGTAGTCCAACTGGACAAGCTCTGGCAACCTCGAGCAAACAACTCTGACCTCCGACCTCTTCCCAACAGCTGGACTGGGCTCTACAAGCAGAAGAGGCCCATAACCACAAGAAATGAAGACCTTGCATTTTCTGGTTCACTCAATGAGCTCAAGGGTCTGTTTCATGAAGCTGGCCTCCCCCTTGAGAGATGGGATGTGTGCCCTGGGGCAGACGTTAAAAGGACGGTTTCTGAGCAGGCTTTATGCCAACATCGAATGCATCATTCCCAAACAAATCTAAAGGAGATCAACTGAAGCCAAATTACTACTAGTGGAGTAGAGATAAATTCACTTCCTTCCCTTCCTCCTCTTCTATGCCCCCTGGACATCCACATTCCTGGATTTACACCTGAGCGGCCAACCCACAGCCACTGTCCTGTTCCCCACTCTTCAATGCGTACTTTGGCCTACGGGCCTCAGAACGGAGGACAGGAGAGAACTTTGCAACCTCCCGAAAAACGGAGGTGCTTTTGCGAATAATAGACTTTCCGTGGACAAGAAATCTGTGTCCAGCCCAGACATTAGGCACTGCCACCTTCTGGTCAAAAGATGAGCTGCACCTTATAAGAAGACAAGCAAGCTAATATTAATATTAAGCTAGCTTGCCAAAGGAACTTTGGCAAAAACGTAAGATGGTCAAAAGGATCACCAAGGCCCAACCGTTCTATGGCTTTAGTTATTTATTAATCAAATCTTATTAGTCACAATTCTTCTTTGCTGTGGGGCCTGCCTTTATGGAACATCCTTCCTCCCTGAAATTAGATTAGCTTCATTTCTTTTGATATTCCGGAAGGACCTCAAGAGACGGTTATGATGTCAGGCCTGGGGCAGCAAAGGGAGATGTTCTTAGGAGTTTCCACTGCTGAGCTGGCTATTTTGATGCCCTCTTTGTTTAGGCACATCTCTTGTTTTTATAATATTTACTGAATACTTGAGTGTGTGTCTCGGGGTCTGCTGTCTCCTAGCTGTTAGCCAACTAAGTGACTCTTGATATATGAAAATCGACTGTCAGACCGCAACTGTGTATCACACTAAATAGTATTTACTGTTAATGTGATTTCTGTATTTATTTATTTTTTATATCCGTGCTTTCGGCTTTAACCGTGTTTTCTGCGTGCCTTTGGTGAGATGGGAACTACAAACGTTTAATTAAGGAACAAGTAGGTAGCTAGCTAGTTAAATGGCTTTAATCTCTTGGAATAATTTGAAATCTCACAGGATGGCTCTTTTCACAAAGGATGCTATCCTTCACAGCAGTCTCCCAATTCAGTTCTTTATGTATGAAGGATTAAGAATTTGTTAAGCCAGTTTCTGCAGCTAAGTGAAAGGGTCAACTTTGCTCCAAGGACATATGGGAAGGACACACGACCTATAAGGCGAAGACACAGTTTCGAATACACAATTTGCTACCAACAGAAGAGAATATTTGCAACTTAGGGCTGAACTGTGGGGTCCCTGGTGCTGAGCTAGGTATTTTTCTTGCGGACGTTTCCTGACCCAACTAGGTAACGTCATCAGTGCTTAGAAAGGAGTCAGGTTTGCTCTCTGTTTGTAGACAAGCGACTTGCCCTGTGTACAACACTCCCAGTGACTTAATGGAGGACTTTGATAGAAATAAGATTTAGAAATGGAACTTGTGAAAGATTGTAGGATAATTAAGATCTAATAATGGTGGATATTTGGGGATGGTATTTACAGTAGATCTTAAAAATTAGTATGTATGTATTTAAATTGTTAAGGGACGTGGTGGCTCAGTGGGTTAGGACGCTGAGCTTGTCGATCAGAAGGTCGGCAGTTTGGCGGGTCGAATCCCGAGTGCCGCGTAGCAGAGTGAGCGCCTGTTACTCGTCCCAGCTTCTGCCAACCTAGCAGTTCGAAAGCACGTAAAAATGCAAGTAGAAAAATAGGGACCACTACGGTGGGAAGGTAACAGTGTTCCGTGCGCCTTTGGCGTCTAGTCATGCCGGCCACATGACCACGGAGATGTCCTCGGACAAGCGCCGGATCTTCGGCTTTGAAACGGAGATGAGCACCGGCCCCTAGAGTTGGAAACGACTAGCACGCATGTGCGGGGGAACCTTTACCTTTACCTTATTTAAATTGTTAAGTCTAAATCTTGAAGATGTGGTTGTGATGATGCAATGTATTATTATGTATGGTTGAACTGTAAAAGATTACCATTTTAAAAGTTAACGTAATTTAGTGGAATATGTAAGATCTTTAAGAAAAAGATATTTATAATTAATAGCTATAGTAGAATTTTTGGTACTGTTATATTGGAAGAAGGTTGATTTGTTTATTATAGAAGAATGGATTTTGAAAGTTTTGAATTAGATAGAAATGGTAGAATTTGGAATATGTGAAGCATATTTGTAATGGAGATATATTATGATGTTTAAGGAGAGTTAAAGCGCGACTGGATTTAAAGTGTAATTATAGTTAGATAGTATATTTTAGATTAAGATTGTGAAAATAATACCCTGTATTCTGCTTTGGGAAGTTGGGGGGGGGGCTGGGGGAGGTAGGGGTATTGGGTAGGTTAGGGTATGGGTTAGGGGTAGGGGGGGATGGGGTTTATGTTCAAAAATGTACTTTAAAACTTTTTAATAATAATAATAAAAAAACCACACTCCCAGCGACAATGACAGGGGCAAGCCAGCCACTTGGATATAAACAGAGAGAAAACTCCGCTCTCTTCTTGCCGTGCTGATGCGAGCTAGTTGGTTAATGAAATGTCTGCAACCTGCGCAGAGAGGGAGGGAAATAGACTTGCTCACCTCTGTTGGGCCTCCAGATCTTCTCCATGCCATGCCTCATCAGCACAATGCGGGACAACTCGGTGAAGGACTCAATCACATTGAAGTTGCACAAGGGACTGACTTCGAAGAAAGTCATGCAATTCTTCTCTGCGTAGGATCGGGCCTGCTCTGTGGGCACCTGCCGCTTGAAGGCCAGGTGAAGGCGGTTGCCAACCAAGATCCGGGGCACGCCAGGGGCATGCTTTAAGAAGACACAGAATAAAGTTATGGACCTGGGCGCTCATGTGCCATCCAAGCTTCCGTCTTGAGCACTCTCGTTTGGCAGTCTACTGTACCCGTCCAGCAGCTCTCTGCAATTTTCATTAAACTTTCCAGTTTGAGAGCCTTGGTGGAGCAGTGGGCTAATGCCTCCTTAAGTAACACCAGCTGCCTGCAATTAGTGCAGGTTCGCATCCCACCAGGCTCAAGGTTGACTCAGCCTTCCATCCTTCCGAGGTAGGTAAAATGAGGACCCAGATTGTTGGGGGCAATTAAGCTGACTTTGTAATAATGCCGCTTGGGGGGGGAAGCCCTAATAAGCAGGCATATACATAGAATGAAGGCTACTGCTAAGCACATTTGATTTGTGCTTAGATTGTAAGCCGCCCTGAGTCTTCGGAGAAGGGCGGGATATAAATGGGATTAAAATTAAATAAATAAACAAACAAACAAACAAACTAACTAACTAACTAACTAACTAACTTCCTGGCTTAATGGAAAGAAGCAGTAGGGCTGACACGACAGCAGGTTTTCCGATATTTGAAGGGCTGCCACAAGCTATTCTCCAAAGCGCCCGAAGGCAGGACAAGAAGCAACGGATGGAAAGTAATCAAGGAGAGAAGCAACCTAGAACTAAGGAGGAATTTCCAGACCGGGAGAAGAATTAATCAGTGGAACAGCTTGCCACAAGAGGTTGTGGATGCTCCCAACACTGGAAGTTTTCAAGGGGAGACTGGGCAACCACTTGTCTGAAATGACACAGGGCTTCCTGCCTGAGCAGGGGGCTGGACTAGATGACCTCCCCTCCAAAGTTATTCTGTTATTCCTGAGAACAATTGAAGTTGAAGGCTTGCCTCCAGAAGTGCTGGGGCTCCATCACTGGATGGAGGTTTTCAAAAATCGACTGCACAGCCGTTTTTCTGGAATGGTAGAGGGTCTCGTGTTTGAAGCGGAGGCTGGACTCTATAAGGTCCCTTCCAACTCTTGTTATTTTGTTAACTTTAATTGAATACATGTCTTAAAATTCCAGGTCCCACTGCTTCGCTAAATTAACAGGCGATTAATGTGGGTTCCTTTATTACTTTATTTTACGTGTTTAGTTATTACCTTCTTGGGACAATTCCACCTGTCTTTTTGTAAAAAAAAAAAAAAAGGGACGAGGTGGACTGGAAAAAACTTCAGACAATATTCAGTGCGCCAATTTAAGAAGAGCACACTGGGTGGTGCCCGGAGCTTAATGTGCTGCTGGATTTGGAAAGAAAGAAAGAAAGAAAGAAAGAAAGAAAGAAAGAAAGAAAGAAAGAAAGAAAGAAAGAAAGAAAGAAAGAAAGAAAGAAAGAAAGAAAGAAAGAAAGAAAGAAAGAAAGAAAGAAAGAAAGAAAGAAAGAAAGAAAGAAAGAAAGTCCAGCCACCTTTTGGAAACCACCTTTGGGGTGATCATTTGCCCCTACAAAAAGATACGGATACAGTTAACGGGACGGGCGTCAACCGGTTTAGCTTTTCATTTTTTACTTCTCCCGTGCCTTTCTTTTCCTTTCCTTAGCTCTCTGTTTCTTACTCCTTTTTTTTTTTACACTTTGCATAAGGTTGCTGACCTCGACATGGAATGGCGTGAGCGTACCAAGGTAAGGTCAGCTTTACTGCATTTAAAAGTATTCAAACCCCACCCCGCCACCCTGGGTCGTAATGGCAGCCCCGTATAAACTCTGTCTTGCTCACCTCGTCGATTTCCTTGATCCATCGGTCTATGCCATCAAAAGACCAGCGATTGGTGATGTCGTACACCAAGAGGATGCCCTGGGTGGAACAAAACACTCCAGTCAGTTCGTTTATCAAATTTATACGGCTGCCCACCTCACGGGAAGTGAGTCTGGGTGGCCTACAGCAGTGGGCCCCCAACCTCTGGGGCACCAGGGACTGATTCCGTGGAGAGACATTGTTTTCACGTGCTGCCTGCATCCCACAGATGGGGCTACACTTGTTTGCGTGGCCTGGTCTCTGGCATGCCACAAAGTGCCGGTCCACGGCCCGAGGAGTGTTGACCCCTGGACTACAGGATGACTTTCTCGTTAAAGGACTGCAGAGATATATATTTTTTTTTGCAAAAACGCCACTTTCTTATCACATCAAAGCATTACACAGCTACAGAGCTTCCTGGAACATTGCTGGAAGCAAGAGGGAATGGATTGGGAGCCCCCCCCTAAATTCTGCCTACTGAAAAAATTATTTTATTTATAGTCCAAAACTAGTAAATACATCAAATACTACAGGATTAGATGGCTGAAACAGTGACATGAGGAAGGCATGTAATGACTTCCAGACGCCAAAGCGACAGGTAGAAATTTTGCAAGCTTCTTGGCGGGATCTGGTAATTGATTTATTTTATTTTTATTTATTTTAATCCCATTTATATCCCGCCCTTCTCCGAAGACTCAGGGCGGCTTACAATTTAAGCACAAACCAATGTGCTTAGCAATAGCCTTCATTCTATGTATATGCCTGCTTATTAGGGCTTTCGCCCCCCCCCCCCCCAAGCGGCATTATTACAAAGTCAGCTTATTGCCCCCAACAATCTGGGTCCTCATTTTACCTACCTCGGAAGGATGGAAGGCTGAGTCAACCTTGAGCCTGGTGGGACTCGAACCTGCACTAATTGCAGGCAGCTGGTGTTACTTAAGGAGGCATTAGCCCACTGCTCCACCAAGGCTCATATGTTTTTTAATTGTTTTGTTTTATAATTTTAGAACTGTAATCCGCCTAGAGTCCCTTGGCCAAGTTGGACAGCTATGAGAAACTGAATCAATCGATAAAATGAACAAACCTAGTAATTTAACCTGCAGGGGGTCTGCCCTGCCAAATGGCGTTGTGTCAAAACGTTTTTGCCTTAAGGGCAGGGATAAAAAGGTAAAGGTAAAGGTTCCCCCGCACATGCGTGCTAGTCGTTTCCGACTCTAGGGGCCGGTGCTCATCTCCATTTCAAAGCCGAAGAGCCAGCGCTTGTCCGAGGACGTCTCCGCGGTCATGTGGCCGGCATGACTAGACGCCAGAGGCGCACGGAACACTGTTACCTTCCCACCATAGTGGTCCCTATTTTTCTACTTGCATTTTTACGTGCTTTCGAACTGCTAGGTTGGCAGAAGCTGGGACGAGTAACAGGCGCTCACTCTGCTACGCGGCACTCGGGATTCGACCCGCCAAACTGCCGACCTTCTGATTGACAAGCTCAGCGTCCTAACCCACTGTGTCTCTTTTAAGGGCAGGGATAGAGACTGTCATTTCCCTGTCATGGGACAGAGGCAGTTTCTTTTAGGGGCTACGCAGGGGAAGTGAACTGTTTACTGCAGAAAGCCAGCTTTTCGTTTGGCTCATTCATAAAGCATTTCCTAGGGGATATTTTGCAGAGGAGGAGGAAAATCCGATCGTTTTGAGCTGAAAAATCGGAGGCATGGGAGTTCCCCCTGGGACCTACTCTGTCTCCTGGTTACAAGTCACAACTATTCTGTGGATTCCTGAGATTTGTCAATATGGGTGTGAAACTTATTACCGTGAGTGGGGGGGGGGGGAGACTACTTAATGAAAGAAGAAATTAAAATATTTCAGAAAACCACTGCCACGTGCTCACGACAATCCCTGACTTGATCCTTCAAGTCTTCCAAAGGTGCCTCCATCATCGCTGTAATTGAATTAAATGCCTCCGGCTTGCTCTTTCCTTCTACCTTTCCCGAGGTTACGAACTTTTCAGTATTATGTGGCTTTGCTGAATAAACAATTATTATGTGCAACCAAGTTCTTAGCAAGCGCCATCGCTGGATCTTCTCCAGGAGGACCTGTCTCTAATTTGGTCCTTCAGGTCTTCTAATGGTGCCCCCATGCTGCTGGTCCTCCTCTTCTAATCTTTCCTTCCACCTTTTCCAGATTTTTTTTTTACCATGACTGATTTTTGTGCCATTAAGTTGTTCTCGGCTTCTGGTGACCGCCTAGGTAAATTTTCTCTATGTTGGTCTCTCCCTAACTTGGTCCTTTAGCTCTTTCAAAGGTGTCCCATCATCTGAGTCCTTCCACCTTGCTGCTGGTCACCTTCTCCTTCCTTCTACCTTTCCCAAGATGTAACTTTGCTGGGTATTTTATGGCTTTCCCAGATAGAAATGTATTATGTGCTACCAACTCAGTTTCTTAGCAAGCACCATCGCTGGATCTTCTCCGGGAGGATATGTCCCTACTTTGGTCCTTCAGGTCTTCTAATGGTGCCCACCATAACTGAGTCTCTCCGCCATGCTGCTGGTCCTCTTCTAATCTTTCCTTCCACCTTTCCCAGAATTGCAGCCTTCTCCAGACAGCTGGGTGTGCAAAGGAAGATATTTTGAATGTCGAACGTTGTGCCTCAAGTGTGAACCCTGGCTTGATTTGCTCTAGGACCCATTTGTTCGTTTTCTTGGCTAACCATGTTACACCACTCCTGCGCGAGCTGCATTGGCTTCCGGTTATCCTCCGAGTGCGATTCAAGGTGTTGGTAATAACCTTTAAAGCCCTGCGTGGCTTAGGCCCGGGGTACCTGCGAGACCACCTGCTGCCATTATCATCCTCCCATCGCCCGGTTCGCTCCCACAGAGTCGGCCTCCTCAGGGTTCCATCAGCCAGGCAATGCCGGCTGGCGACCCCCAGGGGGAAAGCCCCCAGGAGGAGAGCCTTCTCTGTGGGCGCGCCGACCCTCTGGAATGAGTTGCCTCCGGAGCTGCGGACGGCCCCTGATCTTCGGTCCTTCCGCCGTGACCTGAAGATGTGGTTGTTCCAACAAGCGGGCCTGGACTGACTACGGTTTTTAATTAGGCTTTTACTGGGTTAAATTGTTTTGTAATTTTGTATTTATTGTTTAATTCTCTTTTAAATTTTTTACTCTATGTTTTTAAATTTTTATTGTTGTGAGCCGCCCTGAGTCCTCAGGGAGAAGGGCGGCATGTAAATTTAATAAAATGAAATGAAATGAAATGAATAACCGTGGTCTTCTCAGGAGTCTTCTGCAACCCCAACACTGGAAAACGTCAACACTTTTTCTCTCCTGCGTCTTCAAAGTCCATTCATTCCAACGCAGCCCTCAAGATTACATCACAATTAGAAACAGTAGGTCAAAACACTCAAGAGGGCACAAAGTTATCTCTTCTACCCTGAGCTGAAGCATTTTGAGGATCTGAGAGGGAGCTGGGTGATTTAGAAATGGTAAAGATAAATAAAATAAAAATTGTCCCGAAAGAGCCGTCTGCCTTTTTCACTCTTTTCCGTAAAATCCCAGGTATCAAGAAGCTCTTAAGCAGTGATTCCAAGAAGCCTTTTCCTTCAAGCTCTTGTCTATTTCTGAGGAAAAATAGCAGTAGGATTTAATGTTGCTAGTGGGACTCACCTGGGCTCCCCTGGAGTAGGACCGGAAAATAGTACAGAATCTGCCTTGGCCAGATGTGTCCCTGGAATAGAGAGAGAGGGGGGGGGGAGAATCAGAAGCAGAGAAGCTTTGAAAGGTTTCCTCACCCGACAGGATGTGTGAGACAGGTGCACAGCTTGTACATTTGGTTGCGCGCTGGCTAACACTAGAACATATTCACTTGAACATTTATTTTCCGCTTCTAAGGGTCGGTAAGCCATATTTCTTGGCCGAGGGTGGGGTGGGGACTTCTTAAGTAGGAGGGTCCCTCGGTGCTCTCTGAGCTTGGCTGTTTTCCTGCAGATGTTTCATGACCCTAACTAGGTAACAGCATCAGTGCTAGAAGGGAATTGGGGGGGAGGAGGAGGAGGAGGAGGGGGAGGAGGAGGAGGAGGAAGAGGGGAGGAGAATGATTATGGGGTCCTTGGTGCTCTCTAAGCTTGGCTGTTTTCTTGCAGATGTTTCATGACCCTAACTAGGTAACAGCATCACTGCTAGAAGGGAATTGGGGGGGAGGAGGAGAAGGAGGAGGGGGAGGAAGAGGAGGAGGAAGAGGGGGAGGAGGAAGAGGGGGAGGGGAGGAGGAGGAGGAAGAAGAGGAGAAGAGGGAGGAGGAGGAAGAGGGGGAGGAGGATGATTATGGGGGCCTTGGTGCTCTCTAAGCTTGGCTGTTTTCTTGCAGATGTTTCATGACCCTAACTAGGTAACAGCATCACTGCTAGAAGGGAATTGGGGGGGAGGAGGAGAAGGAGGAGGGGGAGGAAGAGGAGGAGGAAGAGGGGGAGGAGGAAGAGGGGGAGGGGAGGAGGAGGAGGAAGAAGAGGAGAAGAGGGAGGAGGAGGAAGAGGGGGAGGAGGAGGAGGATGATTATGGGGGCCTTGGTGCTCTCTGAGCTTGCTTGTTTTCTTGCAGATGTTTCATGACCCTAACTAGGTAACAGCATCAGTGCTAGAAGGGAATTGGGGTGAGGAGAAGGAAGGGGAGGAAGGGGAGGAGGAGGAGGAGGAGAAGGAAGGGGAGGAGGAGGAGGAGGAGGAGGAGAATGATTATGGGGTCCTTGGTGCTCTCTGAGCTTGGCTGTTTTCCTGCAGACGTTTCATTAGCCAAACTAGGTAACATCATCAGTGCTATTAAGGGACTGGGGTTTGCTCTAAGTTTATATTCTAGCGGCTTGCCCTGTCAAAGTTGGTGGGGGTGGTCCTGGGGGACTCTGGCAGCAGAATCAAGCTAACAGCAAATGGCCCAACCAACTGCCCTGGGGGCAGCAGAATCCCCAAGAGCACCCCACTAACACGGACAGGGCAAACCCCGCTCTCTTCTAGCATGGATGTTGTTACCTAGCTGGGCAATGAAACATCTGCAAGAAAACTGCTAAGCTCGGAGAGCCCCTAAGGACCCCTCATTTCAACCCTGACTACAAATATTCTCTTTTATCGGCCTCTTAGATATAAGTATGAGGGGGGGGGATAACAAAGGACAACCTAACCCTATAAAAAACCCTATTCTTTCCTCTCTTGTGTTCTTGCTCCAGACACTGTCATTATACAAGGATCGTACACTGAATTAACAAGTATTTCTTTGAAAATATTTTACAATGCCTGAATATGCCTTTGTACCTTCTAGATGATAGATAAATCGACAGATAGATAGATAGATAGATAGATAGATAGATAGATAGATAGATAGATAGATAGATAGATAGATAGATAGATAGAGATAGACAGACAGACAGACAGATGAATGGATGATAGACCGATGGATAGATAAGATAGATAGATAGATAGATAGATAGATAGATAGATAGATAGATAGATAGATAGATAGATAGATAGATAGATAGATAGATAGATAGATAGATAGATACAGGGCTTTTTTTTCTCATAGAACGCTCAGAACGGAGTTCCGGCACCTTTTTTGGATGGAACCTTGTAGGGTAGGCAAGGCGGGTTGTATGACATGTGTGAGTTCCGGCACCTTTTTCTTTTACAAAAAAAGCACTGGATAGATAGATAGATAGATAGATAGATAGATAGATAGATAGATAGATAGATAGATAGATAGATAGATAGATAGAGACAGACAGACAGACAGATAGATAGATAGATGGATGGATGATAGATGGATGATGATAGCCAAGCCTGGAGAACGTGTGTAAAAAATATCCTATCAGCTTTGGGAGACCTTTAATGCCTGTATCTGGCCATCTACATTAAACCAGGTTTCAGAGTCCACTGACATGTCATTGACCAACGCAGATCACGGTCCCCCCTTGTATTCTTGCCCGCCGTTCTTTCCCACTCTGTCAGAAAAGATACTCAGAATCTCTGCTCGCTGCTTCCTTTTGCAGTTAGACTAGAGAAACCAAGGCTTAAGTCATAAATGGTCCCCAAGCTTTTTTTTTTGTGTTTTTCCCTCCCCTGGGCCTCCTTTTGGAGGTTCGGACAGTACAGAAAGTGCTCTCTGCTTTTGTTTTTTTACAAGTTATAAAAACAAATCTCCTTCTGGGCAGAAAATGGTGGGGCCCAGCCATCAAGGGCGACGGGCCGAGGCCGAGAACACATCACGCGGGGCTTGATGTGTTTACTTACAACCGTGTTTACTTAGGAGCGCGGTGTGCTCTGTAGTAAACAGATGCAGGGGACCAGCTGCCTCCACGGCGCACACATCCATGTTTTTGTCCTGCCTTTGAATTTAACTAAGTAGTGGAGCGCACCAAGGGGTATCGCCAGACATCTGTGAGGTGACGGGGAAGGGCTGTGCGTGTGCAACGTAGCAAGTCCCTAATGCTTGAAATGCAAGCCGAGGTCAGGCTCAGCTCGGCTGTAGATCACCACGTGGTGCTTTGAAGCCCGCTGGGTTTTTGAACCATCTTGGGAGGAGTGCGAAACAAGCCCCGGGAAGCCTCATTAGCTGAATTGCCTACATGGGCTTTCTCTGCCGTCGGATTTCCTGTGCCGCAAAACCGGGGGACCCCGCCAAACTTGTTGGATCGGTGCTCGTTACGGTGGAAGGAGGCATTTCGGCGAACGTTTCCCTAGCAAGGCTCTCCTCTCCGCAGAGGCAGCATTGCATGCAAGCGGGCCTTGACTTAGAAGCATTGGCTTAGTGCAGGGGGTCTTCAGACGTGGCCCTTGGATGACTTGTGGGCTTCAACTCCCAGAATTCCTCAGCCAGGCACGCCGGCTGAGGAATTCTGGGAGTTGAAGTCCACAAGTCAAGGGGGTCTTCAAACGTGGCCCTTGGATGACTTGTGGGCTTCAACTCCCAGAATTCCTCAGCCAGGCACACCAGCTGAGGAATTCTGGGAGTTGAAGTCCACAAGTCAAGGGGGTCTTCAAACGTGGCCCTTGGATGACTTGTGGGCTTCAACTCCCAGAATTCCTCAGCCAGGCACACTGGCTGAGGAATTCTGGGAGTTGAAGTCCACAAGTCAAGGGGGTCTTCAAACGTGGCCCTTGGATGACTTGTGGGCTTCAACTCCCAGAATTCCTCAGCCAGGCA
The DNA here is from genome assembly GCF_964194415.1 of Vipera berus. Classification (NCBI taxonomy): domain Eukaryota; kingdom Metazoa; phylum Chordata; class Lepidosauria; order Squamata; family Viperidae; genus Vipera; species Vipera berus. The sequence goes on from NC_138216.1 coordinate 9,079,072, forward strand.
CACCGGCTGAGGAATTCTGGGAGTTGAAGTCCACAAGTCAAGGGGGTCTTCAAACGTGGCCCTTGGATGACTTGTGGGCTTCAACTCCCAGAATTCCTAAGCCAGGCACGCCGGCTGAGGAATTCTGGGAGTTGAAGTCCACAAGTCAAGGGGGTCTTCAAACTTGGCCCTTGGATGACTTGTGGGCTTCAACTCCCAGAATTTCTCAGCCAGGCACGCCTCTGGCCTCTATTGTTTAAAAACCAGAGAGACTCAGTATTTCTTCTCTTGAAAAGTTTCTCCTTCTTTTCTTTAGATTATTTATTCAGATATTGTTTAGTGAGCCAGTCTGGTTTAATGTCTCGTCTAGTCTAGCACCAGGCTAGAAACCAGGAGACGGTGAGTTCTACCCCTGCCTTAGCCATGAAAGCCAGCTGAGTGGGCCAATCACCAGGAGATTGTGAGTTCTAGTGCCGCCATAGGCATGAAAGACAGCTGTCTGACTCTGGGCCAATCACCAGGAGACGGGGAGTTCTAGTCCCACCTTAGCCATGAAAGCCAGCTGAGTGACTTTGGGCCAACCACCAGGAGATTGTGAGTTCTTGTGCCGCCATAGGCATGAAAGCCAGCTGGGTGACTCTGGGCCAATCACCAGGAGATGGTGAGTTCTAGTCCCATTTTAGCCATGAAAGCCAGCTGGGTGACTCTGGGCCAATCACCAGGAGATGGTGAGTTCTAGTCCCATTTTAGCCATGAAAGCCAGCTGGGTGACTCTGGGCCAATCACCAGGAGATGGGGAGTTCTAGTCCCACCTTAGGCATGAAAGCCAGCTGGGTGACTCTGGGCCAATCACCAGGAGATGGTGAGTTCTAGTCCCATTTTAGCCATGAAAGCCAGCTGGGTGACTCTGGGCCAATCACCAGGAGATGGGGAGTTCTAGTGCCACCTTAGGCATGAAAGCCAGCTGGGTGACCCTGGGCCAATCACCAGATGGTGAGTTCTAGTTCCACCTTAGCCATGAAATCCAGCTGGGTGACTTTGGGCCAATCACCAGGAGACTGGGAGTTCTAGTCCCACCTTAGGCATGAAAGCCAGCTGGGTGACCCTGGGCCAATCACCAGGAGATGGTGAGTTCTAGTTCCACCTTAGCCATGAAATCCAGCTGGGTGACTTTGGGCCAATCACCAGGAGACTGGGAGTTCTAGTCCCGCCTTAGCCATGAAACCCAGCTGGGTGACTTTGGACCAATCACTCAGTCTCAGTCCAACTCACTTTACAGGAAAATAGATGGAGGAAGAAGTATTAGGCCTGTTCGCTGCCTTGAGTTGTTTATAAAAAAAATAAAAAATAAAGGCAGGACATAAAAAAATAAGATTAACTAGTAAACTTGTGGGTGAGGTTTCACAACTTTTAGTATTTGACATTGCACAAAATCTTGCTTTCTTGTAAGACACCATCCATTATAATAATAATAATGATGATGAAGGGGAGATTCGACATAAGCTAATTCACAAGTTAAACCAATATTACTTCATATGAATGACAGCACAAATGAAACAGAATTTAATAACTACATAAAGTTGCAGATTATCTTAGCGAGTTCAGGTTCTCTGCTCAGGTTTTTCCACGACTTTGAAAGATTTATGTAATTTATCTAGACTCACCAGAGCTCCAGTTTGACCCTTCTGCCATCTAACAGAATTGTCGTGGTTTTGTAATCAATTCCTGCAATGAAAAGATTGGAAGTAGGGTTATATAAATAATAGCAAATGGACATATAGGCTATTAAAAAAAGAATATATGCTATTAGAAAAGAAGGACTGGTGGTGTGTGGGGGGGAGACACACGATAGCAGTATTCCAGTATTTGAGAGGCTGCCACAAGGAGGAGCGGGGTTCAATTTATTTTCCAAAGCATCAGAGGGCAACACAAGAAACAAACTGACCAAGGAGAGAAGCAACCTGAAATTAAGGCGAAACTTCCTCACAGTGAGGACAATTAACCAGTGGAACAGCTTGCCTCCGGAAATCGTGGGCGCTCCATCACTGGAGGTTTTTAAGAAGAGACTGGGCAGTCACTTGACTGAGATGGTGTAGGTTCTCCTGCTTGAGCAGGGGGCTAGACTAGAAGACCTCCAGGGTCCCTTCCAGCTCTATTCTGATTGACAGTTAATACCATGGTGTTATCAGTGAGACGGTACTTTAGTGCTAAGAAGAAGAAAAAATTGCCACCTTGAGAGGCTTACTACCTAACATTTTGCCCAGGAGAAAAAAACTGGAAATAAATAAGAAAATGATATGTAGGTTTTCTCAATTATGTGAAGCTATGCTCTGTAATAGTCCTAGCTACGGTGTTTCCCGCGAAAATAAGTGCCAACTGGAATACAAGCCCTACCGTGATTTTTCAGGATGCTTGTAATATAAGCCCCGTCCCCAAAATAAGCCCGTTAAGATTGGCAGCCAGAAGAATGCATTTTGTACCGTGTTTCCCTGAAAATTAGACCTAGCTGAAAAATAAGCCTTCATGCATCTTTTGGAGCAAACATACAAAACCAGGTCTTAGTTGGAGGGAAACAGGGTATTATAAACAGGTTTCCTTCTTCAAAATTTGGAAGAGGGAAATATTTTGAATAAGTTGGAAACAAGGTTAGATGAGAGGAAGAGAGAAATCTTCGCATGTCTGACCTAAATCTTGCTAAAGGTAAAGGTTCCCCCGCACATGCGTGCTAGTCGTTTCCGACTCTAGGGGCCGGTGCTCATCTCCGTTTCAAAGCCGAAGAGCCGGCGCTTGTCCGAGGACGTCTCTGTGGTCATGTGGCCGGCATGACTAGACGCCAAAGGCGCACGGAACGCTGTTACCTTCCCACCGGAGTGGTCCCTATTTTTCTACTTGCATTTTTACGTGCTTTCGAACTGCTAGGTTGGCAGAAGCTGGGACGAGTAACAGGCGCTCACTCTGTTACGCGGCACTCGGGATTCGACCTGCCAAACTGCCGACCTTCTGATCGACAAGCTCAGCGTCCTAACCCACTGAGCCACCGCGTCTTGCTAGTCATATTCTATTACAGCTTTATATTTAGTACAAGAGTTACATCTCTCTCTCTCTCTGCGTGCATGTGTGTATGTGTGTTTAAAAAGCGAAGTTTCCAGCTTCTACCAGATCTTCAAAAATTAGTGTCCAATTCGTAAAAGCAATGCGTGTTTTTTGCAAGGAGCTAAAGTTTACCACTATCATACATACCCAAATATTTAATAAAATGAGAATGAAGTTATCAACACTAAACCAAAACTTTGAAGTGTCCTGCCACAGAACTGTTTCAGCAATGTTAGAAGCCTGCACATTGTACTAATAGTTTCAACTGGTCATCTCTCTTTCTATCCCTCTGAATATTTAATCTGTATAGTTCTTAGTAGAAACAGGTCTTTATTGGACAGATTCAATATTGGGTTAATTGGCTGCCTCACATTCTGCCTTCCAGGAGGATCAAGAACCATTTCTTTTGACAATTTAAACCTTTCATTAGGTAATGTCCAGTTGGATAAACAAATAACATTTACAGACTCGGTGATTTGATTGGCACTTTGCACCATGCCAAGATAGCCGTGGGCTGCATAACGGTTTGAGGGAATTAAAGGACAAATCACATCTGCTAAGCAAAATAAACAGGTTTCAATATTTTGATTTCAAACCTGAGCTTTTCAACTTGGTGACTCTAAGCTCGTCTTAGCATCTTGCTAGTGCAATTCAGGACATGATCTGCTCACGGGACACACTTAAGTTTATTTTCTATTAGTACAACTACTATGCCCATCCCACGTCAGGAGCTACTATTGTTCAGATTACTAGAAATCAGCCTATGCTTCTGGAGAGTTTCTGGCAGTTCTATCTACCAGTAAAATCCAATAACTATTTTCCATAAAAGCAACCTTTAATATTTTTCTCCCCTACCCCAGGAAGTCCCTGAAAAACCAACAGCTAGTCAGAGGAAAGAAGCTAAGACATTCTAAGCTGCGTTACCACATTCCTGATGTCAACGTTGTTTAATCCACGGCAGCTTTCCTTCACAATCGGCTAGCCACGAGGTTGGCTGTTTCACTTAAAAAGACTCAAAAGTGCATGGTGCTGGATTTGAACGAAGTGGTAAATGCTGCCAGAACTGCACACAGGACAAAAATCCAGGCATTTACAGGCAGTCCCTGTTTTGCGACAACCGAGCCCCAAATTTCTGTTGCTAAAGCAAGACCACCTTTCTTGCCACCGTTTTTCAGTGAATCACTGCAGTTGTTAAGTTAGCAACCCGGTTGTTAAGTGAATCTGGCTTCCCCATTGGCTTTGCGCCTCAGGTGGTCTCAAAAGGGGATCACGTGACCCCGGGACGCTGCGACCGTCATAAATAGGAGTCGGTTGCCAAGCGTCCACATTTTGATCATGTGACCATTAGGAATGCCGCAATGGTCGTTAAGGGTGAAAAAAATGTTCATAGGTCGCTTTTTCCAGTGTCGTTAACTTAGAACAGTCACTAAACGAATGGTTGTTAAGTCGATGACTATATTTTAAGAGCTCCCTGATCAATTCACCCACGCAAAGCAAGGGCTCCGTAAAATTCACTGCAACGCTGAATAACCTTTAAAAAAATCACTTTCCTACTGCTGCAGCAATTCCATTAATCTGACGGAAACGAATTCAAAGTTTTTCATTTTGCCAATGCAGATAGCCTTCTGCAGGGGGTTGAAAACTTGGGACGGCTCACTTGCAGAATAACTGTTAAGGAATTTGTTGTGCAGAGGTCTCCTTGTGCTACCAAAGAGTTGCACAGACAAGGAAGGGTACTGAGAGCAGTAAGAGTCACACACAGGAGTACACTGAGTTGTAAAAGCAAAAAGTATTTTACTTTGAGGTGGTGTAAAAACAAAAATGCACAGTCAAAAATAAACAGTCCAGGTCATACACAATAGCAACAGTCCAAGGAGTAATCCAAACTACAAAGTCTTCTTACCAGTCCAGAGGTCAATACACAGTTCAGGTTTACAACAGTAGTAAACCAACAGCAGAGCAAAAACAGTAATAGTAGAGATCAGTGAATTCAGAGAGAGAAAAAGAAGCTACGTTACTAGCTCCCTCTTATGGCCATGAGAACACTTACACACCCATTGGCCAATTAACTTCTTAAAGACATAACATCATGGTTAATATATTTTCAACCCAACATTGTAGGCTAACACCATATGCCTAACAATAACAAATAACAGAGTTGGAAGGGACCTTGGGGGGGGTCTTCTAGTCAACCCCCCCCGCTCAAGCAGGATACCCTGTATTTGTCATTTCAGACAAATGGTTGTCCAATCTTTTTTTTAAAACCTCCAGAGTTGGAGCATCCACAACTTCTGATTTGTTCCGTTTTATTAATTGTTCTCACTGTCAGGAAATTCCTCCTTAGTTCTAGGTTGCTTCTCCCCGATTAGTTTCCATCCGTTGCTTTTTGTCTGCCTTCAAGTGCTTTGGAGAACAGCTTGACACCCCCCCCCCTCTTCTTTGTGGCAGCCCCTGAGATATTGGAAGGCTGCTGCCGTGTCTTAGTCCTTCTTTTCATTAAACTGGAGACATAGGCAGCTATTTATATTTTCCAAATCCGCAGACGCTTGCTGCAGCCATACCATCAACACCCTGTTTAGGTTAGCCCCACGTATCGCAATAACTGGCAGCTGCAGGAAACATCGCAAAGGGTGTGAAAGCAACTCAGACGTTGTCGCTTTGGCAAGTCTGCACAGTGCTAGCAGGAAAAAAAACCTGACACTTTCAAAAGTCAGATCTCAGGGAAATATGGAAGCTGTTATCCCATTTCACTTTATAGTAGCTTTCCCCCCCCCCCCCAGAAACTTTTCTATATAAGGGACTGGTGCATTTCCTCCCCTCCCCCCCCTTTTTTTTCTTTTTGAATCCTTAACTTTGATACAATCTCCCCAGTGCAGGCAACAGCTCTGCGATTCAAGCTCCCTCCCTTGATGGTTTGCACGCCGCTGCAATTTTAAGATTGCACGGTACCTATTTTAATCCTATTACAAATCAGGGAGCACTTTTCGGCACCGAGTCTTTCATTACAGCTGCTGTTTTTATGTTTGAAAGCCTATCAGGCCAGTTCAGGCAAACTGCCAAAGCGGAAAACTGGGCTGTTCAAACATGCTTGATTAATTAAACCTGACATCGAAGCAAACCAGACAGCTTTGACCTGACTACAACGCTAGAGGGCGCTGCAGCACGAAAAACTTTACCCCTGCAAGTTTGGTTGCTAATATGTGATTGTTCGGTATGTTTATCTTTGGTATTTTTAATTTTGTTATCTTCTTTTTTGGGGTGGGTGGGTGTTCAACTAAAACAAGGAGTGTATTTTATTTTATAACTGTATCCACATTGAAGAGAGCTGTAAGTAGCTTTTTTAAAAAATATTATTTCGGACGGGTTCTGTCCCTTTTTCAACTTCCCATATTGTCCCTCTCTCTCTGTTTTTCCCTTTACGTTGTAATTTTGCACAACTTTTTTATTTCTGAAACTTAATAAAACTCTTTTTTAAAAAAAAATCCCATCGCAAAATACCGCTTCTGCGGGAAAACACAATATGTATACAATTAATATCACACCCTCATAACTTCCCTGATTTTACCTAGCAGGCTAGTCTTGCTCAGCCTAATCCACCCCCCCCAAGGATTTTGGGAGAAAAATGCAAAAAAGAGAGTATTGTACACAATACCCAGATGTAAATAAAATTCTAGACATAGACCTAATGAGAGTTCTTAGATCTAGAATTAAGAATGCCAAATAGCCTGTACAGCTGATTTGCATCTAAGGGGCCTCTGATCAGAATCAAAACTGTAATAATGTTCAAATCTTACTAGCCTTCACTCGGGGTGTAAAACCAATCTCCTTTTTATTGCTTATCTTTCCTCTAACACCAGAATTTAATGCTGGAATTGTGCTTTTAGACAAAAAAATATATATATGTTATTTAGCTATTCTAATATGAGCCAGCAGTGTGCTGCAGCTGCCAAAAAAGCCAACACAGTGCTAGGCTGCATTAACAGGGGGATAGAATCAAGATCACGTGAAGTATTAATACCACTTTACAATGCCTTGGTAAGGCCACACTTGGAATACTGCATCCAGTTTGGGTGCCACAATGTAAAAAAGATGTTGAGACTCTGGAAAGAGTACAGAGAAGAGCAACAAAGATGATTAGAGGTCTGGAGGCTAAATCTTACAAGGAACGGTTGCTGGAACTGGGTATGTCCAGTTTAAAGAAAAGAGGGACTAAGGGGTGACATGATAGCAGTCTTCCAATATCTCAGGGGCTGCCCCAAAGAAGAGGGAGTCGAGCTATTCTCCAAAGTGCCCGAAGGCAGGACAAGAAGAAACGGATGGAAACTAGTCAAGGAGAGAAGCAACCTAGAACTAAGGAGAAATTTCCTAACAGTTAGAACAATTAACCAGAGGAACAACCTGCCTCCAGAAGTTGTGAATGCTCCAACACTGGAAGTTTTTAAGAAGAGACTGGACAACCATTTGTCTAAAATGGTATAGGTTCTCCTGCTTGAGCAGGGGGTTGGACTAGAAGACCTCCAAGGTCCCTTCCAACTCTGTTATTCTGTTCAGTGTTCCAATATCTCAGGGGCTGCCCCAAAGAAGAGGGAGTCAAGCTATTCTCCAAAGTGCCTGAAAGCAGGACAAGAAGCAACGGATGGAAACTAGTCAAGGAGAGAAGCAACCTGGAACTAAGGAGAAACTCCCTGACAGTTAGAACAATTAACCAGTGGAACAACCTGCCTCCAGAAGCTGTGAATGCTCCAACACTGGAATTTTTTAAGAAGCGTCTGGACAGCCATTTTGTCTGAAATAGCATAGGGTTTCCTACCGGAGCAGAGGGTTGGACTAGATGACCTCCAAGGTCCCTTCCAACAACAACTTCTTCTTCTTCTTCTTCTTCTTCTTCTTCTTCTTCTTCTTCTTCTTCTTCTTCTTCTTCTTCTTCTTATTATTATTATTATTATTATTAATTATTATTAATTATTATTATCTAAAAGCCATGGGACAGAACTTGGTAAAGTCATCCTGCCCAACGACTCTTACAACCATTCAACTAATAACCATTTCCCACACTTAGCAGCCATGGCAGCATCCCGGGGGTCACGTGATCAAAATTCTGACGTTTGGCGACTGACACATTTAAGGTCACGTGATCCCCTTTTGCGACCTTCTGGACCAGCCAAGTCAATTGGGAAGAAGCCAGATTCACTTAACAACCACGTTACTAATTTAACCACTGCAGTCACTCACTTAAGAACCGTGGCCAGCAAGGTTGTAAAAATGGGCAAAATTCACTTTTAACAACGGTCCTGCTTAGCAACGGAATGGCTCAACTGTGGTCGTAAATCGAGGACAACCTGTATAAAGCAGGGAATACCTTATAGGTTTTGTACTATTCACCTGTTCTAAATCTGGCGAACCAAAATTGTGCCTGAATCGACATTGTGCTGTGGGAAGTCAGCCCCCCCCACCAAGAGAAGGAAATATTAAAAGGGTAGAAAAATATATTTCCTCAAAGGATCTTAAAGAGGCAGGAAAGCACGCCCAGTTTTTTTCTTAATAGCCCCAAGTCTCCCTCCCCCAAGCAGAAACCAGCTCTGTAAAAATGCAGATGTAAACAATCCATTCAGGAAGGTTGGAGGCTCCCAGCTAGAAGATTAACAAGACAAAGACATCTTAAATCTACATACCCCACCCAAACTCTAAGACAGGACATAATAGGATTAACCCACAGATACCAAAGGGGCACACTCAGACTCAGGTCGAAGTTCATGTCACAGGAACAACTCCAAACAAAAGGCTCCAGAGAGTATAAAAACCCACTCCCTACATGTACTCTCTCTCTCTCTCTCTCTCTCTCTCTCTTTTTTCGTCCAGAGCCATCTTCCTGTCTGGCTCTCCTCTTCAATAAACTGCAACCTTCTTCCTAAAGCAGTCGCCATGTTGTTTATTCCTGGCTTGGACTGAACCACGATGAAGACTTTCCCTTCAACAATATCTTTTGTCCCAAACATAGAGATGAAGGCATGAAGATGGCTGCAATCCTGATCTTCCTTCTTCTGCATTGACCCAAACTGCATTTAGTCTGCTGTGTGTCTCTTTGTCACCCCACACAATCTGCAACAGATAATCCATTCAGGAAAGTTGGAGCCCTCCAGCTAGAAGCACAAAGACATCTAAAATCTACATACCCCACCCAAATTCTAAGACAGGACATAATAAGATTAAGCCACAGATGCCAAAGGGGCACACTCAGACTCAGGTCAAAATACATGACACAGGAAATACAAACCCTCAAACAGGAACAGGAAACAACTCCAAGCAAAAGGCTCCAGAGGGTATAAAAACCCACTCCCTACATGTACTCTCTCTCTCTCTCTCTTTTTTCGTTCAGAGCCATCTTCCTGTCTGGCTCTCCTCTTCAATAAACTGCAACCTTCTTCCTAAAGCAGTCGCCATGTTGTTTATTCCTGGCTTGGACTGAACCACGATGAAGACTTTTCCTTCAACAGTGCTATAAAAAACTCTCCTGCCAATGGCAATTTCCTCATCTTAGGTGTTTAAAAAGATGCCAGAAAAGGAAAGTTGGTTCTTAGATAAACATCAAAGTGATAAAAGTGAACGCTTCAAGAACAAATACATGCTTGCAGAGATGATACTCCTCTGCTAAGAGCTGTTCAGTATTTTAAACATATTATTGAAAATGTTGAGAGAGTTATTTATGGGATAGATAGATTTTAAAGGAGTCAATTACAGCATGATCTTCGTAGAAGAATGAAAGAGTAATTTTCCTGATTCCCAACTATACCCGGTTTATATTTTGACCTCAAACAAATGGCACCTAAGTAATTCATTTTAAAAATCATTGTTGCATGAACACAAGTTATTTGACCCTCTTTAAATCTTGGCAGTGCTTCAGCTCCTGTTTTAAGGGCTACAAGACCTACACAAGCAATGATGGGAAGGGGCTTAATTCTGATCCTAATTATCATGAGAAGCAGACATGAAGGACATTATAATCCTGCCCTGAAAACTGCTGATAAATCTTTCTTTTCTGTTCATGGGTAAAAAAAGGGACATTAATACTTTGGATCAACTCACTGTTAATTAGTCTTTTACAACACTGTTAATTAGTTTTGGATATTTTCCAAAAAGATCTGGGATTTCTTAAAATATGTTCTAGCTTGACAATTTGGACATGACACCTTAGCACTTTTAAATTACTAATATTATTGGGAAAAGTTTTTGAGGTGACTAAATTTGAAGTTATTTTTTTATGTGCAGTGGAAAAATAGTACCAAAACAGAAGAAAAAGCTGCAAGCAATTTGGAACAAAGAGATGGAACATCCTGCTTTAATAAACCCAATAGGCTTGTCTTTTAAGGAATGTCAAATTGATATCCTGTTGTCTTAAGATACAATTAATATAACAAATGGCTATATGGACACCCGGATGGGTGGCAAAGGTTGTGTTTTAACTTCTGTATGTTGGAAAGGTAATATTTTAGAAAGCACAATGACTCAATTACTTCTGCTTTGACTTAGAACAACACTGTTTAACTTCCTATTCGTTAAGTTATTAATAGGGCACTAAAAACAAAGCAAACAAGGGTTAAGCATGGGAATGTATCGTTAAATTATATCCTCCAAAATTGGAATCTATTGAAGAAAATTGGAATTACTGTGGAGGACCAAAGCTAAAAAGACGGTTTAACTGCAGCGGAAAGATATTGAAAATCTAAGATTTAAATCTTTGGAGGGAGGATATGTGTTCATTTTCAACACTGATCAGTCTGATGATCATTACTCTATACGGGTCAATATTAAGCATTAGAAATAGCACTTAAGACTTATATACTGCCCCATAGTGCTTTACAGCACCCTCTGGGTGGTTTACAATTTCAGCAAATTGCCCCCCAACAATCTGGGCCCTCATTTTACCGACCTTGGAAGGATGAAAGGGTGAGTCAACCCACTGCCCCACCGGGGATCTGTATAGAATGAAGGCTATTGCTAAGCACATTGATTTGTGCTTTAAATTGTAAGCCGCCCTGAGTCTTCGGAGAAGGACGGGATATAAATGGGATTAAAATAAAAAATAAATAAAATAATCTGTTGTTTAAAACTTGAGCTTCTGGTTTTACATAGCTTCATTTTAATATTTATTTAGGGTTTACTGTTTTGTTTGCATTTTCATTTTTTCCTCTTGCCTTTTTAAAAAGGCTGCTTCAATCTGCATAGCTTAAATAACACGGAATGTACAGTATAATATCCCAAGACAGCTTAGAGAAAAACAGCCACCCACTAAGGAACCAAAATATCCCACAAAAGGGGGATATTCTCGATACACACACACACACACACACACACACACACACACATATATATATACATACACATATACATACACATATACATACATACATACATACATACATACATATATACATATACATATACATATACATATACATATACATATACATATACATATACATATACATATACATATACATATACATATACATATACATATACATATATATATATATATATATATATATATATATATATATATATATATAGGACTCCTTCATGGCCCTCTTATATATTTTTCATATATATATGAAAACGCAGTAAAATAAATAATAGATGTCTGCTAGCTAGAAAACCAGCAGGTTATGACAATTCTATGTGGTCTTTCAGGTAGAATTGCCATAACCTGCTTGTTTTCAGCATATTTTATTTATTTTACTGCTTTATATATATATATATAGGTGGAGGAAACATCAAACGTAAAACGTTACAAAACAAACGCAAAAGGATGTTGACCATGCCCAGCCTGAGATGCAAGGATGGCAAAGGCTGAAAAACCGGTTTGATCTCTTTTCAACGAATTCCAGCTCTGACTCGCCACGCGAGTTCAGTTTATAATGAAAAGAAACTATTTTGCTATTATTGTCCCTTATAAGAAGCTGTCCACAAACACTGTTATTACCAGTACACAGTTTAGACAAAGGAAACAGATAGAGTGGAAAAGCTGTCGACACATGGACAAAAACACTGTCTTGCCATGGAAATTATTATATCCATTAAACGTCAACTCCAAGGATTATTTCTATTTCCAATTTAACAGGCTCCGTTCTTAATAAGCTTTCAGCCAGGTTGAGATGACCCCTCGGAGTGATCCCCTTGCTTGAGCGCTATTCAAAAGAGTTTTTTGTTTTTCTTTTAATCATCCATCAAAATCCACAGCAAATAATCAGCTGGTTTGGTGCTAACATTATGTTTTATACGCTGGAAGCTGCTGCTGTGTTTCCCGAGGAACAAGTTCAAAGAGGCATTCTCTGGAGATGGTTCACCGCAAGGATTGCGCTAGAATGGAAAACACGAGCAGGATAAAAGGCGTTTGTCTCTTCTGTTTTCCCCCCAACAATAAAGGTAAAATTTATTCAGACTCAACAAGGCCACGGGTACAAACCATTTCTAGCTGGAAGGAACTGAACAACAGCTTGACACAGAACATCTCTTCAGACCGCATTACATATTATTTCCAAGGTTCGAAAATGCCCATGTAAAGAGTTGGTCTAAATCAGGGGGGCGGGCAACCTGGGCTCTTTTATGACTTGTGGACTTCAACTCCCAGAATTCCTGAGCCAGCCATGCTGAGGGGAAATTAAAACTAAATTAAATTAAATTAAAAAATTAAATTAAATTAAATTAAATAATTAAATTAAATTAAATTAAAACTCCGAACAAAAATGTGTAAGTTGGGAAAGTGTTCTGATTTGTTGCTACTATAGACTAACATAGAAAGCCAGTTTGGTGTAGAGCAGGGGTAGGCCACCTTGGCTCTTTGATGACTCGTGGACTTCAACTCCCAGAATTCCTGAGCCAGCCATGCTGAGGGGAAAGGGAGAGGTTTCCAAGCTGAGCCATGCTGGCTCAGGAATTCTGGGAGTTGAAGTCCACAAGTCATGAGGGGGCCAAAGTTTCCCCCACGCTGGCTCAGGAATTCTGGGAGTTGAAGTCCGCAAATCATGAAGGGGCCAAAGTTCCCCCACGCTGGCTGAGGAATTCTGGGAGTTGAAGTCCCACGAGTCCTAAAAGAGCCAAGGTTGCCTAGCCTTGGTCTAAATGCAATGTTTTAGGAATCTTATCAAAGTTGATCCTTTCAGGACTGAGTGGGTGTGGCAACCGTAACTGAGACCAGAATTTCCATTGCTAGGCGAAGTGGTTTTAGTGGGTCACGCCAGGTTTTGGACCTTTATGCCATGGTTATTAAGTGAATCACTGCAGTTGATAAATGAATCACACGGCGGTTAAGTAAACCCAGCTTCCTCCATTGACTTGACGAGTCCTATGTCACTTTTTTCCAGCGCTGTTGTAACTCTGAATGGTTGCTAACGCATGGTTGCTAAGTCAAGGATTACCTGTAGCCCAAAAGGCTTTTGTGGAGTGCAAGATGCTAAGGCCGTGGTGGCGAACCTATGGCACGGGTGCCACAGGCGGCACGCAGAGCCCTCTCTGTGGGCCCGTGCACCGACGCCCCAGTCCTAGGCCTTCAGCTGGGTTTTATAAAAACCTTTTCACTTTAGGCCTCCGCCGCTGTGTGCAAAAAAAAAAAAGGCTCAATCAATCAATTTAACTTCTCGTGGGGAAAAAAAAATCTCGCAAAGTTGGAATTGATTGATTGAACACCGTTACCACTGCAGCCACGCCCACCCAATGGGCCATGCCCACCTGGCACCTGACAATACATAAATGGGTTTTGGGTTGCAGTTTGGGCACTCGGTCTCTAAAAGGTTCGCCATCATTGCGCTAGGTAATACTGGACTTCAAGTGACTGTAAGGCAGGGGTCCCCAACCCCTGGTCCGTGGACCGGTACCGGGCCGTGGCATGCCAGCAACCGGTCCGCACGAACAAGCAAAGCCCTATCCGTGGGATGCAGGCAGCACACAAAACCACGCAGCTTCCGGTCCGCGAAAAAACCCGTCTCCACGGAAACGGTTCCTGGTGCCCAAAAGGTTGGGGATAGTTGCAGTTCTTGTTCACTTCTACGTATTTGTTGTTATTGGGTCGGGCAAGAATTCTGATTGTATCCTGAGAAGTAAATAAGTATGAAGCCAGAAGAGATGATACAATCAGGTTAGAAAATTAATATTAGAAGTCTGGGTGACCACACAAAACTTGTATTCCCACCCACCCACTGGAATTCTTTAAGCAAATCAAAATTCATCCTGCTTGCATGACCAAACCAATCCTATATAAGATTTTATGATGTGGGAAATCTAACTTATTAAATAAAATCTCCCAGTCTATTACCGCATTGTAAGAACTTATTTTGGCTCATGGACTAAAAAAAAAACACCCCAAAGCAGCACGTTTGCCATCTCCTGCCCCTACCCCCAATCCTTCTGGCCATCCTTTTCTGGAGTCCACAATTAAGCAGGCATTTTGAAGAGATTTAGGAATACCAAGCCTGAACCAAGAGACAAAAAGAACCAGCCAGCTTTGAAAGTTCAAATGCATAGAAAAATAACGCTCCATAGATGCTGGGTATGTACCGTAAATATACAGACACGCACAGAAATTCGTCCGTGCACAGAGGAGACAGAGGTCTACTTAAGCTTTTAAAAACTAACAGATTGCTCTTCAAATATGAGAGATAATTAGTCCAAGTTTCACCATTCTCAGAGACTGGAGGGAAAGACAGGATTTGCAGATGGCAGAATATAAAACATCAGAGGTTCATCTACAAAGCCTTTAGAGAATAGCTTTAATGCATTGGGATTTCTGCATTCCCATCTCTCTCTAATAGGTAACCCGGGCAGTTTTGCCCTTATATAATTGCTTGTTTGTATTGCTAAGCAAGGAGGCAAAATGGCCGATAAAGTCATAGAAACACCATGGTCATAAGTACAGCTTATTGAAGTGTCAACAGAATGGAGGACATGGGCCACATAGAGCTGAGTAAGAACGTTGGAAAGATCAGCAAATTAAGGCTTTGCGTAAGCCACCAGAGGAATGACACAGCTTGGGCTGAGGTGTAGTGAATCTGGACGCACAAGGTTATTTCTTGGGTCTACTTTAGAATTGTTATGTCTGAAAGTGCCAGCAGTTCTGAGCAACGCCATCGATTAATGGCATTGCTTTTTGCCAATGGAAACTGCATCGCCCTAACTATGGTTCAGGACCTCAGAGTTAAGAATTCATTTCTTATACATTATTGTAAATCTGGATTTCGAATTGACCAGCTGAGTCATAGGAAATGGTGTGGCAATCTTTATTTTTAATATACATTTCAGGGTGTGTCGTACCCATGCATTAATTATTTCAGACGAGGCACTGTCAGTCAACAGGCTGCAAATTCCAGGAAGGGTGACAAAGCTTTATAGATCCCAGGAAAAGATGCCCACTTGCATTTTAGGGATTTTTTTTTAAAAAAAGTTATTTTGATTTTTTAAGGCCAAGACAAACCGTTGTGAATGATATACGGGCGGCTTCTCTGGCTTGATTTCCAGATCTCTTGATGTGTGATCATAAACAAAAATTAAGACCGTGGTAATTTAAAGGAAGTTCTGATTATCAGTAGAGGGGAACAATCCTATCGAATTATCAACAGGGCTGAAGGCACATTTAAAATGGGTGCTGGGATGGAGAAGGAAAAGAAAATGGAACTGTAATGTGAACCTGGAAGAGGGCACCATTATCACTCAGCTTTTCCAAGTAGAGGGTCCCAAAACATGAGAAGGGATGGAAGAGGCCTGCCCAAGAAATTTGAAGAAGGCTGAAAAGGAAAAGGAAGGTTAAGCGGTGCGGAAGAAACTATGGATTAATGCTGCAAGTCAAACAGCGTATAGAAGGAGTGTCCAACCTTGGCAACCTGTGGACTTCATTTCCCAGGATTCCATGCTGGCTGGGGAATTCTGGGAGTTCAAGTCTGCAGGTCTTAAAGTGGCCAAAGTTGGACACCCCTGGTTTATACTATGTTGTGGCTACACTCGTAATCTTAAACTAATCTGCCGCAGACTGGAGTTCAGTACAGGGTAGACCTGTCCTGTCCAACCTGTGTTTGCCAAGCTTGGGACTCAATAAAACTCAATAAATCTACCAAATCTTGCTACTGCTGGGAAGGAACGGCTGCCAGCACCCCTGCTTCCAAGTCCCACTATACCCATTTTTAAAACTGGTACGGTAATTATGTACTATAGGTTGCTTTGAACTTTTGCAGAAAAGGTGGGGCACCAATGTACTGCACTTCAAGAGCTACATCAAGATGCTCTTCTGATACAAATGCAGATGGAAGAAAGAAGTACAAAAACCATACAAAAATGAATTCGCATCTTTATTACGTATTGCTGAATTTATTTTTGCAGGGAGGGAAAAATGTAAAACGCTAACCTTGTCACCACTGCCATGTTCAAGGCCATTTGTCATGCAAAACCGTGGGAAAAATCATGACGTGATAACCCTAAAAACCAAAAAGGTTAACTAGGTATATCCCATGACCATTCTTATATGTTTAAATCATACATGGTTAGGCATGTACTTCTTTATATTAATACCTACTAGCTATGAGCAAGAATTTTAAAAAAGGAAGAAATATTAGATCAATCTTCCCACACAAGTCTGCTTTGCGACTGTATTTTATCCAGCCATCCGGGAGATATTTTCCCACATAATGAGTGCATTTTTATAAGGAAATGGATGCTTGCAACAGATGAACTATTGAAGAATGCTTGATCTCTGTGGAACGTGAAACAGGATTTACTTACAACAACAGGAAGTTGCTTCTATGTGGAATCTGCACAGGGGCAAATCTGCTCCTTCATTCCAGAGGCAGCTTACGGATCCTTCAAAGATTTTAATTACACATGCCAAGAGATGGTTGATTAATTCTCTCCGCAGCTAGCGTCTATTTTCATACAAAACCATTGATTATGACAATCCACCCACCCTCCCCATTTTAATCACTGGCTCACAGTTCTCTCTGTAACTAGGGGCATAATCATACTTTTAAAAAGATGAAGGGGAATGAAACCTCAATGATCTGGGCAAGCTTTTAATTAGCCAAGAGCACTTGTCAATTGCACACTCGGCTATCGTATTAATTAAGCAACCAAAGCAATTCTGTGACAGGGCAGCAGACTGTTGCAAACACACTTACTATCTCAGTTAAGATGTGGGTATGGCCAATAAAGACCAGGTAAAGAAAGGGCCTGCTCCCATAGCAGGGGAAAATGCTTCAGTGATCTTGAGTTCCTGCAAATTACAGGTAGTCCTCAACTTACATCCATTCATTTAGGGACCATTTGAAATTACGACTGCATCGGGGAAAAAGGGCCTTATGACCGTTTTTCACCCCTATGACCATTGCAGCATCCACACGGTCACTTGATTAAGCCTCCTTGCTCAGCAGCAGAAATTGTGGCCATTAAGCCGAGGGCTACCTGTACAGGTACGCAATTCAGGCCCAGTTTTCTATTGCTAAGTGGCTACGTGAATTCTGCCCCATTTTATGACCTTTCTTGCCACAGACGTTAAGTGAACCGCCCCAGTTAAGTTTGTAACTCGGTTGTTCCGTTGAATCTGGCTTCCCCCATCGACTTTGCTTGCCGGGAGATCACGCCAGAGGGGGGATCACGCTGACCCTGGGATGCTGCTACCGTCATAAGGATGAGTCGGTTGCCAAGCATCCTGGTTTTTTTTTTAATTTTATTTTTATTTTAATTCCATTTATATCCCGCCCTTCTCCGAAGACTCAGGGCGGCTTACAAGCTTAGCAGTAGCCTTCATTCTATGTATATGCCTGCTTATTAGGGCTTTCACACACACACACCCAAGCGGCATTATTACAAAGTCAGCTTAATTGCCCCCAACAATCTGGGTCCTCATTTTACCTACCTCGGAAGGATGGAAGGCTGAGTCAACCTTGACTTATTCACGTGACCGCGAGGATGCTGCAACCGTCTTTAGGTGTGAAAAACAGTCGTCGGTCATTTTGCCGTTGTAACTTTGAATGGTCGCTAAAGGGACTGGGGAGATGGCTGCCAAGTCTTTCTCCTTGAACTGAGCTTTTCCTCCAGACCCGTGGTTGCAGGGAAGGAGGAGTTAAACGGCCCCATCTGGAAAGGGCCTTTACATAATGAACCCCAAGGCTTCTCGATCTTCATTCAGCAGTTATCCACCCCATAGGAGTTCTTCTACTCCAAGCTGTGGAGGTGATTTATATTCCCGGTGCCCACAACTCATATTCCAGGCACAAGGTCCATTTCATCTTTCCATTCCTAATCATCCTGTCTCAGGGGTAGGCAACCTTAGCTCTTTTATGACTCATGGACTTCAACTCCCAGAAATCCTGAGCCAGCCATGCTGGCTCAGGAATTCTGGGAGTTGAAGTCCATGAGTCATAAAAGAGTCGTATGCGGAAGCCCAGTAACTTGACTTCTCTCAGTATTAACTCTTCATTTAACAGCATCTGCCCGTCACTTATAACCGTTCATTTGGTCACCATTTGAAGTTACAATGGTACCGTTTTTCACACACTTAACAACCGTCGCAGCAGCCCCAGGTCACACGATCAAAATTTGGAAGCTTGGCAACTGGCTCATGTTTATGACAGTCGCGGGTGTCCATGTCTTCACCTTTAGCGACCCTTCTGACAAGCAAAGTCAACGGGGAAGGCTCACTTCGTAACCGGGTTAGTAACAGCTGCAGCGATCCACTTTGCAACTGCGGCAGGAAAGGTCGTAAAATGGGTCAAAACTCAATAACTGTCTCACTTAGCAATGGACATTTTGGCCTCAATTGTGGTCGTGAGTCGAGGACTATCTGTGCAGGGCTGAGGCAGGACGGTTCCTGACACTCCCCCCCTTTCTCTGGAAAATAAAGTATATAGAGGAGAGAATTTGCAGGGACAAAGTATAGGTCTATAAACTACTCTTTTGCAGCTCGAATGAAGGTTTGGGAAGCACAAAAGACATCAGTGTAAAGAAATTTATATTGTTTCTGCTGGCAGAATTACCTACTTTTCACCAAAAGCGAAGGGAAAGCCAAAATTACAAAAAAAAAAAAAAGTGAACTTGACAGCAGACATTTACAATCTGGAATAAAAGCGTTGGAAATTGCAGCCTTCAAAATTGCAGTGTTTGAAAGTCAACGAATAACCATTAAATCTGCCACATGACCGCAAAGTGTTTTGTTTCCTCCGAGGTATTTCTTGCCCATTCTTCTCCTTTGTTGGTTGTCTTCAAGGATTCCATTTAGTTTAATCTTGACACGGAGCGATTTTGTAATCAGTCAGAGAAGTAACGTACGGAAAGAGCCCATTTTTAGTTTCCAATTCAAAGTGCCACGAGGAAGGTTTAATAAATAAAATCAAATGCGACATAAAGGAAAAAACGAGAGCGACTGCAAATACGCGGTGCTTTTGATGATAAAAATCTGCTCCCTTCGAGGGCAGGATACAGAATTGTCACACACACACACACACACACCACACACAAACACGCTTACTCCCTTTCAGAGTTCTGCAAGCAACGTTAGAAGAATCCTGAAAATCATAGAAAGTTCTCAGACAGTATTTTCAATGCTGCACGGATTTTATGTAGCTATGTTAAGGAGAGTGTCTAATGCAGAGGTCTCCAATCTGTGGGCCGTGGCGCATTACTGGGCTGTAGCCTGCTGGCCACTGGACCATGGAACAGGCTGGCCAGTGCATGCACGTGTGAGTGCATAGTCACCCCCACTCATGCTAGCGCCACTGCTGCTGTGCAAACGGGGCACCACGTGGCACAAACAGGGTGCTGTGCGGCAAAAATGGGGCACCATGAGGCACAAACAAGGCGCCATCGGCAAAACCAGGGTGAGCGTTGCACAGGTGCTAGCACCACCCCATTTGCGTCACGTGTGCTCACAACCCCATTTGTGTGTGCACGTGCACATGTTTCCTCCTCCTTTTCCTTCCGGTCCACCAAGAAAGGTTGGAGACCTCTGCTCTAATGCACAACAGGTAGTCCTCGACTTATGACCATAACCGAGCTGGAATTATGGCCATAAGTTGTGCTGGCACTTAAGCAGATCACCACCCAATTTTACAACCTTTTTTTTTCTGGTGGTCATTAAGCGAATCACCATAGCTGCTATACGAATGATGCAGTCGCTAAGCAAACGTGTCAGTTGTGAAGTGTCTGCAATGAGTGTAATTTGCCAGAATCGGGAAGTAGTTGCTGATTTACTATTACAACCATCTAGCATCAGCGAAACACACAAACCAACTGAAGCCCTCCAAAATATCCTAAGTAAACCAAAAGACAAAGCAGCCTCAGAAAAAAAAACAAAATGGGGGTCATCTACAACAGGGTCCCCAACCCCTGGCTCCGTGGACCGGGACCGGGCCGCTGCATGCCAGCAACCGGTCTGTACAAACAAGTAAAGCCCCATCCGTGGGATGCAGGCAGCACACAAAACCACGTACTCTCCGGTCCGCAGAAAAACCTTTCTCTGCAGAACCGGTCCCTGGTGCCCCAAAGGTTGGGGACCTCTGATCTACAACAGTGTAAAAAGACGGCAACAGCCACTGTGTATGACAAACAGGCAGAAGGCTAAGGGAAAGCATCCATGAACACCAACTAGCAGTCGGAAGACATGAAGAAAACGCCCTAATTTCACAACATACGGACAGACTTAACCATAGTTTCGACTGGGAAATCATGAGCATCTTAAACCAAGCCAAATCCAAAAATGCTAGAGAACTTCTAGAAGCCGGGTACTCTTGACAAATTAGCCGTCAACAGACACAGAACCATAAACAACTACACACTGTGCGGAAGAGACAATCAACAAGTCAAAAAGAAAACCAGAAAAATCCAAAAGTCCTCCCCGCCAGCAATCAACACCCAGATGAACATAGATTTAATACCAAGATTAACATCAGGCCGACAATCAAGAAATGAACAATACCCCAGTCAAGGAAAACGTCCCACAAGCTAGCAGTAAACACCCCAACCAAAGAACCACGAAGGCCCATTCCCACCAGGGTCTAGGACAATTTGCCGTGGCCAATTCGGCACAGCCAACTCCCCACGGCCAACTCACCGTGAGGCGAGAGTTACACTAATATCAAAGTAACGGTGGAATAGGATCATTAAAGAAAGGATGAAAAAGGAGGGACAGAATGAAATGTGAAATGACAAATATTAAAATAATTTTATTTATTTTAAATCAGGGGTCCCTAACCCCCAGTCTGTGGACCGGTACCGGGCCATGGCATGCCAGCAAACCGTCCGCGCAAACAAGCAAAGCCCCATCCGTGGGATGCAGGCAACACACAAAACCACGCGCCCTCCGGTCCGTGGAAAAACCTCTCTCCACGGAACCGGTCCCTGGTGCCCAAAAGGTTGGGGACCTCTGTTTTAAATAATTAAATTGAATTGTTAAATTGTCCCACGACGAGTTGTCCTGTGGCGAGTTGGCTGTGGTGAGTTTTCCCATTCGGCTCCCACCAACAGTCACAGCGCAATCCACTAAAATATAAACTAAAAGCAAACCCCACTCCCTACCGGCACTGATGATGTTACTAGTTTGGGTAATGAAACGTCTGCAAGAAAACCACCAGGCACAGAGAGCACCAAGGACCCCCTCATTTCTGGATTTGTCCCCCAAAATTCTGGAGGGTCTAAAACAAGTCTCCTCTAAGAGCAAATGCATTCTATATAATGCAAATAATAATATGTGCTCGATTTTGCAGAAATTCTGTTTCTACTTATTGCAGAAGAAAAAGAGGCAGGCAGCACAGAGGGGGGGAAAAACAAACGCCTTCCTTGCCACAAGAAATATTATTGTGACATACTTTGGTTTCTGAAAATGCCATCTAAAATGGTAAGGATTCTCTCATATTCCTCCCTTAAACATAATTAAAGCAAACCATTGCTTCCTTCATTCCTTCCTACTACATTCTTTTGGGTTGCAGTGATAACCGCTCCTTTTTTGATAACAAAAAACCAACGGTAAATAAGTGTGTGCAAATGTTAGCATTGGACTGAATCTGTTTCCAAGCCCTTTTGAAAATCAGCAGGCTGATAAGTGTTCCGGTGATTTTTTTTTTACAGCAAACAGTGACTATCAGGGACACACAGAGGTTAAGGATTAGGAAAGAGTTACAAGACGGTCTCAACCAAAACGAGACAAATTGCTGGGTTGCCAGAAGTTCTCATTTGCACCGGTACAAAGAAAGCAAAAAATACATCTTGCAAAAAAATCTAGTGCTGGGTAAGGCTTTACTTTTGGGGTTCTACCACGGAGGTGTATAGATTTTTATACTCTCAATTATGCAAAAAAAATAAAAATAAGGTAGAATTACGTATTTGATTCTAATGTCAGAACGCGACCCTTTCAGTTCTAATTACTGTGTATAAAAGCAAGGTGGTTATCTTGCTTTAAACAACCTCCTTAACTTGCCGAGAAAACATCTATATATATATATATATATATATATATTTTTAAAAAGGGAGCACTTTTATCTCTTGACTAATTGCAGCTTGTTACATACGAGAAGCTAGAAGCACAAATTTTGAAAGTCAGAAAAACCTAAAAATTGGACCTATCGTGTTGATGCTTTACCACACTCGGCTCAGGTCCTAAACAGGAAATTTCCTGGTGGTGTCATAGCTAAATATCAATTGTAGGTTGTCCTCAACTTACAACAGTTCATTTACCGATCATTCAAAATTACGACAGCACTGAAAAAAGTGATTTTTCAACCAGCCACTCACACTTACCACTTTTGCAGCATCAAAATTTGGGCGCTTGGCAACTAGAAAGTCATTTACGATGGGGTTAGGTAATCACCATTTGTGACCTTCCCAGCTGACTTCCCAAAAGTCAAGTCAATGGGGAAAACCAGATTCACTTAATGACAGCATGATTCACTTAAGAGCTGCAGTGATTTGTGTAACCGTGGCAAAAAAAGGTTGTAAAACGGCGCAAATCACTTAACCACAACCTTGCTTAAAAGCGACAATTCTGATCCCAATTAAGGTTAAGTCGAGGGCTACTGTAATAACAACTGCCCAGCTTCTGAGTCCAGACCAGCTCAATGTACTGTCAGCAAACATTTCCTTTAAAAAAGGTAAAGGTAAAGGTTCCCCCGCACATGCGTGCTAGTCGTTTCCGACTCTAGGGGCCGGTGCTCACCTCCGTTTCAAAGCCAAAGATCCGGCGCTTGTCCGAGGACGTCTCCGTGGTCATGTGGCCGGCATGACTAGACGCCAAAAGCGCACGGAACGCTGTTACCTTCCCACCGTAGTGGTCCCTATTTTTCTACTTGCATTTTTACGTGCTTTCGAACTGCTAGGTTGGCAGAAGCTGGGACGAGTAACAGGCGCTCACTCTGCTACGCGGCACTCGGGATTCGACCCGCCAAACTGCCGACCTTCTGATCGACAAGCTCAGCGTCCTAACCCACTGAGCCACCGCGTCCCTAACATTTCCTTAGGGGTACACAAAATATTTTGAATATTTGTTCTGCAAGATTCAGAGTCTAATTCAAAACTTTGGTCTTTTGAGTCCCTATAATGCGGACGTGTATAATACCCCTTAAGAGTTTGCTGTTCAAAAAGAAGAAATTGCTTTCATGTGTCTATTTCAGGGATGGTTTTAGTGGCATGATTCACAACGTTTTATTGAAACTTACTTAAGAGTCACTTTACAGCTGTTCAGGAACATAAGGGAGAAGATTTTACAATCTTTTGCCCCACCAAAACATAACAAAAAGAGATTTGTATCTTTAAACGTATTTTCTTACAGAGAGATACTAGCTACATCTACCAAACATTTATAATGGGAATATTAACCCACTGTAGTTCTCAAAAAGATTTGCAATTACTATTTATTTTAGCAATATAGGATGTTGTTTATAAAAATATAAGCTAGAGGAACTTTAAAGCAAAAGTTTGGCCTATCAGTAAAGCTGTAGATTCACTCTCTTTCCCAACATTGATTTTTTTTACATAGATAAAATAGAAATTTATTTTAAAGACAACTGTGCCGGCCTTGCATTAATTAAGCCCCTTAAATAAAATCT
Organism: Vipera berus; assembly: GCF_964194415.1. Lineage (NCBI taxonomy): Eukaryota > Metazoa > Chordata > Lepidosauria > Squamata > Viperidae > Vipera > Vipera berus. The sequence goes on from NC_138216.1 coordinate 9,103,212, forward strand.
GGATCTGGCTGTTTGAAGGGGTGTATTCCTTTGTATTAACCTGCCCAATCTCTGTTTAATTTGTTGTTGTTAGCTGCGAAGTCGTGTCCGACCCATTGCGACCCTATGGACAATGTTCCTCCAGGCCTTCCTGCCCTCTACCATCTTCTGGAGTCCATTTAAGCTCACGCCTCCTGCTTCAGTGACTCCATCCAGCCACCTCATTCTCTGTTGTCCCCTTCTTCTCTTGCCCTCCATCTTTCCCAGCATTAGGCTCTTCTCCAGTGAGTCCTTCCTTCTCATTAGGTGGCCAAAGTATTTGAGTTTTAGCTTCAGGATCTGGCCTTCTAAAGAGCACTCAGGGTTGATCTCCTCTAGGACTGATCGGTTTGATCGCCTTGCAGTCCAAGGGACTCGCAGGAGTCTTCTCCAGCACCAGAGTTCAAAGGCCTCAATTCTTTGGCGCTCAGCCTTTTTTATGGCCCAACTTTCACTGCCATACATGGCAACTGGGAAGACCATAGCCTTGACTATAGTCCCCCTTCTGTAAAGGGGGACTTTACAGAAACTCATGTAGACATTCTAGTGGGAGCAGAGAGGAACTTTTTCACTGCGACTGACACGCAGTGCCTTTTAAAATCACAATCGACTTTTAGAGTTAACCCCTCGATTTGCAGCCATAATTGAGCTTGCTATCTTTGGTCTGTAAGTGGTGACGGTCGTAAAGAGGGTCATCGCATGGCTGTAAAGAGGGTCATCACCACCTTATTTTTGGAGTGGCTGTTAAGCGAACGCGGCAGTTAAGTGAACCCAGTGTTCGCCAAGTGGTGGTCTTTTGGTTGGAAACCAGAGATAAATGCCAGTTTCCTGCAAAACTGTAAATCACAGTCAAGTGGCTGTTGGGTGCTGCAAATGGTCAAAAAATGCAAGCTGGCTGCCGAATGCAAAATGTGGTGACGTGATCACAGGGGTGGGTGGGGATGGGGGAAAGCTGATTTTGGAACTCTGAATCTGTGTCATAAATCCCTTTTCCAGGGTTCAGCATGACTTTGAACGGTCGCTAAGACAGTAGTCATAAATCAAGAATTACCTATACATACTAAATGCGAAATGCATTTTACTCGTGTATAAAGAGTAACAATTCCACTGGGATTTTTCCCCAGCCCTTTCTCAATTTTATTTCCACTGGAAAAATATGAGTCCTTAGGGAAGAAAAAGTGTGGTTTCCTTCTGCTTCAGGTTTGCCCATGTGCCATCACACCTCTAGATTGTTTTTGCAGCAGTTACTTAAGAATCACAGCTTTTATCTCCTGTCAATAATCTTAACAACCTGCAACCTCTGAAGCTGCTATTTGCAATTACAAAGTGCAACATATCTGTAAACACTCAGGTAAAGTACGCTGATAGCCCAATCATAAAATTTCCCCTTTTGGCCAATGTTCAATACGAATGGATTTATTTTTTCCCCCCCTTCATATTTGCAGAGCCCTCCATTTTCACGGCATTCCCACCTAAACTCATCTTGTGAAAATAAACGAGAAAAAAAGCAAAGATTCTGTGAGAAGCTTCTCTAGTATAAATTTATTCACGTTGATTCTGAAAATTAAACCCCAAACTGTGCACAGCCATAACCGTGGGTACGACTGAAGGAAGTCACACACAGTCATGCTTTTCGCAGTTTTGATTTGGAAGAATTTTATTTCAGGGGCAGAATTTCTAGTTTGAATCCATCAAGGTCTCTTATGCCAGGGCTTTTCAACCAGTGGTACGGGTACCACCTGTGGTACATTGGCACCTGGCAGGTGGTACGCGACCATCCTAGAAAAGTGGTAGTGGGGGAGGGGAATGAGCTGAACCGGTGGCAGCACCACACACAACCTGAGCGAGAGACGGCTGGAGCTGCAGGGCTGTCAGGGCTCAGCGGAAGTGCCAGGATCAGCACCAGGCTCCAGCTGGAGCTCGGCGCTGATCCTGGCGCTTCTGAGCCCAGATGAAGCGCCGATCAGCTGGAATGTTGCAGCATCTCCAGGGTCTTGTGATTTACATTCAGATGCTTGGCAACTGATTCATATTTATGACGGTCCCAGTGTCCCAGGGTCATGTGAAGTGACCAAAACCTGCTGCAACCACCCAGCAGAAGGGGGGGGGGATAAAAACCAAACACCTGCCACCCCCGCTGCCAATCCTCAACAGAAATGCTCACAACAATGAAAACCTTGGACAGGAGGAAGAGCGCCGCCGGGGGGGGGGGGGGCAGGCAGGTGTCTTGCTCAGCTGTGGCTTGGGGGTCACATTTTTCCGTGCCATTGTAACTTCAGTCACTAAGGGAACTGTTGTAAGTCGAGGACTACCTGTACTTCATCACTATTTTTCCTTTTTTTTTGGTCATCAAGTTTTTGACACCTTGCTAGGCGACTCTGTGGTACTCGGACCATATCCTAAAAGTGGTACAATGGGTGAAAAGGTTGAAAAGCCCTGTCTTGTGCAGCTCTGAAAAGATTGGGGTGTGTGTGTGTGGGGGGGGGTGTTGAGGAAGGATGCGTCGAGCCAAACTCGATTCCTGACGATTTCAGGGACCCATTTATATGCAGTTGTATGGGGGACAATGCAAGCCACCTTAGCAGCAATTTCTCACAAGCAAGAGCAGCTTTTGCCACTAATTCAAATAGAGAAAAATATGTTGAATTCTGCACATGGGGGGGGAAGCACGACATATTATGATCCAGCCGGGAGTGAAGTCCTTCCAAGGTCTCTTTCTGTGGTTGTGTGGTCATTTCTATTTGGTGTGCAACAACCCAGAGACTTGGGCAAGGCTTTCACATGACTCATGTCTTCAGAATGCACACCAAACAGAGTGTTAATCCAACAGAAATCAGATGGATATGATTTACTGCAGTGGCCCGTGTTTAAATGAGAGGGTTGGACTTCAGAACACATCTTGCTGTTCTTTATTAGAGGTAACTAGATTCCGATGAAGGCTCCTGAAGGTCCTGCGAAATACATACGCAGGTAGTCCTCGATTTACGACCACAATTGAGCCCCCAAAATTTATGTCGCTACATGAGACATTTGTTAAGCGAGTTTTACCACCACCCCCTTACCACCTTTCTTGACACGGTTGTTATCTCCCGAAGGACTCAGGGCGGCTAACAACAAAACATATAATAAGTACAGAAATTAAGATAAAAATAAAATTAAAATCATCTGTGCAATAAATTACAATTAAAAATTAAAAATAAATTTAAAATTGTAAATATAATTAAAATGCCTGTCAGTCCAGGTCAGCCAGGTGGAAAAGGAGTGTTTTGAGGCCACGGCGAAAGGACTGGAGATTTTGGGCCATCCAAAGCTCAGGGGGGAGCTGATTCCATAGGACTGGCGCTCCCACAGAGAAGGCCCTTCCCCTGGGGGTCGCCAGCCGACATTGTCTAGCCGACGGTACCCTGAGGAGGCCTTCTCTGTGTGAGCGTACTGGGCGATGGGAATTCGTTCCCGGTAGCAGATGGTCCTGCAAGTATCCCGGGCCTAAGCCATGTAGGGCTTTAAAGGTAAGTACCAGCACCTTAAATCTCACCCGGAGGGCAACCGGTAACCAATGCAGCTCATGGAGCAGAGGTGTTATATGGGAGTATCGGGGAGCTCCCATCACAACCCGTGCAGCCGCACTCTGCACCAGTTGAAGCCTCCGGGTGGTTTTCAAGGGCAGCCCCATGTAGAGAGCATTGCAGTAGTCTATACGGGAGGTAACGAGTGCGTGGGTGACTGTCAGAAGGTCACAAAAGGGGACTCGCACGAGTCTGGAACATTGTAGCCGACATAAAGATGAGCCAGTTGCCAAGCACCTTGAATTTTGATCACGTGACCATGGAGACGCTGCAACGGTCGTAACTGTGAAAAGTGGTCGCAAGTCACTTTTTCCAGTGTTGCAGCAACTACAAGCCATCAGTAAATGAACTGTTGTGGAGGGCGACCTGTATTTTTGAGCATGGGCTAGCTGTTTTGAGATGTCTACTGACAAATCTTCCAACCTGTGAATATTTCATCCAGATTATCTAGCACGGATGAAGCAGTTGAACTCAACTGCTGTTTTTCAGTCCTCCGTGAAATGCAATCCTTCACAGACCTGTTCTAGAACTAAATGATGCAAGTCAAGTATTGCAAGTGTTCTTCCTGATACTTGCGACAGAGCAATGGCTTAAAAGCCACGGAAAGCAATGTGAGTCCTAAGCAGAGAAGAAAGATCACACAAAGCTAGCTCAGAAAACTGCTTTAATATGCTAGGTCCGTTCCTCATTACATCCCATGGCCAGATCAAGAGAAATCAAAGATCAGTTCTGTGCAAAGCGTAATCAATCCATTTCCTAAGAGCTTCTATCTTGCCTTCTCTGGACAAATCCTAAAATGCTTTCTACGTCAGCTGTAACCACCAAACTCATGCAGAAAAAAATATATATCAATTATCAGAATTTATTCTTCACTCTCCTTGCAAGTAAATCTCCCGAATATGCCCCCCCCCAAAAAATAACTGAGCTTTTAAGATATTTTTTTACTTGTCCATCAGGAAAGGAAAGGCTTGTTTCATTCTTAAGGACTGAGAAAATGATTAGAAATTTCACGAGCTGTGGACCTTCTACTGTTTTTACACAATGACCACATAACAGACATCGCAAGTTATCGGATACCTGTGAAAACTAAGGTTTGTCTGTCTTTCAAAAAAGAACAGCATCAAGACATAGATTGCTCCCAGTTCATACTTCCAAAATAAACTTTAGGATTATAGCAATTTTATACTGGAAGAGAGCTGTCTTCAAGAGGACAAATAAATGGCACCCTGGAGCATCTGTTTAAAATGGGAACTAGAACTGTTTCAAGTGTGAACTGTAGTGGTTTCCAGGTTTTGCAAAAGACCCTCAGCATAACGTTTCAGTTTTGTGGTCTGGTGGCAACTTCACAGCTTCTCAAGCTCAGAAGAAAATTGAACATTTCACTTTCGGGTTACTTGTTCAAACTCCATGATTATAAATACTGCAAAGCAGTGTTTCTCAACCTTGGCAATTTTAAGATGGGTGGACTTCCTGCTGGCTGGGGCATTCTGGGAACTGAAGCCCACCCATTTTAAAGTTGCCAGGGTTGAGAGACAATGTGATAAAGTCTTAAGGTAAATATTATTATTTAGTAAACTTGTTTGCCAGCCCTCTCACTACAATGCCCCAAACCAGGGTATTTAATTTCTCATGGTGACTAACAACCTGCCCTTAGAAACTCCAATAAAGGGGCATAAGAAAAACTTTCTTCTCAACTATGCCAGGGTTGAGAGACAATGTGATAAAGTCTTAAGGTAAATATTATTATTTAGTAAACTTGTTTGCCAGCCCTCTCACTACAATGCCCCAAACCAGGGTATTTAATTTCTCATGGTGACTAACAACCTGCCCTTAGAAACTCCAATAAAGGGGCATAAGAAAAACTTTCTTCTCAACTATGACCACGCAGAGGCATTGTTTTACCAAATCTGGAGGCAAAGTATATCCAATGTGATTGACGCTATTGACAAGATATTCTGTGCAGCTGGTGAAACGAGCTGCACCAACAAAAGCGTATGACTTTTAACAAAATGTGTGAAGTCAGGAAAAGTGCCATCACGCTTCTCTCCCACTAAGAGTAACAAATGGACAAGTATGAAAAGTCACGCCGTCTCTGCATTTTCACTTTTTCAAGCCAGTTTTTTTTTCTAGAGAATCTAAATTCCGCGGAAAATCTGACTGCCTGAGGCTCAGCCAAATTCAGCTGCCTAATCTGCAGCGTGCTAACCAAATATATATAAATGCGATAAAACGCTTTTGCATCCAAAAATTATTTAAGTGCTCCTTTATCCCAATATGATTCATACTATGGAATGCAAATTTTTAAGATCGTGGAGTCCAAACACATGTCAAGAATGAGGCATTTTTGCTGGCCGGCTGGGAGTAAAGAAAGTAAAGAAACTTTTTGATATGCTAAGTGAAGAATATGAGAATCAAGTCTTGATAAAGACAGTCCTCGACTTCCGACCACAATCGAGCCCAAAATTTATGTTGCTAAATGAGATGTTTGTTAAGCGAATTTTGCCCCATTTCATGACCTTTCTTGCCACAGTTGTTAAGTGAATCACTGTAGTTGTTAAGTTAGTAACACGGTTGTTAAGTGAATCTGGCTTCCTCCATTGACTTTGCTTGTCAGAAGGTCGCAAAAGGGGATCACGTGACCCTCCAGGATGTTGCAACCATTGTAAATATGAACTAGTTGCCGAGCGTCTGAATTTTGATCATGTGACCATGCTGCAACGATTGTCCCTTTTTCACTGCCGTTGTAACTTTGAACTGTCACCAAATGCAGTGTTGTAGGTTGAGGACTACCTGTACATCGACAGTCATAAACAAACAAATCTGCTTCTCTTATATTTAGCTTGAGCTCTCTAACTTTGCTATCAGTGTAGGCAGTGTCAATCAGAATAGAGCTGGAAGGGACCTCGGAGGTCATCTAGTCCAGCCCCCTGCTCAAGCAGGAGACCCTGTACTATTTCAGACAAGTGGCTGTCCAGCCTCTTCTTAAAAACCTCCAGTGATGGAGCACCCACAACGTCTGAAGGCAAGCCGTTCCACTGGTTAATTCTCCTCGGTGTTAGGAAGCGTCTCCTTAATTCCAGGTTGCTTCTCTCCTTGATTAGTTTCCACCCTGCCCTCTGGTGCTTTGGAAAATAAGATGACCCCTTTCCTCTTTCTGGCAGCCCCTCAAATACTGGAATATGGCTATCATGTCCCCCCTCGTCCTTCTTTTCTCTAGACTAGCCAAACCCAACCGTTCTTCGTATGTTTTTGCCTCCAGGCCTTTAAAAGTCAGTTGCCAACCATTCGATCCAAACCTGGTAGAAGAACTGGCGTTTTATCTGTCAAGGGTCCTTACAGCCGTCGCACAGAATTTTAAAGGGCCAGAGCTAGGACAGCTTGCAAAGACACAACACGACACAGCCCCGACTAGACAGCATTTACGTTTTAACTACCGTGGAAAGACACAGGGGAAAGCGCGAGGCTGCGTCTTCGCTCTTAATTACAGTCTCTCCAGCTTTTCATTAAAAAAAAAAAGCTTAGCGGTGCAGAAGGAAACCAGATTTACCTCGGCCCTCCTTGTACCCCCCGACTCTGGAAAAGAAATACAATTGAGCTAATCCTGCTATTATCTGCACGCGCACTTCTGAATTGCATGCACAAGACGCTTACCGTTGCTGTAGGCATAAGGCGATTCCGATGCCCCGTCTTGAAGACTCTCCAGGATTTCTCCTTTGCCCACGTCGCTGTCACCAACCAACAAAAACTTCAGCAGATAATCGTAGCTTTTTACAGGGCTGCCCTGGGTTCCCATTCTCCCTCTCATTAGCGAAGGTGCACAGTTTGCATGCTAAGCACCCGGTCAGACTGATAATGATGCTGGAGACGCCAATCTTGCAAGGGGTGATCTTGAGAGAATTAGCACGATCCTGCTTTTTCCCCAAAAGAGGAAAGAGCAACTCAAAAGAATTGTTCTTCTCACAAGAGTCTCGTCATTCTTTGTCAATGAAGGGCTGCTGTCAAAATATGTCAGGATTCTGTGGGGGGGGGGGAGAGAGAGAGAAGGGAAGAAGATGACCTACTTACTTTGTTCCAAGAGTTGCAAAGTACAAAGCAAGCTTTAAAAAGTCTCTAAGCTACCAAGAAGGATATTAACGACAGCCAGATTGGTAACTCTTCCACATCTGCGTACAAAATAAGAGAGAAGATCCATTCACTGTCACGTTAGCCACAAGCTAATCTAGCAAGAAAAAAAAGGGACTTCTGATAACATGAAATTATTGGATATATAGGCAGCTAGGTAAAGGTAAAGGTTCCCCCGCACATGCGTGCTAGTCGTTTCCAACTCTAGCCGAAGAGCCAGCGCTTGTCTGAGGATGCCTCCGTGGTCATGTGGCCGGCATGACTAGACACCAAAGGCGCACGGAACGCTGTTACCTTCCCACCGGAGTGGTCCCTATTTTTCTACTTGCATTTTTACGTGCTCTGGGACGAGTAACAGGCGCTCACTCTGTTACGCGGCACTCAGGATTCGACCCGCTAAACTGCCGACCTTCTGATCAACAAGCTCAGCGTCCTAACCCAGTGAGCCACCGTGTCCCTTATATCGGCAACTACCCTGTTATAAAGGAAGAGACTGTTCCTAGATCAATTCATTGGATACTATTTATTTACACAAAAACACGCATAGATTTTAGATTTCTTGCCGGGCCCTTCCTTTCTCCCATCCACACACCCAACATCTTTCGACTGTCCTGTAAAAGAAATCAAGTGTGTTTCATTTGACTTGTACAATTACGATTAATACGGTGCCCTGCAATATTCGTATTTTTACAGTGCTGACAATTCCCTTACTCTACCTACTTTTTCTTTAAGGGATATTATTATTTTTTGCCCTTCCTAATCTTTTCCAGGGCTAACTGCAGCTGGATCAGGATATTCTGAAACAAACGGATATTCCAGAAGGAAGCAATAATAAACTATAATCGCTCTCTCTCTTTCGTGTTTATAAACAAGAGTTAATTTGTAATAAAAAAGGAGCAAATTGTTTTTCTTTCAGGATATGCTTCCCCCAGAATTGTGAGCTAATAAATCATGTCAACCGTTGCAATTACAGAAAGAGGGGGGTGGCTGAATATTAATTAACAAGGAACAGAAGGTTGCAAAACCCCGTATGGGGAGAAGTCCAGAAAAGGACAAGAATAACGATGAGATATGAACACAAAGGTATAAAACCATGGTGACTGGAAAGAGTGTAAGGAGGAGAGTGACAGCAAAGGAAGCCAGGATATTAGGCATTAGACAAGAATGGAGAAAAGGGGGAAAATAAATGGGGCAATGAAGAAAGAGGGCCTAAGGGAGTCATACAAGAGATAGTATCTTCAAGTCAGTTAACTATTTATTCACATTATCCACCTACAGAGAAGAAATGTGTGGTCTCTTCCTTCAATTGCATTAGGGTTTTTTTTACAAGAAAGGTCCAGATTAGAGAACTAATATGAACAGAAATTAAACCTCGTGTTAACAGTGACAGCTGACAAAAGATTTAGTCGTGAACAAGCAGGTCTGTGAAAGACAACCCAGGTTGATTTAGGGTCTGTAGAAAGGAAATTCTTCCAGAAAAAATTACATTCCTTTGCATTAAAGAAGTCTAGTTAATAAACAAACATACCAGAAAAGAAAAAATCAAAGCTAGAAGGTGGGCTACCTACAGCCCTTATATTACTTGGCATTCTTTGGTGGCTTTTAAATGTTCAAGCCTAACACCCCCCCCCCCCCCCGTTAAGACTTGGGGATTGGAGGACAACAAGAGCATTTACCATTTTTGACCAAAACACAAGACTGCAGGTACTGTCAAACCTATCAGTCTGTTCAATTTTATTTCTATCAGGGGCGAACGCTGGAACAAAAACGCAGGACTCAAGTTTCCTAGCCAGCCCAGCCCTGATTCAAAGATATGAGACAATGCTAGGTCCAACCCGCAAAATGCCCCAGGTTGGTTTTGGACTGTTCAAATGGACTCTGTTGCGATGTCTGTGGAGATTCTCCATCATCCAGGTCAGGACTGTCCCAAAGGTGCTTTTTCCAAAAGGCAACTGGATGTTTCTTGATTCCCCCCCCCCCCGCACCTTGAACTGAAGAAGCTTCTTGGATGAGAAGCAAAATGTTTTCAAGGGAACCCCCCCACACACACACACACCGGAAAGGCCAGTTGCCTTTTGGAAAAAGCAGCTTTGGGGGACTCTGTTGAGATGCAGACACCAGGCTGGGATGTGCACATCCGAAGAGCGCACCCTCGTGCACATCCGTACCCACACCCCAGCTCCCCCTTGTTTTAGACTCCCCTAGATGTCTGGTCCCTGTCATCTGCCTGTCGATCCTTTCCCCTCCCCAATCCTTCCCTATACAAGCATTGCTCCTGTGTGCATTGTTCGGAGGTGCACATCCCAGCCTGGCGTTTGCATCTCAAGAGAGTCCCAAAGCTGCTTTTTTCCCCCAAAAGGCAACTGGACTTTCTTGGGTGGTTGTTTTTTTTCCTTGAAAAAAAAAACACGTTTTGCTTCTCTTCTCATCCAAGAAGCTTCTTTGGTTTAAGGGGGGGGGGGGGTTTAAAAAATCTTGACTGACACCATAAAAGCAGCGAATCAATCCAATGGACGGCTTGGATGTGGGTGGATGGAGGGGACCAGGAGGAGAAGAAGCCGTAGCAGGATGGGTAAGGCAGGAGAGACCCAGATTGAGGTCCCCTTTCAGACATGGACCCGGAGGGGGTGAATTTGGGCTCTCTCCCTTTCAGAGGAGCCCACCCTACAGGGATGTTGTAGTGGGATAAGATGGGGAGACCTCCCCTCCTCCGCTGACATTGTCCTCAGCTTCCAGAGTAAGGGTTGGGATAGAATAATAATAATAATAATAATAATAATAATAATAATAATAATAATAATAATAATAATAGTATAAATGATGATGGTGGTGGTAATGTATGAGGAGGAGGAGGCAGAGAACTTGGGGAGGCAGCGCATGCCTAAACACGGGTTTCAGATATTATTATTATTATTATTATTATTATTATTATTATTATTATTATTATTATTATTATCTCAAACCCGTGTTTAGGCATGCGCTGCCTCCCCAAGTTCTCTGCCTCCTCCTCCTCATATATTACCACCACCATCATCATCATTTATACTACTACTACTACTACTACTATTATGATGATGATGAAGAAGAAGAAGAACAACAACAAGAAGAAGAACAACAACAGACTAGATAGGTAGACAAAAATGCCAAATCCAGTCTGAACATTTGGCTGACTGTGTGATGATCAATAACAACAACAACAACAACAACAATAGTAATGGTAATGTATGAGGAGGCGGCAGAGGACTTGGGGAGGCAGGGCATGCCTAAACACGGGTTTGAGACAATTCCCACGGTCCAGCCAGCCGCCCTCGCCTCCCAGGGAGGCGAGAGAGGCTAAAGCACGCCCTGCGTAACCATCCGCACGTGTGAAGTGGCCCCGACACGTGTCAAGGGGGACAAGCGGGTTTGAAAAGAGGGTGGGGATGGCAGGGACCCCCGCCCGAGGACCGACTTCGGAGCGAGCCGCGACGGCCACCCCCCCCCTCTGGCCCCGGGTAGCGTGGCCAGCCCAGACTCACCTCCCTCAGGCCGCTGAGGCCGCCTGTCCCGGGCTCGGCAGCCCCGTCAACGCCGCCGCCGCTCGTCGACAAACTGCGCTCCGCCGCCGCCAGCCAGCCAGGCCTCCCGCTCGCCCAGCGACAGCGCCGCCGCCGCGCCACTGGCTCCCCGCCGCGTCAATCCTCCTTCCGCCTCGCCCATTTGCCGCCGCCCCCTCCGTTCTGTCCGCCTCGTCCAGGAGAAGCGACCTATCGGGAGGGAGGGGCGGGGAAAAGCTCTCGGGACGCTTCCTCTCTCTTTTCGAGACCTTTACATAAAGAAAGGGAGGGACCACAGCTCCCGGCGTGCCTTGCGCCGGCTGCCTTCGTCCGCGGCCACGGCCGAGTGGCCGCCGGGGAGGCTGGGAGTGGTAGTTAGAGGCGTGTGGGCGTGGGACTCGTAGCGATGCTGGCTCATTTCTTTTGCATTTGCAGCTAGGTTAATTGGAGAGAAAAAAACGGGGCTGTAAGGATGCGTTATAGGGGACGACGGCACAGGCACAGCGTGAAAAGCTTATGAAAAGTACATAAATTCTGCTTTGATTACTAGAAGAGTCTTGACTGATCCTTCAGTTGTGTCAAGACATTCGGGGATCACTTTCCTGCGCACACTTATATTTGTACATTTAGTTATTTATATTGCTTAGTTAGATTTTCAGATTTAGTTACACGGGGTGGTCTCGATTCGTGCACATAATAAAACCCAGTAATGGGGGCATTATTCGAAATGATCTTTCTACAGAAAACAGGATAATTGGTTCCAGTTCACCAGAAACTGGCAATGAAAATTTTAAAACGTCCATTTGTATGAAATACTGTCAAAGAAAAAGAGACTTATCTCCTGTAGCAGATACAACCCATATCTTAAAACAGATCTGCAATCTCCTGTATTTTGCTAGAGATCTTTAAAAGGAGCATCTCTTTTTTTTATTTCTTTCCTTTTCTCCATTTTGCACGAACAATGATGGGCGTCTCAAATCCAAACAGCAATTGTGCATGCCTTCCTTAATCTCCACCGCACAAGTGCCAGCTTTGCATTAATGTGAGAGCCTTGTGGCTCGTATTAAAACACAACCTGGTATCAGTTTATAAGACTCAAGAAATCGATTTTTACACTATCCGAACCCCGTGCTAATCGCGCCCTATCTGCATCAAATCTCGGAAGAGCCATGAATGTCTAAAAGAACTACAAGTTGTCTGCAACGTACGACCACAATGGAGCCCAAACTTTCTGTTGCTAAGTAAGACGGTTAAGTGAACCTTGCCCCATTTTACCCTCTTTTTTGCCACAGTTGCTAGGTGAATCACTGCTGTCCTTAAGTGAGTAACATGGTTGTTAAGTGAATCTGGCTTCCCCATTGACTTTGCTTCTCAGAAGGTCACAAAAGGGGGATCGCGTGACCTCCGGGACACGGTCACCGTCGTAAATACGAGTCAGTGGGCAAGCGTCTGAATTTGAATCACATGATATGGGGATGCTGCAACTGTGGTAAGTGTGAAAAATGGTCATAAGCAGGGCTTTTTTTCTCATAGAACACTCAGAACGGAGTTCCGGCACCTTTTTTGGATGGGACCTTGTAGGGTAGGCGAGGCGGGTTGTATGACATGTGTGAGTTCCGGCACCTTTTTCTTTTACAAAAAAAAGCACTGGTCATAAGTCACTTTTTCCAAGGCTATTGAAACTTCAGATGGCCACTAAACGAACTGTTGTAGATGGGGGACTTGCTGTAGAGCTGACATTCTCCTCCCCAACTCCTTTTTACCTTTTTCAGATCTCTCCCACCAAACAAGGCAGATGACAGGCAAATCCTGCCTATTGGACGGAAAAGACTCTTGCTTACGGTTTCCAGTCTCCAAGACTCGCATGGCATTGCTGGATAAAGGTGATTAGGACACCAGGAAACACCCCCTGGCAGACGGGTGCCAAATGGCCCTGGCATGTCAAAAGAAAGTCAAAAGAAAGAGGAAGCCATTCATTACGGCCTCTCCCAATTGAGAGGGATCTAAAAGGACCGGGTCCGTCTTCCATGAGGTGTGAAGGTTGATTAAAGTTTTAATAACAATAATAACAACAATAACAATAACAATAATAATAATAATAATAATAATAATAATAATAATAAAAGTTGGAAGGGACCTTGGAGGTCATCTAGTCCAACCCCCTGCTCAGGCAGGAAACCCTATACCATTTCAGGCAAATGGCTGTCCAGTCTCTTCTTAAAAACTTCCAGTGTTGGAGCATTCACCGCTTCTGGAGGCAAGTTGTTCCACTGGTTAATTGTTCTCACTGTCAGGAAGTTTCTCCTTTGTTCCAGGTTGCTTCTCTCCTTGACTAGTTTCCATCTGTTGCTTCTTGTCCTGCCTTCTGGTGCTTTGGAGAATAGCTTGACTCCCTCTTCTTTGGGGCAGCCCCTGAGATTTTGTATAGGTAGAAAATTTCTACCTAGGCTTACTTTTGGACAGGTACTTTTCTCTAAACCAATGGTTCAACAGTCTTGGCAACTTTTAAGTTGTGCAGACTTCAAATTTCCCAGCCAACATTGCTGTTACCTTCCCACCGGAGTGGTCCCTATTTTTCTACTTGCATTTTTACGTTCTTTCGAACTGCTAGGTTGGCAGAAGCTGGGACGAGTAACAGGCGCTCACTCTGTTACGCGGCACTCGGGATTCGACCCGCCAAACTGCCGACCTTCTGATCGACAAGCTCAGCGTCTTAACCCACTGAGCCACCACGTCCCTCATATATACATACACACACACACACACCACACACAGACACACACACATATATATATACTGTACTATGCACAAATAGAATATACAAAATATATTACATCTATCGTAGATAGAATTAAATACAGTAGATTAAAATCATATTAAGAGCATTAAGGGAATCGAGGAGATAATTCTCTCCTATTTGTGCCAGCCTAGATAATTCATTTATGCAAGCTTCTCCTTCCGCCCACTCACTCACAGGGTACGCAATGTTATAATGAGCCTTGATTCTGCATCATTTATGACTAGATAAATACATATTTTTGGAAAAGAAGGAATACCTCTATTAACATGGCCATCTGTGACCTGCTGTGCTGCAAAATACTTTAGAAAATATATTAGACATAATATGTATATTAGATATAACATATAAATATTAAAGCGTTGATTGGTTTTGCATATCGTACGCACTGAGCTATCTCATTAAGCTGTATCTCTGCTTCATTTCTTTGAACATGGCGGGCTATACAAAGATATCGGTTGTATTTTGCTTATGGCTTTGTGCTATCTGCACTAATATACCTAGAGCAGGGCTTTTCAACCTTTTCAGCCATTGTACCACTTTTAGGATACGGCAACATCCGAGGACCACCAGTCGCCTAGCAAGGTGTCAAAAACTTGATGAAAAAAAAAGGAAAAAAGTGATGAAGTACAGGTAGTCCTCGACTTACAACAGTTCGCTTAGTGACTGTTCGAAGTTACCATGGCACTGAAAAAAGTGCCCCCCCCAAGCCACAGCCGAGCAAGACGCCTGCCTGCCGGCACGGCGGCACTCTTCCTCCTGTCCAAGGTTTTCATTGTTGTGAGCGTTTCTGTTGAGGACTGGCAGCGGGGGTGAGGTGGGGGGGTTGGTTTTTATTCCCCCCATCTGCTGGGTGGTTGCAGCCGGTTTCGGTCACTTCACATGACCCTGCAACACTGTGACCGTCATAAATATGAATAAGTTGCCAAGCATCTGGATGTAAATCACAAGACCCTGGAGATGCTGCAATATTCCAGCTGACTGGCGCTTCTTTTGGTCTCAGAAGCGCCAGGATCAGCACCGAGCTCCAGTTGGATCCTGGTGCTAATCCTGGCACTTCCACTGACCCCTGACAGCCCTGTAGCTCCAGCCGTCTCTCCGCTCAGGCTTGTGCGGTGCTGCCACCGGTTCAGCTCATTCCCCTCCCCCACTACCACTTTTCTAGGATGGTCGCCTACCACCTGCCAGGTGCCCATGGACCACGGGTGGTACCCATACCACTGGTTGAAAAGCCCTGGACTAGAGTTGTTGTGATTCAGGGTCAGCCTGTGGGTTCGGCAGTTGGGTCAGACGAATCAGAGGAGGAGGGGGGTGTTGAAGACCTTGCTGATGATAGCCCTCAGCCAGGCCCCTCCCACTTGGTCACCATGGAGACCCAGCTGTGTGAGCCTGACAGTGTAGATGAAGATGACCCAAAGCTGGCCCTGTTCAAGGACGCCCGACGCAGGAGGCAGTCAAGTAGGAGTAAACAGAGGAAGGCTGTGGGACTTCTCGGAAGGAGGCAAAGAGAGGCCACGCCCTGAACTCTTTATAAAGGGAATGTTTGGGGAGGGCTGGTTTGCTGAAAGCAACCGCTCAGATAGTGTTTCAAAGCTCCTGAATCTTGGTTCGTGTCTTGTTTGTTTTTTGTAGTAATAAATTTGGCAGACGTCATTCCAGCCTCTTGCCGTTTATAAAGGGGTTGCCTTTTCTGCAGGGCCGGTAGCAGGCTGGTACAGAACAAGAGTATCCCATGCTTTGCCATCATTCTTCGTCCATTAAAATCTAAAGAGGAGCTGAGAGAAAACCCCAAATACTTCAATTCAGGGGGGGGGGAGTCTAGTAGCAAATTAGAAGTCTTTCCTGACTCACAAATTTTAGTAAAAGGCATCAACTTGCATGAGCTGGAACTCACATCGTTGGATGCATCGAGACAAAAATAGGTTAGAATGGGGCCACTTTATGCATCTAAGGAAGCTACAACTCACCAAATAAAAACATTAAAAAAATAAATTAAAACTCCAAAGAAAAATGTGTAAGTTGGGAAAGTGTTCTGATTTGTTGCTACTATAGACTAACATAGAAAGCCAGTTTGGTGTAGAGCAGGGGTAGGCAACCTTGGCTCTTTGATGACTCGTGGACTTCAACTCCCAGAATTCCTGAGCCAGCCATGCTGAGGGGAAAGAGAGAGGATTCCAAGCTGAGCCATGTTGGCTGAGGAATTCTGGGAGTTGAAGTCCACGAGTCATGAAGGGGCCAAAGTTTCCCTCGTGCTGGCTCAGGAATTCTGGGAGTTGAAGTCCACGAGTCATAAAAGAGCCAAGGTTGCCTACCCCTGGTGTAGAGGTTAAGGCATCAGCCTAGAAACCAGGAGGTCATGAGTTCTAGTCCCACCTTAGGCCAGATCCGTTCTCTCAGCCCTAGGAAAGAGGCAATGGGACATCCCTCCTGAAAAACCTTGCCAAGAAAATTGCAAGACTTGTCCAGGCGTTCCCTGAGAAACAGACATGAACGTAAGAAAAAGAAAATGGACTTTTAACATGGTCTCCTCCTACCATGCCCCAAATGCTGAACTGATTCTTGGGAACATAGGATAACGGATTAATTTCTTGCCTTGATTGTCCTCGTTGCAAATTTGAACCCAAATTTTAGCTAAAGGCTCGTCCGAGACCCAGATTAAAAAAAAAAAAGTTGAGAATCAAATGTCTTCAGAGATTCTCAATCATCCAGGTCACGGTTGTCCCAAAAGTGCTTTTCAAAAGGCAGCGGAACTTTTCTTGTGTTTTTTTTTCCCTTGAAAACATTTTGCTTCTCATCAAAGAAGCTTCTTCTGTTCTGTTCAGTTTAGTTCAGAACCGAAGAAGCTTCTTGGTTGAGAAGTAAAACATTTTCAAGGGGGGGAAAAAAACACCAAGAAATTCCAATTGCCTTTTGGGGAAAAAAGCAGCTTTGGTTCACCGTCTGCAAGCAGAATAGTGACCAAATCATCCAGGAGCCCCAAAGTTTTTCACCACAAGAAGCCAATTGAATTTTAACCGCCAAGCAACGGGACGATTTGGCTTCACTTATGGAAATGCAACAAATGGTTTAACCCCCAAATTTCCCCCTCCTGGAGGAACTCCGCTGGGCAGACAAAACTTCCTGTTCCCAACAGAATGAAGCAGCTCAATTGCTCCTGGGGTCTTGGCCTTCATTTCCATCTCAATATTCAGGCAAGTTGTTTTGCCATCCAAGAATCTCACAGGAAGGCTGTTGTTTCTGTGGCGGTGGGAAGGTCTCTCCATCTGGTGAATGCTGAGAAGGCCTGCATTGTCTCATCTTGGCAAGGCCCAGCTAGAATTCGGGTTGGGATCAGCTGCAACCTGAAGCTGTCCAGAAATCCATGGAGAGTTGTCCGGATGTTTGGAAAGGGGGACCACACATCGGCATAAGAGGCCGTATCCCTCCAGATTGAAGGGATGAAACACCAAGCTGTTTTTCCCTCTTTCGGCTGATGTCCTCATCTCCACGTCTCAATGCCTACTGCAGCTTTTCCCCAGCCTGACCATCTTCAGACAGGCGAGAGCAACCATGCCCCATGACTCCCAGCCTGTGCTGGTGATTGTCTGGATGGCCCAATAGGAACGGTGGCGGACCAGATGGAAGAGACGTTTTCTTTCTTGTTTTGCTTGGCAAGCAAAAGCCAGCATTCAGTGGCTTGGCATGGGACGTTTCCAAAAAGAGCGGAAGACACGCCAGGCTGAAATTTGGGACAACAGCTGTAAGTCAATGTTGACAATTCGGAGTTGGCTGGTGTGACTTACAAGGAGCAGCCAGTTGGGTGGCACTTTTTCAGACTGACACATCTTATTAAAGGCAGAAGGTTTTGTGAGTTGACTTTTGATTTCGGGCTGCTGTAGTTTAACCCACTTTTCCTCCTATGCATGTTGTGCAATATCTCTCTCTCTCTCTCTCTCTCTCTCTCTCTCTCTCTCTCTCTCTCTCTCCTTTCTCATACAATGGTTAGATGGCCTAGACATTGTTTTTGAGCATAGATCTTTTTAACATTTATGTTAGTATATATTGCTAATCCATGTATGATATGCCATACGCTAAATCAATCTATGATAGCAGTGTTCCAATATCTCAGGGGCTGCCCCAAAGCAGAGGCAGTCAAGCTATTCTCCAAAGCACCTGAAAGCAGGACAAGAAGCAACGGATGGAAACTAGTCAAGGAGAGAAGCAACCTAGAACTAAGGAGAAACTTCCTGACAGTTAGAACAACTAACCAGTGGAACAACCTGCCTCCAGAAGCGGTGAATGCTCCAACACTGGAGGTTTTTAAGAAGAGATTGGACAGCCATTTGTCTGAAATGGTATAGGGTTTTCTGCCTGAGCAGGGGGTTGGACTAGATGACCTCCAAGGTCCCTTCCAACTACTACTACTTCTTCTTCTTCTTCTTCTTCTTCTTCTTCTTCTTCTTCTTCTTCTTATTATTATTATTATTATTATTATTATTATTATTATTATTATTATTATTATTAATTATTATTATTATTATTATTATTATTATTATTATTATTATTATTATCTATCTATCTATCTATCTATCTATCTATCTATCTATCTTCTATCTAATCTATCTACTGCTTCTCCCCAGAACAATTCACAAGATAAAGTATTGCAATAAATGGAAACAGCCTTAAAAAGACATGACTTGCAACTTAGCACAAGCCAGTCATATTGTGGTTATTCAACAAACTATATCACTTAAACATTCATGGCTTTGTACTGGACAAAGCTGCCTGCTCCTGGAAATGAATTCAGTGGGAGCCCTACTTACAAGATGCCCCAGAGCAGATGCAGAGGGCTAAAAGAATACGGAGTAATGAAGGAGTAACATTTATTTATATTTACTTGTATCCCACTGTTATTATTTTTACAAATAACTCAAGGCGGCAAACATCTTCCGCTTCCTATTTTCCCCACCACAATCCTGTGAGGTGGGTGACAATGACTGACCCAAAGGCTGGCTTTCACGGCTAAGGCGGGTCTTGAACTCACAGTCTCCCACATTCTAGCCTGGCGCCTTAACCACTAGACCGAACTGCCTCTCAATTTATCTGATTCAACTTTTTGTTTAATTGAGGAACGGTTAGCTATCAAGGAAGGCTCACAGGCCTTTTCAAATTTGATGCAGACAATTTGTTCAGAAATTTTATTTATTTTAATTGCATTTATATCCCGCCCTTCTCCGAAGACTCAGGGCGGCTTACAAACTTAGCAGAAATGCAGAGAGCTTGTATCTAAAGTATATCTCCAAAATCGCTCTGATATGAAGTAAGTGTCATATCACTTTGCATAAAGTATAGGCAATTTTTAAATATATTCTTCCCGTGTGGGACGCACACAGAGAGGGTTGGTGAAAAAAACCAAGGCCCACCCCTATCCTTCAGATGGTCCAAGAAGAGTGGCTGGACTGGGATAGTTGATTTGAAACTGGGTCAAAATCCAGCTGGACCGTCTTCCCCCTCCCAACTCTGCAGCACTCTGTAATATGAAAAATCTGCAGTCTGGTGTCTGGAGCCAAAATGCAAGGACAGCCTCAGTGCAAGACATCTGCACGGCACAAATTTATTCTCACTGCAGCAGGACACAAATTGTGCCCACCCTTCGCGCCGGTGTCCATAACATCACAGCTTATTGAAACAGAATGTATTCTTACGGCAACGCTCCGTCCTACAGCCAGGATCGCGGCCAAGGAAAGACACTGAATTTCACCCCGATAAAATTGAATAGAATACCTTATTTGGCCAAGTGTGATTAAACACACTGGTGCAGAAGCACTCAGTGTACCAGCAAAACAATATAATAATAATAATAACAACAATTGTACAACAACAACAACAATTCTAACAAAGGGAATCCTCGGCTTACAACCACAATTAAGCCCAAAATTTTTGTCTTTAAGTAAGGCAGTTGCTAAGTGACTTTTGCCCCATTTTAAGACCTTTGTTGCCACCATTGTGAAACGAATCACGGCAGTTGTTCAGTTAATATCACAGTTAAGTGCATCTGGCTTCCCCATTGACGTTGCTTGTCAGAAGGTGGCAAAAGCGGATCGCGTGGGACGCTGCAACCGTCATAAATATGAGTCAGCTGCTAAGCGTCTTGAATTTTGATCGCATGACCACAGCGAGGCGACAATGGTCGTTAAGTGTGAAAACCGATCATAAGTCACTTTTTTCAGTGCCATTGTAACTTTGGTCACGAAATGAACTGTTGTAAGTGGAGGACTGGACTAGAAGACCTCCAAGGTCCCTTCCAGCTTCTATTCTATTCTATTCTATTCTATTCTATTCTATTCTATTCTATTCTATTCTATTCTATTCTATTCTATTCTATTCTATTCTATCCTATCCTATCCTATCCTATCCTATCCTATCCTATCCTATCCTATCCTATCCTGATTAAACATTTTCACTGTCAGGAGATTTCTCTTTAGTTCTAGGCTGGATTTGTCTTTAACAAACTTCCACCCATTACTTCTTGTCCTGCCCTCAGATGTTTTGGAGAATAAGTCAACCCCCTCTTCTCTGTGACAGCCCTTCAAATACTGGAAGACAGTTAGAATGTCCCCCCTAAACCTTCTCTTTTTTAGGTTAGACACACCTAGTTCCGCAACCCTTCGTCGTCGTGTGGTTTAGCCCCCAGACCCCTTATCATCTTTGTTAGCTTTCTCTGCACTCTCTCTAGAGTCTAGGCCATGGGTAGGTAACCTTGGCTCTTTTACGACTCATGGACTTCAACTCCCAGAATTCCTGAGCCAGCATGGCTCAGATTGGAAACCTCTCTCTTTCCCCTCAACATGGCTGGCTCAGGAATTCTGGGAGTTGAAGTCCACGAGTCATAAAAGAGCCAAGGTTGCCAACCTCTGGTAGGGTCTCAGCGTCTTTGGTGTACGGTGGGGACCAGAACAGGATGCGGTATTCCAGGTGTGGCCTCAGTAGTGAGGTATAAAGCGATATGATCACTTCTTGTGATCTTGTTGATGCAGAGCGGTTAAAAATAAATAAATAAACCACCATCTCTAGCCAATCCATTTCTCCCACAGCAATCCTTAATTTAACACCTCCCCACACACACACTTTCAAGGGATCCCTGCTTCTTCTTGTCCTAGTCCTCATGATGACCCTCAAATTCTACAAGGCAAGTTTCTGCTGGGGCAACCCCACCCCACTCCCGAATACACACACACACACACACACACACACACACACACACACACACACACGGGGGAGGGTGGGGAGAAATTTAACATGCTTTGAGTTCGGTCTCCTTGAATAATTCAACCCCCTTGAGCTTTTCCACTCTAAGGCTTTCGCTGGAAGATGTCAGCCCCCGTTGGCGTTCAGAACGCCAAGGGAACTATGATCAAACGGGAATCGGGGTTTCGAGGAAGAATTTCTTGCATGGAGGAGAAGGCAAAGAAAGGAAATTGAGCTTCCTGGTTTAGCAATTCTGCCTTGAGGTCTCCATTGAAGATGGAAAGGTAGAGATCAGGAAAATGAGCAAAAAGAGAACTTTCCCTTTAATCTCTGTGTTTTGGTCCCTCCTTTAGGGACTGTGGAGATCTGCTGTCCTACTTTTGCCTCTGTCTGTCTGTCTGTCTGTCTGTCTGTCTGTCTGTCTGTCTGTCCGTCCGTCCGTCCATCCGTCCGTCCATGCATCCATGCATCCATGCATCCATCTCATCTATCTATCTATCTATCTATCTATCTATCTATCTATCTATCTATCTATCTATCTATCTATCTATCTATCTATCTATCTATCTATCTATCTAATCCATCCTTCTATCTATCTATCTATCTATCTATCTATCTATCTATCTATCTATCTATCTATCTATCTATCTATCTATCTATCTATCTATATCTCATCTCTATCTTCTCTCTCATCTATCTGATCTATCCTCTTTCATCTATCTGTCTGTCTGTCTATCTATCTATCATCTATCTATCTATCTATCTATCTATCTATCTATCTATCTATCTAATCCATCCTTCTATCTATCTATCATCTATCTATCTATCTATCTATCTATCTATCATCTATCTATCTATCTATCTATCTATCTATCTATCTATCTATCTATCTATCTATCTATCTATCTAATCCATCCTTCCATCTATCTATCTATCATCTATCTATCTATCTATCTATCTATCTATCTATCTATCTATCTATCTATCTATCTATCTATCTATCTATCTATCTATATCTCATCTCTATCTTCTCTCTCATCTATCTGATCTATCCTCTTTCATCTATCTGTCTGTCTGTCTGTCTGTCTGTCTGTCTATCTATCTATCTATCTATCTATCTATCTATCTATCTATCTATCTAATCCATCCTTCCATCTATCTATCTATCTATCTATCTATCTATCTATCTATCTATCTATCTATCTATCTATCTATCATCTATCTATCTATCTATCTATCTATCTATCTATCTATCTATCTATCTATCTATCTATCTATCTATCTAATCCTTCCATCTATCTATCTATCTATCTATCTATCTATCTATCTATCTATCTCTCATCTCTATCTTCTCTCATCTATCTGATCTATCCTCTTTCATCTGTCTGTCTGTCTGTCTGTCTGTCTGTCTGTCTATCTATCTATATCTATCTATCTATCTATCTATCTATCTATCTATCTATCTATCTATCTATCTATCTATCTATCTAATCCATCCTTCCATCTATCTATCTATCTATCTATCTATCTATCTATCTATCTATCTATCTATCATCTATCTATCTATCTATCTATCTATCTATCTATCTATCTATCTATCTATCATCTATCTATCTATCTAATCCATCCTTCCATCTATCTATCTATCTATCTATCTATCTATCTATCTATCTATCTATCTATCTATCTATCTATCTATCTATCATCTATCTATCTATCTATCTATCTATCTATCTATCTATCTATCTATCTATCTATATCTCATCTCTATCTTCTCTCTCATCTATCTGATCTATCCTCTTTCATCTGTCTGTCTGTCTGTCTGTCTGTCTGTCTGTCTATCTATCTATCTATCTATCTATCTATCTATCTATCTATCTATCTAATCTCTCTCATCTATCTATCAAAGAAGGAGGGAGGGAGGGTAGGAGGGAGGGAAGGAAGGACAAGACAAGGAGGAAGGATGGTGCTGATGTAAGTAAAGAATAAAAGAGTAAAATATAAATGTTAAGTAAATAAACACAGGATCTAAACAAGCATCATTGTGTTTACAGTTTCTGAATATGCCATTACAGTAGTTACTTGTGATAGTATAGCAACCACTAAGGATGCTTAACCTAGTATAATCACAAACTCAAATTGCATGTATATCGCTTATACCCTTAATTAAAACCGTAACACCCAGCCCTATTTTGTCTAGGGGCTCTGCATTTGGGAGGGGGGGGCGTTCCCAAGCTTGGATTTTAAAGTCCTACCTTGATGGCATCATTGCCCCAAAGTTTCTGTGGGGCAGCTTGTGTGATGGTTACATTATGCTGAAATGAACATTCTTCTCCCACAAGCTTCCATTTATTTATTTGTTTGTTTGTTTATCTGTGATAATTGCTTTAATTGCTGGTTGTATGCCACCCAGGTCATGTTCGGGGAGAAAGGTGGGCATATTAAGAGAGAGAGATGATGGGTGGATGGATGGATAGATAGATACATATAGATGGATGGAGAGACAGACAGACAGATACAGATGGATGGACGGATGGACAGACAGACAGACAATGATAGATGGACAGACCTAGACATGAGATAGAGGGAGAGGACAGAGAAACAGAGACTATATGTGTGTGTGTGTGTGTGTGTGTGTGTGTGTGTGTGTGTGTGTGTACTATATATATCACTATATCTATATATCATCTATATCTATCATCTATCTCTATCTATCTATCTATCTATCTATCTATCTATCTATCTATCTATCTATCTATCTATAGAGAGAGACCAATTCAGAAATTGTTACAATAATTTGAATATATCTCAGCATAAAGGGAAGACTGATGACTCAAAAGCCCTTCTCCATCCTGTCCAGACTCTTGATGGATGTTTTCCACGGGCTTCTTCTTAATTAAACAACAGCTGCCACCAGCCACATTAATTCACCTTTGACAGAACTTGTGGGAATTTAGATCTGCAGGGTTATTGTTTGTTGGCAGAGGAGGAAGAAATGTTCCGGCTCTCTTGAAGGAAGCACATAATTTTTCACCCCGGCAACCAGGACGTGAGCAAAACTATAATGACATCCTTTCTTTGGCCAGTTCCAGGTTTCTAATGCAAGAGTTGTACTAAAGAATGCTTGCAACTTCAAATGGGACACTAAATGAATGACTGTAAGTGAAGGACTACCTGTGGCCAGTTGGCTAATGATCTGCCCCATGAATATATTTGTCTCCCCCTCCAGGGGTTGGGGAAAAACAATCCCCCAGAGAAATTGGCTGTAGTATTTATGAAGGTAGGCAAAGAAATATTGATATTAGCTTTTATATTCTCTTTTAGTTTGGATGTAAGAGACTGAAGGTCAGTCGAAGCCCACCTCATTTTAATCTTATCTTAATTTCTGTTATATGTTATTGTTGTTAGCCGCCCCGAGTCCTTCGGGAGATAGGGCGGGATATAAGTCCCCTTAATAAATAAATAAATAAATTTCGGTAGCTTTTTTTTTTCCTTTTTTTTTGGAAAAAAAAGCAAAAGTAATCAGGTTAAGTCCTCTTCTAGGTTTATCATGTACCAAAATGCTTCCTTTCTCCCCCAAGGTGCCACCCTATCAAAGCGTTGCCAAAATGTATAGCTTGACCACTTGGCGCGAGGTCAACTTATCAAAAGCTTTGCTCTCTGCAGATTCTGGAGATTACATTCTGCCATTCCCTGAACTAGAAAAACACCCATGTGAAAAAAAAGTATGATACACCTCCAGAAACGATTATATTGGTATGTTCACGGAGAAGAAGGATTAGCCATAGTTCTGTTCTGGGCTCAAATACGATAACATGTGTGAAATGCTCTCTGTTTTGGGATATTATACTCATTGCTGGTGGAAAGAATCCCACAAAGACACGCTAGGAATGTTGGAAGACACTGCTGCCAAATTTATGCTGCTCCACATAAGCCAGGGGCCCAAATTATCTGCCCTAAAACAACATCAGCTCTGTGGTAGGATTGACAAAAGAAAAATTAAAAAAGAGCAGCTTCCTGGCTGGGATCATCTCCTTTTGCCGTTTCTTTTTGCCCAGCCGCCTTCTTCTTGCTAAAAGCTTTTCTTTCTTGTTAAAAGCTATAGGGTTGTAGAAGAAAAGGCTGCAACGGATAATACTGCCAGTGATGTATGACAGAAGGGAGCAGGGGAGAGCAAGAAGCCCAAAGAATGCAGAAGACAGACAGAGGGAAAGAGAGAGAGAGAGAGAGAGAGAGAGAGAGAGAGAACGAGAGAGAACGAGAGAGAGAGAAAGAGATAGAGACAGAGAGATAGAAAGACAGAGAAATAGACAGAGAAAGAGATAGAGATAGAGAGACAGAGACAGAGAAAAAGAGAGAGAGAAACAGAGAGAGATAGACAGACAGAGAGAGAAAGAAAAAGAGAGAAAGAGATAGAGACAGAGAGAGATAGAAAGAGTCAGAGACAGAGAAAGAGATAGAGACAGAGAACGAGATACACACACACACACACACAGAGACAGAGAGAGAGAGAGAAAGAGACAGAGAAATAGAGAGAGATAGACAGAGAGACAGAGAGAGAGGAGAGATAGAGAGAAACAGAGAAAGAGATAGAAAGAGACAGAGAAAGAGAGAGAGACTGAGAAAGAGAGATAGAGATAGAGACAGAGAAAGAGAGATAGAAACAGACAGAGAAAGAGAGAGAGAGAGAGAGAGAGAGAGAGAGAGAGAGAGAGAGAGAAAGAGAGAGAGAGAGAGAGAGGGAGAGATCTGGGGAAAGCAGTGGAAAAGGAAGAGGGTTTAAAGCAGACACCTTCCCACCCACCTCCCAATATTACGTTAGAGAGCTGGCAATAAAAGGGGAGTGGGAAGACTTTGATCAAGTTGGCAAGATTTCTTTCCTCTTAAAGGATACTGAGAAATTCGGCGTGCAAATCCCGCCCTCCCCACTTGTCCCCCGATGCAAGGAATGGGGATAGAATTTTTACAAGGACAAAGGGAACATCTCCACTTTTCGGTGGGTTGAAGTTGCAAATTTAATGTGTGCTGAAACAAGGTCTGGCTGTGTTCGTATCACATGCCAGTTTACCGTGGACCGAATAAACCACGACTGATTGGGTTCACACAACATGGGCTGGTGATGATAGAGGAAGAGGGGAATTCCTGACCGCGAGAGCAATTAACCAGTGGAAATGCTGGCCTCCAGAAGTTGTGGGTGCTTCAACACTGGAGGTTTTTTATTTTTTAAAGGAGAGACTGGACAGCTATTTCTCTGGCATGGTGTAGGGACTCCTGCTTGGCCAAGAGACTGGATTAGAAGACTTCCAAGCCTTTCCGACTCCGTTATTCTGTATTCTTATATCAGAATACTGATCCTTCTCCTCCGTGAGCCACGCTACGTGTATCGTGACTTCCATGCCGTTTACATAAAAGCAAAGCTGCATGGGTGTTCCAACACGGGGGGGGGGGGTGTCTCCAAGCTTGGCCATTTTAATACCTGTGGACGTCAACTCTCAGCATGTCTGTCTTGGGAATTCTGGGAGTTGGAAGTTCACAAATCTTAAAGCTGCCGAGTTTGGAGACCCCTGTTCAAACGCATGAGGTCACCATGGCTTCTAACACTCATCTCCTTTGGCAGGCCCGATAAGCTTTGTTCCTCTTCCTGTCCTGACTAGCCTGGAGCCTTCGGGGAAGGGAATCTTTTCACATCCCTTGCCAAGGAGACACTTTTCCCAGGAGAGGCCCAGGCCTGGTTTTGCTTGCACGCAAGGCAGGTATCCTGCCCTTCTCTTATTAGAGACCCTTACTGAGCAAGGGAAGGGGCAAATGGAAGGCTAATGCCATTTTCCCCCCCCAAACGGTATTTAAAATTAGCCAAGGGGCGAAGCAAACCCGACTGTGAAACTGGATCCACCTTTGATCCAAGCAAGGAATTCTTTTGACAGCAATGCTCTACGTAGCCCTGAACAGCCCAAGGTTAGGAAATAGGAAGAACATTTAAAATTGCAGTTGGCTCCAGGAGGGGAGGGAAGGGGAAGGGAGGGGAGAAGATGAATGGATGGGGAAGGGGAGAGAAGGAGAGGGGAGGAGAGGAGAGGGAGGTGAAAAGATGGGGAAGAGAAGGAGAGGGGGAAGGAAGAGATAAAGAGAGGTGAATGGATGAGGAAGGGAAGGGGGCATTGTTTATTTTATTTATTTTTATTTATTTTAATTCCATTTATATCCCGCCCTTCTCCGAAGACTCAGGGCGGCTTACAAGCTTAGCAGCTATATATATATGTGTGTGTGTGTATATATATGTGTGTGTGTGTGTGCGCGTGTGTGTGTGTGTGTTTTCTGAGGTTTTCGCGGGTGTTTGTATGTAGATCTTTGGTCATTCGGGTTTTCCCCACGTAGAATTGGAGGTATCAGGGCAACGTTTCGACGAAATCTCATCCGTCATCCTCAGGCTGGTGACTTCAGCTTCGTTCTTCTGGGAGAAGAGCCTTGGTGGAGCAGTGGGCTGATGCCTCCTTAAGTAACACCAGCTGCCTGCAATTAGTGCAGGTTCGCATCCCACCAGGCTCAAGGTTGACTCAGCCTTCCATCCTTCCCAGGTAGGTCAAATGAGGACCCAGATTGTTGGGGGCAATAAGCTGACTTTGTAATAATGCCGCTTGGGGTGTGTGTGTGAAAGCCCTAATAAGCAGGCATAGACATAGAATGAAGGCTACTGCTAAGCTTGTAAGCCGCCCTGAGTCTTCGGAGAAGGGCGGGGTATAAATGGAATTAAAATAAAAAAAAATAAAAAAAATAAAGCTGAAGTCACCAGCCTGAGGAGATGACGGATGAGATTTCGTCGAAACGTTGCCCTGATACCTCCAATTCTACGTGGGGAAAAACTTGAATGACCAAAGATCTACATATATATATATATATATATATATATATATATATATATATATATATATATATATATATATATATATATATATATATATATATATATATATATATATATATATATATATATATATATATATATATATATATATATATATATATATATATATATATATATATATATA
Organism: Vipera berus; assembly: GCF_964194415.1. Classification (NCBI taxonomy): domain Eukaryota; kingdom Metazoa; phylum Chordata; class Lepidosauria; order Squamata; family Viperidae; genus Vipera; species Vipera berus. The sequence continues at coordinate 9,131,524 of NC_138216.1, forward strand.
TATATATATATATATATATATATATATATATATATATATATATATATATATATATATATATATATATATATATATCCATGTCCAGCTGAGAAGTTCCAATCTCTCTAAGTCTGGACCATTCCTGCCATTTTTTTTCCTCCCCTAGCTCCCGTTGTTATCTTACGGGCAATGCTAACTTTCTCAGCCCTTTTCCTCTGTAGCAGAAAAACATCAGGACAATGAACTCCGACCCGTCAGCCAAGATGGAATAGCTCGGTGAACTGTTAAAAGCCAAGTAACACTTTATACCCTGCCTGGGGAAAAAAAAGGTCTCCTCTTTATCTGGCACCGGAGTGACATTTAAAAACAACAACAAACAAACTCCTTTTCATGCCTCCACGAAAGTCTTTAGCTTAAGCCTTGGCAGCTCCGCAGCCATTGAATTGATCGGATGTCACACTGACTGAAGACCGTCCAAAATGGCTCCATTGACAGGGCGGGGTGGGGGGGGAAGACCACTCTTGAGAGACCCAAGGACCACAGAAGAATGAATGAGGGATGACATTGCCATCTCTATTTTTCTCTTCTTCCCAAACCTGGAAGTGTGTAGAGACTCCGGAAGCTTTGTGCATTTCTAGAAAGTATTGGAAAGACACAGTAGGGTGCAAGAAACTGAACTAAGATCTGAATTCAAATTCAACCCAGAGAGAGACAGGCAGGCGGACAAAAGTCTTGGTACTGCTTCCACTGGGGCTGAGCAGGCATTTGCTTGTTGGTTGGTCTCCTGCCTTTATTATTTTTACAAATAACTCAAGGTGGCAAACATATCCAACACACCGTCCTCCTCCTATTTTCCCCACAACAACAACAACCCTGTGAGGTGAGTTGGGCTGAGAGGGTGGCCCAAAGTCACCCAGCCAGTTTTCCTTCCTAAGGCAGGACTAGAACTCACCATCTCCTGGTGATTGGCCCAAAGGCACCTAGCTGCCATTCCTGCAAGGCAGGACTAGAACTCATCATCTCCTGAAGATTGGCCCAAAGACATCTAGCTGCCATTCATGCCTAAGGCGGGCGTAGAACTCGCTATGTCCTGGCGATTGGCCCAAAGGCATCCAGCTGGCTTTCAAGGCTAAGGCAGGACTTGAACTCACAATCTCCCTGTCGTAGCCTGATGGCTTAACCATGAAACCAAACTGGCAAATAACTAGGTAATTAGGTAACTTGCAGGTAGGTATCCAGCCTGCAAGATCTACTTTAAGTTCACTCGTCACTCAAAGATACCAAATGAATTGGGTTCAAGACGGTGGCTGTGTGTGGAAGGGAGATGAAAAAGCTGTTTCGTGACTTGGAACCAGCTAACAACTGCAAAAAGTTAAGGGACAGCCTTTAATGGCCTTAATATATCAGCTCCACAGATACGGTGATGGGGGGGAGAGGGGGAACTCTGCAACATGCCAAGTGCCGAGTATAGCGCACCAGTTTGCACCTGTATTACCTTCCGCGTGATTATTACCTTCGGATAATCCAGAGGAAAATGAAAGATATCGGGCAAAGTTCCCAGTCATACCACAGGGAAGTTTGGGGGCAGGTCCCAGATCCTGTCTCAGTAGAAAAGGTCTTGTAAATAAAGACGGAAGGGGGGAAGAAAAAAAAAAAAAGACAAGAGCCGGGGCTGGGGTTTGGCCAAAGATAATTCAACAATGGGCATTCTGCAGGCTGAGACCGAACCGCGAATTGGCTGCCTCTTTCAATTCTGCAGAGCCAGCTTTGGCACATGGAAGATGTTGCGCTCAGAATGAAAATGCAAGTCGGAAAGCGACATTAGCGGGAGAAAAGCATTTGGTCGTGCCTCCAAATGGCTTTGCCAGTGCGCGGCTCGCCCACAATAGGGCTTTGTCCCCTGGGAAAGATGCTGCGTTGCATCCTCCTGATGGAGCTGTTTCCTCCAGGCCCTTCCCCAAGAAAGAAGCAGGGAGGCCCAATAATCCTATTCACGGTCAAGAAGGCTGAGGGCCTCCTGCATTCAGGAATTCACCCAGCTGGGATGCAGGATCAGGAAGTTTCTTCACCTTTTGTTTTTAACACAGGGTCTCCCCGTGCCGCACCAGCTCAGAAACGTGGTCTGTGCAAGTGTGTGCATCTGATGAATGAAGGCAAATACAATACGTGTCCCAGGATAATGTTGCATGATCCAGTCTGGTTTGGTCTCCGGGACCAGCAATTTAGTCTTCCGAGCTTTCGTGCCAATTATTTTGGGAACATCTCTCTACCAGGTGTGTGCTATATGCTTAGAATTGCCCATAGCACACGTTCTGGCAGAGAGAAGTATTGGATCCTGGGTCAATCTGCTTGTTTGTTTGTTTGTGTGTGTTTGTGTCTGTGTGTGCATGTGCGTGTGTATCACAGACCAGTTTTTTTCCAATGGCGTAGAAGGATGACCTTAAGCGTTCAAATCTAGGTACAAGGACATGAATGCAGAAGCAGAATGCCAAGTCAGAGGTGACGATCTGTGTTTATTGATCGCTTCGTTCGATATGGCATCACCCGATTCCAGAATGGAATACACTGGGCACAATAGAACAAACGGAGTAAAATACATATAAATCATACGAATGGGAAGAGTCAAGGTCATTTGTAAGCGAAAAGCCATCAAGTGGAATACAGGAGAGAAGCAAGACATTAAAAAACTGAGGGCCCATTTCTGAACCCTGCAGCCATTCAGTCCTGTGGGCAGCCAAGACACAAAGAATTGGTTATTTGCGACTTCCCCTAGAATAAAGGTAAAGGTAAAGGTTCCCCCGCACATGCGTGCTAGTCGTTTCTGACTCTAAGGGGCCGGTGCTCATCTCCGTTTCAAAGCCGAAGAGCCAGTGCTTGTCCGAGGACGTCTCCGTGGCCATGTGGCCGGCATGACTAGACGCCAAAGGCGCACGGAACACTGTTACCTTCCCACCATAGTGGTCCCTATTTTTCTACTTGCATTTTTACGTGCTTTCGAACTGCTAGGTTGGCAGAAGCTGGGACGTGTAACAGGCGCTCACTCTTGTTACGCGGCACTCGGGATTCGACCTGCCAAACTGCCGACCTTCTGATCGACAGGCTCAGCGTCCTGAGCCACCGCGTCCCTCCCCTAGAATAGCGGTCCCCAACCTCTCTGGCTTGGCGGACTGGCGGGGGTGGGTGGGGTGGGACGGGACCCCTGCCCTAACACTGATTGCAAACACCATGTTCTTTGTCCAAGCATCGACGCCCAAGCTGTGCACAAGAATGGCTCCCTAATGAAGTGTTTCTCAACCTGGCTGGCTGAGGAATTCTGGGAGTTGAAGTCCACTTGCCGAGCTTGAGAAAAAAAACAGCTCTGGACCGCCAACCACACCTTCACGGAAGGAGCTGCAGAAAACGGCGTGTTAGTGCAGGGCAGGCAGAGGCTCTTGAGAAACAGAACTGTGCGCTGGATACCACAAAGGGCGTGTGTGCGTGCGTGCACCTTGCAGAATCACCCCAGGCCCCCGAACCCTTGAAGGCACAGCTGGCGATTCCGTATCCCGATGTTTCCAGAGAAGCAGTTCTAAGGGCAGGTTAAATCAGATGACGGGATCAAAAAAAAAAAAAAAAGAACGGCTGGCGGTGGCGACGGTGGCAACAGCTGAGTGAGGAATTTGCTTGTCTCTGTAGAAACTTCTCACCCTCCAGTTCTTGCCAACGGAAGTCAAAAACAAGGTACGGTTGGCAAGAGCTGCTTCCAGCCCTGCTGAGCTGCCCAAGTTGGTCTTAGGGCTCTTCGGAGTTTCTCTCGGTCGCGCCCCTCAGTCTTGCTTCTCCTCCTTATGCTTCCAAGGGTAAATGAGTTCTCCGACAAACAGCTTCTTGCACAGTGAAGCCCAGGAGTCTTTGGGGTAGCAGCTGTAGGTGGGAAGCCTGTAGAGCTGCACCACGCGGCCGTACGGGAGAGGGTTGATCTGGCAGGTTGAGAAGACGGAGGAAAAGACATGCACGGTGAGTAAACCAGGAGCGGGCAAAATGGTGTACAGGCAGTCCGCGACTTACCGCAGTCCATTCAGGGACCGTTCCCAGTTACAACGGCACTGAAATAAAGGGTGACTTAACGACCATTTTTCACACCCACGGCTCTTGCAGCATCTCCACGGCCACGCGATCCAAATTCAGACACTTAGCAACGGACTCGTGTTTTATGACAGGGTTGACGTGTCCCTTTTGGCGACCTTTTCTGACGAGCAAAATCGACGGGGAAGCCAGATCCGCTTAACCGCCACGTTACTTCACTTCACAACCGCGGGGATTCATTTAAACCAGAGGTCCCCATCCTTTGGGGCACCAGGGACCGGTTCCGCGGAGAGAGGTTTTTCCGTGGACCAGAGGGTGCGTGCTGCCTGCATCCTGTGGGTGGGGCTTTGCTTGTTTGTGCGGACTGGTTGCTGGTATGCCGTGGCCTGGTACTGGTCCACAGCCCTGGGATTGGGGACCCCTGGTTTAAACCACCTGGGTGAAGAAAGGTGGTAAAATGGGGCAAAATTTTCACTCAACCGATGAAGTGAATTTAGCGGCAGAAAGTTTGGGCTCGAACCGCGGTCCGTAAGTCGGGGACTACCTGTACAACAAAAATCACAATGCAGCTTGTGTGGCTTGATCAAGAGGCGTGATTGTGGTTATGGCCTTTCCTATATAAAGAGGGTCTGCTTTGAGAATCTGCTCCCAAGCCAGCCTTTAAATCAAGATATTTCTTAACCGTTTGATGATTCACCTTCCCACTCTTAGAAAAAGAAGACCAATTGACGCAACAGTACCAAAACGCACAAATAAAAATAGTAACTCAAGTAAGCCTTGTATTATAACTCCGCAAGAAAGAAAGTCTTATGTGTGTCAGCGATAAAAATGTGATTTTTATAGGAGGAGTTTACTAAAAGCAGCCCAAAGAGGCTTCCTTTGAGGACACGGCACTCAGCAGATTAATATCTCTACAAAACCGAAATGTTTACTGTTTGCAGTTCTATTAGCGCCCCCCCCCCCCACACAAACACACAGACACACAATATGGTATATTTTCTGGCCCCAATCCAGCAAACCACTTCCATATAAGCTTGGCTCAGCATTTGAGAACTGAGCTGTGCTCAAATTGAACGCAATCCAAAAATAATGCAGCCGGACCTGTTTCTTCTTGCCTCTCCCAAGCGCGTTGTAACCTAATAATTTATCCAAAGAAGCGGATTTCAGATGGCAGGCCGGTCAAACTGCAGAGAAATCTGGAAATAGCTGCCCGTGCAGTTTCACAGAAGGCCACTTGATCCAATGAAGTATCTCCTCATTCTTTCGGATTAATCTGGCAATTGCCCTGGCAGTGAAACATTTGTGCACGTGTGGCTTCTTTTTAAAGATGTCCGGTTTGAAAGCCAGCAACCAGTTTTGTACATTTATTTTCCAGTTGATTTTTGAATCAGAAAAAAAAAAATAGGTGGAAAATTTTTCAAGGAAATATCTGTTCAACTTGACAGGACCACCTACCACAGGGGTGTCAAACTCAATTTCATTGAGGGCCGCATCAGCATTGCGGTTGCCCTCAGGGGGCCGGGTGGGCGTGGCCAGGGTGGGCGTGGTCTACTGGGTGGGCGTGGCTAGAGTGCGTATGGCCTACTGGGTGAGAGTGGCCAGCTCTACATCGTTGGCATCAAGGGTGCCTATGGGGGCCTGGGCAGGAGTGGGACAGATCTGAGGGTCTCTGGCAGAAGGAGGGTCTCTGGGCCAGGGCCAAGGCAGTGGGGGCCGTTCCCTCACTGTTTCCAGGATGGCTTTGCGGGCCACATGAAACCACTTCGCGGGCCGGATCCGGCCCCCGGGCCTTGTGTTTGACATGTCTGACCTACCGGCTAGACGTCCTTGTTAATATGGTGCCCTCAATGTATAACAGGTAAGAGGAGAAATACCCGTATTGGCTTCAGTAACATACACTACTGTTTAATTAAATACTATGCAACCTATCGATACAATATCTTGAGATTGAGGCAGCGCTTCTCAACCTTGGCAACTTTAAGTAAGGTGTGGACTTCAACTCCCAGAATTCCCCACCATTGCTGGCTCCTTGCTTCTGCCTAACGGTCAGGCAAATTCTTACAGTCCAATTGTGACAGCCCTACTTAATGGAAACAATGCAGCAGTCTTTCCATGATTATTCCACTGAGCCCCAGAAGGATAGCAATAGCAGTAGCACTTAGACTTATATACCGCTTCGCACTGCTTTTACAGCCCTCTCTCAGAAGTTTATTGCCCCGCCAACAGTCTGGCTCCTCATTTTGCCGACCTCAGAAGGATGGAAGGCTGAGTCAAACCTGAACCGGTCAGGGTTGAACTGCTGGCAGTCGGCAGAATTTTGCCTGCAATGCTGCATTTTAACCACTGTGCCACCATGGCTCATATTACTAGGATACTAGTAATAGTAAATGAAGTGTGAGCATGTGTTGATGGTAGGAGAGGGCTGCAAGGTATTCTGAATATGAGCACATTCTCCAAAGAATCCACGAAAAACAACGAGGATTTACCTGCATTAGAAGTCGAAGAGGTTTGCCAGCTTCTTGCTCCAGAACTCTGAATTTGACACCAGCTGAAAACACACAAAATAAAAGCAGGGGTGGGAAGGAACAGGTTTTATTGACTGACCACTGTGATGAGCTGGAGGAATTTTGTAAAAGGAGTCAAATTTGGATTTTAAAAAGACAGAACAACTTGGGAGATAAAAAGCTAGCCACCCCACAGGAGGTTTAGATGCATCAAGGTTTGTTTATATCCCAAATGCTGCTTATATGTTACCTGATCATCAGTGACACGCGACCTATGGGTAGTCCTTGACTTATGACCACAACTGAGCTCCAAATTTCCATCCCCAACGGTGGCAAGGAAGGTTGTAAACTTTCTTAACAACTTAATAACTGTCTCGCTTAGCAAAGGAAAGTTTGGGCTTTATTGCGACCGTAAGTCGAGGACTGCCTATAGCAGTGATGGCGAACCTTTTGGAGACCGAGTGCCCAAACTGCAACCCAAAATCCACTTATGTATCGTCGGGTGCTGGGTTGGCATGGCCCATTGGGTGGGCGTGGCTGCGGTGGTGACGGCAGACTGGGCGGGACTAAAAAGTTCAATCAATAAATTTCAACTTTGCGAGATCTTTTTTTTCCCCGAGTTGAAATTGCTTGATTGATTGAACCCTTTTTTTTTTTTGCACACGGCGGTGGAGGCCTAAAGCAAAACTGTTTTATAAAATCCAGCTGAAGGCCCAGGACTGGGGCAATGGCACGCGTGCCCACAGAGAGGGCTCTGTGTGCCACCTCTGGCACGCGTGCCATAGGTTTGCCACCACAGTGAGTTGGAATTTACAGGACTTACCTGTCAGCCGGTAGCAAGTTAATGCTCTGTCCAATTTATCCTGTATATATTTATGGGCCACCAATTCCTGATTTTAAGTGTAGATGACCAACATAAACAGAAAACTCTGGGCACAATTTACTTGTTACCACAACAATATGGTTTATAGAGCTTACATGCGAGTCTGTAGCCTCGGCAGAGTCGAAGAAAAATGGCATAAAGGGGCAGTGAGTTGATGAGGTCGACCAGCAGATGGATAACGCCTTGCACAAGAACCACCAGGAGACGAAGCTAAGAAGAAAGATTTCTTTCGGTTAGTGGCGGCATTCGTTGGCCAGCACTTGGCCAGTATAAAAGTTGCCATCTGTTCTGTACTTCTTCTACCATGTCTAGATTGTGCTTTAAACTGCCAGAATAAAGCCACCTTTTTGGCTTTGCTCTTGGCCAAAAATTGTTGGTAGATGCTTCTGGTAGTAGCCGACATATCACCAGATGGGCTGGGCTCTGTGTCCGTCCACATTCACACAGCGTGTTGCTATCCATTAAGAGCCTCCACTTGAGCATGTTGGTTTTACATTTAGGCCCTCCAACTCTCAACCTATTCAAGGTCCCCCAAGTAGTATAAAGGAGGTCAGATCCTTCAGCTGTAGTTCTGTACTGCTGATCTAGGTTGCTACCTATCGGCCAGTTTCCCCTCGCGCCCTTAAATTTTGCCTCCTCTCCTCCAGATAGATGCCGTCGTGAAAGACGAGCGAGTTAGGGATTGGAATCTGTTTGCAACCAAACATCACCTCAACACTGCTGGGCAATACTAGATTTGAAACAAGGGGATGTCTAATAAGATGGCGCAACAATTTTGAAAGAACAAAAAAGGTGCTTTTGTGGGCACATGATGGACGTAAAGCATGAGTCTGCAAGTCCTTAAATCAAATCCAATTTTTCCTGGGGTGCAGAGCCCAGTCAGACAAGCCTAGAAAAAAAGATGCCATTTTTCAAAGGAGATGCAGACACACGGTAAACGAATGCTCCAAAGCACCATTTGGGCTTTGAATTCAAGGCCCGCCATGCCTCTGTCAATCATCTGAACGGGCTATTTAATTCCGTTGATGTGACCTTCCTTTTAACCATCCTTCCCAACTTTTTACGTTGCTTTGAACACAAACCATCTTAGTGGGGCATTACTTCAGGAAAAGCAGACTCACCAAAGTAAAAACCAAGTAGTACAATGCAGTTGTGGGCAGCAGAAACAGCAAGATGGTGAACAGCAAAGTGCCAATGAATAGCTAGGGGAGGAGAAAAGACAAGTAAAATTAGCAGAGATTAACAATAAACAGTACTTTTGGAAATGGTAATAGAAATTTACCCACCTGAGTCACATACAAAACCCCTAATATTAAGATTAATTATTTTGACATGGGTATGTTTTGATATGATCTAGATTTAATGCTAAAGGGCTCAGATTCCATGATTGTAATATTATTCACTAAGAGTAACAGATCTTTTTTCCCTCGTTTATCTCTGTTCGCTTCTGTTGCCATTATTCCTTTTGATTGTATGCATGTATTCAAATTTGTTGGCTGCCCAACTCCAGGTTTATCACTGTGTTTTTTAATATGTTTTTTTTTACTGTTTAGTTATGGCTTTTGTTTGGCAAGGGGGAGAAATGATTCTCTATCGGAGGACACCGACCCAGAGTTCTTACTCTGAGGCACAAATGGCCAGCCTCAAAATATCCTATTTTTGGATATATTATGGGAAGCCCAGCTTTCTGGAGAAGGCTCAAATGCTAGGAAAGGTGGAAGAAAAGAAGAGAAGGATTGGTAGCAAGAAGGATGGTCTCAATTACAGGGGTGATGGAAGCATCATTGGAAGAGCTGAAAGACCAACTTAGGGGTAGAGGCTCTTGAAGAACAACCATCTAGGTCCGTGGTGGCCAACCTTTCAGAGACCGAGTGCCCAAACTACAACCCAAAATCCACTTATGTATCGTGGGGTGCCGGGTGGGCGTGGCCCATTGGGTGGGCGTGGCCCATTGGGTGGGTGTGGCTGCGGTGGTAACGGCAGACTGGGTAGGACTAAAAAGTTCAATCAATTCCAACTTTGTGAGATCTTTTTTTTTCCCTGTGAGAAGTTGAAATTGATTGATTGAACTTTTTCTCTTTTTTTGCACACGGCGGCAGAGGCCTAAAGCGAAAAGGTTTTATAAAACCCAGCTGAAGGCCTGGGGCGACGGCGTGCGTGCCCACAGAGAGGGCTCTGCGTGCCACCTGTGGCACGCGTGCCATAGGTTCGCCACCACGGATCTAGGTTATCTCTAGGAATGGAAAATGACTTGATGACACACAGTCAATCAATCAGTCAATGATATGGGAAGTAGTTGGTCAAGAGGGGAAAAAAAGCCCCTTGTTTAGGTGATTTTTTAAAACTGGTAAAGTATTAAATCAATGAATACCCCCAATAGCTATGTATTCTCTCGCAAAAAAAGCCAGAATCTAACCTCTGGTGTAGGGATGCGGTGGCTCAGTGGGTTAGGACACTGAGCTTGTCAATTAGAAGGTCGGCTCTTTGGCGGGTCGAATCCCGAGTGCCGCGTAACAGAGTGAGCGCCTGTTACTCGTCCCAGCTTCTGCCAACCTAGCAGTTCGAAAGCACGTCAAAATGCAAGTAGAAAAATAGGGACCACTACGGTGGGAAGGTAACAGCGTTCCCTGCGCCTTTGGCGTCTAGTCATGCCAGCCACATGACCACGGAGACGTCCTCGGACAAGCGCCGGCTCTTCGGCTTTGAAACGGAGATGAGCACCGGCCCCTAGAGTCGGAAACGACTAGCACGCATGTGCGGGGGAACCTTTACCTTTACCTTTTTAACCTCTGGTAGGAGAAGGGAGTTTTAGCAATGTTATGGTTTTGGAGATGCGACATACGTTGTGGAGACAAGCAAACAAAAGTTTTGCCATCGAAAAAGCCCAGGAGCTTCACGAAGATCACCACAAATGGTCAACAGCTGGGAAATACGTTTCGAATGTAGCTCTGGTGACCCCACTCCTTGGCCAGGGGATTCTCTTTCAGAGAAGATCGATCCAAGCCCCTTGAAAGAGTTGCAGAGAAAAGCTGGAGGAGACCAGATCCCCATCTGCCCGTTTGCTCTTCTCGCGATCTCTGTCTATAGGGTGAGCAAAAGAACAAGAGCCTGGGGCCCGGAGATTCTTCTGAGACTTTGACCTCCCTTCCTTTTTCTTTCGAGAAACTTCACGGAGTTGGGAGCCTAGCTGCTGATCAGGCCCGTTGCCTTGACGTCTCAACACGGGGTGGGGGGAAAAAAAGCCAGGACTTTTGTCAGAAAGAAATGTCATCCTCCCCACCATCCTGTGGGAAACGTGTGTGGGCCCAGCTGCCTTCCAAAAACCCATGAAATGGGGGGGGGGGACTTTTAATAGAAACACAAATCAGCAGGTAACTATGACAACGCTGCTGGGTACGGCTGTAATTATTTGGTGTCTGACTCAAATCGCCTCCTTCCCTGCCGCCAACTCATTACCACGTAGCACGGGGCACCTGCTGCAAGGGGGGGGGTGTCTCTTAAGACTAAGCCCCCCACTTCCGCTACAATTGCCTGAAAATGGGCCAGGAGAGCACAGTGACGTGCAGGGCCTGAACCGGCACATTCCCGACATTCCCAATGCTTAAAAAGATGTTCGATGCCTCCCTCTCACTCATGGAGACCGTACAGGCAGTCCTCCACTTATGGCCACAGTTGAGCCCCCCCCCAAATTTCTCTTGCTAAGCGAGGCACTGATTGAGCGGCTCCCCCCCCCATTGTACACCCTTAGTTGTGAAGTGAATCGCTGCAGTTGTAAAATTAGGAACGCGGTCGTTACGTGAATCTGCCCCCCCCCCACCCACAGACACACTCCCCACTGACTTTGCTTGTCACGACGGTCGCAAAAGGGGATCCCTGTGACCCCCGGAGAGTGTAAACGCCATAAATACGAACCGGTTGGCAAGTGTCTGAACTTTAAATCACGTGGACGGGGGGGGGGGGATGCCACCATGGCTGTAAAGATGGGGGAAACCGTCCCTTTTTTTCCGTCAGGTTGTAACTTTGAACGATCGCTAAATGAACTGTTATAAGTCGAGGACCGCCTACACGGAGATTGTAATTGTGTCTGTTTTTTGTTTTTTGTTTCTCCCAGCCTGGATACATCCGTAACTCTGCAGGTTCACGGTTATCGCTGGCAATAAAAGCAAATTCAAGCTTTTCCCCAATGCACCCGGAAGCGTGTTGGTGAACACCCCGTCGCTCCCGCTCTGCCGGTGTTGCCCCTGCCGCATCTCTACCTGGTCCAGGTCGTAGGAGCAGGAATCTACACGCTGCCTCAAGACATTCCACTTCTTCCCTCGGAACAAGCGCCACAGAGATGACAGGCCGTAAATCTTGAAGCAGTACAGCCTAGGTCCAGAGAAGGAAAAACAGAAAGTCAAGATTGCCCCTGAAATGAAACTCCGGACTTCTAATTCAGACTCGTTTCTAGTGGGGTCCGTTCAAATAACAAGGGCTGCGTCAGGAACGAGCAACCAGAACAGCTATCAGAATGGGTCAGATAGGTTTCTTTACTGTAGACTAGAGACCCCCCAACCTTTTGGGCACCAGGGGCCGGTTCCGTGGAGAGGGGTTTCTCCGTGGACAGGAGGGTGTGTTTGTGTGCTGCCTGCATTTCACGGATGGGGCTTAGCTTGTTTGTGTGGACCGGTTGCTGGCATGCCACGGACCGGTACTGGTCCACGGACCTGGGGGTTGGGGACCCCTGAACTAGGCAATGCCAGGGCGTTAAACCATCCTTCAATTGCTAGCTTAGTGTTAAGGGCAAACGCAGCAAATAGTTACAATAGCCACGCTTGGAAAGCAGAGGTTCCCCAAGCTTTTGGGCACCAGGGACCGGCTGCGTGAAGAGAGGTTTTTCCGTGGACCGGAGGAGGCGTGGTACCGGTCCACGGACCGGGGGTTGGGGACCCCTGTTGTAGACAACCAGTTTACAAGAATCTCGCCAGACCGCCTTGCTCTGGCTTGGGAAACAACAGATATAGCCCAAAGGGTTTGACCTCAAAATTTTCCTCCCCCAAAATGGACTCTTAAGCTGCAATCCTCTCCGCCACAGCCCCCCCCCCTTCGCATTCCTGCAAAATATCACAGGTACTCCTCGACTTAACAGTCGCAACTGAGCCCCAGATTTCTGTTGCTAAGCGAAAAGAGTTGTGAAGTCAGCTTGGCCACATTTTACCACCTTTCTCCCCACAGGTATTATGTGAATCACTGCGCTTAAGTTAGGGACAAGCTTCTGAAGTGAATCTGGCTCCCCGCCCCATTGACTTAGCTTGTCAGAAGGTTGCAAAAGGGGATCACGGAACACCGCAGCCGTCATAAATGTGAGTCAGTTGCCGAGTGCCTGAATTAGGAAGGCCTGACCCTGGGGGGAATGCTGCCCCAGCTGTAAGTGTGAAAAACGGTCGTCGCTTTCTTCAGTGCCGTGGTAACTTTGAACGGTCACTAAATGAACCGTTGTAAGTTGAGGACTGCCTGTATATATGAGGCTGCCTTGGAAGTTGCTCTGGAAATTTCAGTTGGTGCAAGATAACGCAAAAAGCTTCAAAAGGAGCCTGGGTGATAAGAGCATCTGAGGTCAGTCTAAAACAGGCAGACCTCGACTTACGAGCTAATGGAACATGGAACTTCCAACGTAGGTCATGACGGTCATAAGTCAAGGCACCTACGTGACCGACTGGATCTTACTATCTTTTTTTTTTTGCGGCGGTCGTAAGACAAATGTGGCAGCCACAAAGCGAGGGAATGCATTCCTATGGGTGCTTTTTGGTCAGAAATTGGCCAGATAGGTATGAAACTGGCATAAGTCATAATCCCAGTGATGTGTCCGCAGAACCTTAGAAGTTGTGGGTGCCGCATCACTGGCAGTTTTTAAGAAAGAGACTGGGCAGCCATTTGTCCGAAATGGTAATGGGTCTTCTGCTTGAGCAGGGGGTTGGACTAGAAGACCTCCAAGGTCCCTTCCAACTCTGCAATAATTCGGTGAGTCACGTGACCAGTGCCGCTGCTGGAACTCCCGAATTGGGACATGAGTATCTTTTGAGGGGAACCTGTTGTAACCCCCAGATGCCCGGCTGCAGAATTTAGGTGACGCTCTGGATGCCGGCCACATGGGCGATCAGGGTTAGGATCAGCCCACCCTTGTAAGAGGTGGCTGGGTGGGTTCAGTACTTGCAAGAGGATAGGAATGTTTGGCTTAAGAGACCCAGCCACAGTCTGAATAGGATAGCAATAACCTTTCTTATACAAATATATGGAAAATGGGAAAATTGTGTGGGTTGGCTGCTGGACCTAGCGAGGGTAATACGAGATCCTGAGGTCAGGGCAATGGGGAAAAAGACGGTCTGAGAACGGAGAAAAATTCCCACATGTAAAAGTGGCCGAAGAATGCGATTCCTGTGACTTCCTATGCTTTCCCAAAGAGAGGGTCTGGCTTTTTATTTTGGTTCTTGCTACTTGGAAGGAAAAAAAAGAAAGTCTTTTCAAGTGGAAATCAACCCTCAAAGCGCGTTTGCTAACGAAGGGATGGGGAACGGAATGCACTGGCAACTTTTCGCTTGTTTCTTTGCTATTTTTGTATTTTGGTGAGCATAAGCCTGCTGGAGGCACTCAAATGTTTGGGACATTTTAAATTCTGCTAGGGGGCATCTAGGAAATATATCGTCTGGATCTGGTTTTGTCTGTCTGTCTGTCTGCCTGTTTGCTTTGGATTTATCAATAAGTTACAAATGCTATCTTTCATCAGTACTATCCTCCTCACTCATTATCTGTCTGCCCATCTCCCTTAATTTCTTTCTGACCCGCTTTCCATAATAAGAAATTGGGTTGGTTGTTGTTGTTTTTTTTCCAATCTCTTATGATTTATTTTGTGCAAGTTTGTTTTAGTTTTTGGCTATCATTCCGGGAACATTTTTTTTTAAAGGAAACCAGGTTTTGGTTCCTTTCTCTAACGTTTACATCCAAAATACATTTTTTCTAGATCGGAAGTCAAATGGTTTAATCAAACTGAAACTATTAATAACACAATAGCGGAGTGGGAAGGGGTCTTGGAGTCCGGCCCCCTTGCTCAAGCAGGAAACCTTACACCATTTCAAGGCAAGTGGTTGTCCAATCTCTTCTTAATTCTGTTTTTAATAGAATTAACACGGATGTTGTTGTTAGTTGCGAAGTGGTGTCCGACCCATCGTGACCCTATGGACAACGTTCCTCCAGGCTTTCCTGTCCTCTACCATCTTCTGGAGTCCATTTAAGTTCACGCCTCCTGCTTCAGTGACTCCATCCAGCCACCTCCTTCTCTGTCGTCCCCTTCTTCTCTTGCCCTCAACCTTTCCCAGCATTAGGCTCTTCTCCAGTGAGTCCAGACATGTCAAACACAAGGTCCGGGGGCCGGATCCGGCCCGCGAAGTGGTTTCATGCGGCCCGCGAAGCCATCCTGGAAACAGTGAGGGAATGGCCCCCACTGCCTTGGCCCTGGCCCAGAGACCCTCCTTCTGCCAGAGACCCTCAGATCTGTCCCACTCCTGCCCAGGCCCCCATAGGCACCCTTGATGCGAACGATGTAGAGCTGGCCACGCCCACCCAGTAGGCCATACGCACTCTAGCCACGCCCACCCAGTAGGCCACGCCCACCCAGGCCACACCCACCCGGCCCCCTGAGGGCAACCGCAATGCTGATGTGGCCCTCAATGAAATTGAGTTTGACACCCCTGAGTGAGTCCTTCCTTCTCATGAGGTGGCCAAAGTATTTGAGTTTGAACTTCAGGATCTGGCCTTCTAAAGAGCAGTCGGGGTTGATCTCGCAGGAGTCTTGATAGAATCCTTAATTCTACTGAATTAAGGCACAGGAGAGAAGGAGCAGGAGGAGCTGTAATCCGTCTGAGAAACCTTAATTGATGAGACGCAGGCTGATGTCTTGTTTTTGTCCACAGTTACAAAACACAATTATTCCCCCATTTAATACAAGATAAGCAGAAGGTGAGAACTTCTTCAACAGAATAAGAAAGGAGCTTGGAGGTCTTCTACTCCAACTCCTTGCCCAAGCAGGAAAACCTATAGCATTTCAGACAAATGGTTGTCCTATCTCCTCTTAAAAACCTCCAGTGATGGAGCACCCGCAACTTCTGGGAGGCAAGTCGTTCCACTGTTTGTTTGCCTGGTAACCCAGTGAACGTAGCACACCCACCTGGCTCCATAGACATAAAAACAGTAGATGTGGAATGTCAGGAGTGCAATGATGTCGGAGAGGATGGAAAGGGCCACGGTCAAGCCAAGGCAAGCTGACAAGCCAACATACCACAAGATCTTCTCAATGAATGGAGACATCAGATGGATGTAGCCTGAACAAGAAAACACAGCAGCACTTAAAAACAGCAACCATCTCTCTTCAGTGAGAGTTATCACAAATAACAGAACAGAATAATAGAGTTGGAAGGGGACCTTGGAGGTCTTCCAGCTCAACCCCCTCTCAAGCAGGAGACCCTCCACCATTCCAGAGATATGGCTCTCCAGTCAATTCTAAAAAGCCTCCAGTGATGGTGCGCTCACAACGTCTGGAGGCAAGCCGTTCCACTGGCTAATTGTTCCCACTGTCAGGAAATTTCTCCTTAGTCCTAGGTTGCTTCTCTCCTTGATTGGTTTCCATCCGTTGCTTCTTGTTCAGCCTTCAGGTGCTTTGGAGAATAGGTTTCTGGCAGCCCCTCAACCTCCAATTGTTCTTGCAAATAGCCCCCAAACTTTGTGTCCCCACCAACCTAAAGATCAAATCTCTTACAAAACAATAGTGAGAATGATGCCCATCAAGATTGTAGCATGGAATCTGCTATCTGAATAAATCCTTTGCCTGCCTGTCAAGAACAGATTGTTCAGGTGTTGTGACCTCAGGTTGCCTCCTGCAAGCCCTAAACATGAAGCTAAAACCTAGAAATGTTGGGTGCATCATGCCAAGGTAAGAGTCAATGGAGATGATCCCCACGCTTAGTAAATGGAAAAAGAGACGGAGAGAAAAAAGATGGTTGGATACCACCACTGATGACCCATGTCTGAGCCTATAACACTGTAAAGGAACAGTCATACAGACCTGATCAAACAGTGGCCATCAAAAATTTGGAATTACCGAACAATGACAAGAATAAACAAAACAGAGCCTTAAAATGACGACGCCTTTGTACGTATCTCCCCAACAGTCCAAAGAACAAACAAGCATGAGCTCGGTAAGAGCGTCGAGTGTGCTTGTTGGGTATCAAAGACAGTTGCATAGCAACAGGGACAAGGATGGGACACACAACTCTAAGGTGTCGTGTCCTAGTCTCAAATCTCAGGTCCCGGGTTCCAGAACACAGCTTATAGAACCTGTGGAAGAGGTGCATCCTTCAACCACACATTCGGATGTGCGCAGTTCTTGCTTTCTCCAGCCTGGTGCCTGCCAGCCACGAAAGTCAAGGGGGATAGGATTTCTAGTCTAAAATGATCGATGTGGCATCAGCCGGTTTTCTTTGACTGGCACAAAAGAGCTTGTCACGTGTCACACACAAAGGAAGATAAGGGCACTTACTAAGCCAGAGGTGGATGTGGTAAAGGAAAAAGCGACCCAGGACTTGGTCCAAAGCTCTGTTCATTTTTAGACCAGCTGGCACACCCATCAGCCACTGCAGGAGGTTCTGGAGCTGCTGGGCGATATACTGCCAAAAAGGAAGAAATTAGCAGCATCAGTGGAAAATAACTCATAAAGGATAAAGAGTGATTTCCAAAAAAAAAAAAGCTAAGCTATCCTGAATGATTTTATTCCCTTTTTACTCATGGAAAGAAAACGCATTGGAAGCATCAAATACAGTGTTTCTCAACCATGGCAACTTCAAGATAGGCGGACTTCAACTCCCAGAATCCCCCAAACAGCCATATCTTAAAGTTGCGAAGGTTTAAGAAACACTGGCCGATGTTATTTTAAACCCCACTGTGATCTTCGCCGGCCAGATTTTGTTTTCTGCATACGTACATGTATACAGGACTAGCCACCATTAAACCACGATGGCAAATCAGGATGCCGTTTCTCAGCCTGGATTGGGGGAAGAGTGACTTTCGCGCCCAGTGGCTTGGGGCTAAGGAGCGTTAATGGGAACGGAAACTTAAAGAGGCAGGGGGATGGAGAGCAAAGGAATGCAATTTTACACGAGGGATGTAATTTTTTTTTAATATCAGCATTTGGCTACGGATCACAAGTTCTTATGATTTATGGACTGAAAGGTCTTGTATGTATTTGCCACAGGGCTTTTAGCAATCAAAAGCTGCAAGAATTTATTATGGGAATAACAACAAATCTTCTTCTCTCTGGTGGCTGGCCGGGCTCTAAGTTAATTCAATATCATGGCCAACTTCCATCAGAGAGGGGTTTTTTTTGCTTAAAATGGGTAGTGGTGATGCTTTTATAAAACAACGAACAATGTAAAGCGGCTTGAGAGAAGCATTTTTGTGGTAGGATTCAGGGCTTTTTTTCTCATAGAACGCTCAGAACGGAGTTCCGGCATCTTTTTGGGATGGAACCTTGTAGGGTAGGCAAGGCGGGTTGTATGACAGGTTTTGAGTTCCGGCACCTTTTTCTTTTACAAAAAAAGCACTGGGTAGGAACATTCTGAAATTCCTGATGGCTGCGGCTCTGCGTGTTGCTCACGCAGGCTTTGGATGCAATCCAGGAGAAATATTTGGTCCTGGATCAGAGCGAAAGAAATCTGAAGTAGTTCGGGCTTTTATCTGCAATGATGAAGTGGATCTGACGTCGAAAGAAAAGGTCCAAGGTGGAAACCAAATGGAAGTTCCGGCTAATGGGACACAAGCTATTAGAAAGTTCTCCTACCCATGCTCCACTGAAGAGAAGGGCGGGAGGCGGGAAGGAGCCTATGTCTTTGAACCAGCATCCAAGTCATGATTGCTTACTAGATAAGAAAGCTCGTGCGCTCTCCGCTGCACCTCTTCCACCAAGGATAGTCAGAAGGCAGCAAAGACTGGGAGGATGAGTGAGTCAACAACACACCCATCTGGAGTGGACACTAACTGCATGCACATATGTTAAGCCAGGGAGAATTTAAATCAAAATTTGTTAGGCAAGATGCAGTGGCCTAGTTCCTAGGGTCAGACCTACAGTATAACCGAGCCACAGGATGGTTCAGCTGAGTGTGTAAACCAGGCTGCTGCTTCATTTTTAAGAGACCTCCCAACATATAGGTCCGGGGTGGTGAACCTATGGCGCCTGTGCCCTCTCTGCGGGCACGCACGCCATCACCCCAGTCCTATGCCTTCAGCTGGGTTTTATGAAACCTTTTCACTTTAGGCCTCCGCCGCCATGTGCAAAAAAAAAAAAGGTTCAATCAATCTACTTCTACTTCTCGCGAGAAAAAAAAAAGATCTCGCAAAGTTGGAATTGATTGATTGAACTTTTTAGTCCCACCCAGTCTGCCATTCCCACCGCAGCCACGCCCACCCAATGGGTCATGCCCACCCAATGGGCCACGCCCACCCAGCACCCAATGATACATAAGTGGGTTTTGGGTTGTAGTTTGGGCACTCGGTCTCTAAAAGGTTCGCCATCACTGATATAGGTAGTCCTCGACTTAACAATCATTCGTTTCGTGACCGTTCAAAGTTACAACGGCATTGGAAAAAGTGACTTATGACCAGCTTTCACACTTACGGCCATTGCAGCGTCCCCACTATCGCAGGATCCAAATTCAGACGTTTGGCAACTGGCTGATATTTGTGACGGCCGCAGTGTCATGGGGGTGGGGGTCACCTGACCCGCTTTTGCGATCTCCTAGCGATCAAAGTCAATGGGAAAGCCAGATTCACTTAACCACCGTGTTACAAAGTTAACAGCCGCGGTGATTCACTTAAAGAGTGTGGCAAGAACAGTTGTCGAATGGGGAAAAGCTGGCTTAACAGCTGTCTGACTTAGCAATGAAACTTTTGGGCTTGATGATTGTGGCCGTAAGTCGAGGACTACCTGTACACCACCACCCAGTTGAGTTAAACTTCAGCGTTATGACGCTCAAAGAAAACTTACATCTGCCATCGGGAGGAGGCCGCTGGCGAGGTAACCGATCCAGTTCATTTGATATAACCAGGACATGAGCAGGACACCCAGAGCCACATCAACGAGGAGAGAGACAAAGATGTTGGCTTTTCTGCATTGGGAAAACATTGTTTGCCATGTCAGGTAGAGTTAAACGTTCCTCCAAATTCAGACACCACATTCAAGCTTTTCTTGTAGGAGGAGAACCGAGTTTACACGTTACACGCACCATCGGTTTGTTGAGTAAGTGTCAAGCAGCAGGGAAATCATGAGATCCAGGCGGTTCAAATGCATATCAAGGTTTATTTTAAGCTTGAGCTCTCTACAAGAATCTGAACTACTCACAGCCAAGGGAAATTAGCAGGGGATAAAAATAAAAGGAATTCAAAGGGAGCTGGACTTAGATCTCTCGTGGGCGCGCAGGGATTCATGACTGATGATGCGTTTGACTCCTCCATCGGGCTGAGCCGGGTCATCTACAATAAGACGCCATCAGCTAGATTTTTCCAAACATGCCTGACCACAGCTGTGGGGATACTACGATGGCTGCAACTGTAAGGAACAGAGGCAAGTCACCTTTCTCAGTGCCGCTGTAACTCTGAACGTCACTAAACGAATAGTGATAAGTCAAGGGCTACCTGTAAATGGAAAAAGTAGAATCCAGGAGCTTTTCAAAGGCATCTGAGGCTTCTGCAACCATGGAGGGGCAGGTGCTGTACAGCTATTCTCTACAGCCGTGCCAGGGTTGGCATGCCAGCCTGTTTCCTGGGCAACTCTCTCTTGCTAGATAGAAATGGAAGTTGTGTGGGCAGTGGTTGGTACGGGGGCAGCAGCAGCATGGGGGGGAAAAGCCCCCAATTTTCAGTCCAGTGTGAGTCTTTCAGGTGCGGCGTCATAAAATATAAACACAATGGAACAGAATGTTTTCAGAAACAATGAGAAGCGTGCCCACACGCACAACTGTATTTTGGGAAACAGAATGTTCTGTCCTCACTTATAAAAAACCTTCTCACTCCCTCCCTTACACACACACACACACACACACACACACAAAGGCAATACCCCAGGTAGCTCTCTGCATATAAACCTACTGGGACACCAAAATGCCCACTCTGTGTTTTTCTCTCTCTCTCTCTCTCTCTCTCTCTCTCTTTCTCCCTCCCTCCCTCCCTCCCTCCCTCCCTCCCTCCCCCTCCCTCTTTCCCTCCTCTTGTACTAACATAACAAGGAACCTGACATTTTCTCCCTATGGCTTTTTATCCAAACCACCGTTTCTTGTTACAGCTGGAAACAAAGGCATGCAATTTCTTCAAATAAGCCAGGAGCGAATCTTATTTTTAGACGCCAACCGACAGTTTAGCAGTTCCCGCTTGCGTCAGATATGGAGGTCTTTGCAAAGTGGCCTTCACCCTCCCTGCGAGTGGAAAGAAAGGGAGGGGGCACCCCAAACTCAAGACTCATGCCATCAGAGTAAGGTAACGGGAAACCATGGCTTCTCGTGCAACCTGAATTGGCTTATATGGTGAGGAATCCCTGCAAGTTAAGTGTTTCAAAAAAACACATTCCAGTTAGGTTTGGGGTGTGTGTGCTTAACCAGGCTTGTTGCATTTTTTTTTTGAGTTGATGAAACCAAATGTTTCCTTAGCTTGCTGACTAAGAGAATTCTTGGGAACTGAAGTCCACACGTCTTAAAGCTGGCCAGGTTGAGAAGAAACAGCTGCCCTCTCTCAGTTTATTTAAGCCAGGGGTCTTCCAACCTGTCCCTTTGATGACTTGTGGACTTCAACTCCCAGAATTCCTCAGCTGGCTGAGGAATTCTGGGAGTTGAAGTCCACAAGTCATCAAAGGGACAGGTTGGAAGACCCCTGGGTCTAAGCACCCCAAAAAATGGAGGGGTGGGGGAGACGACGGCCCTTTGGATATTTCAGAGTAGCTTTTTGGATCTCCACGGTCCTAATGCTAGCAAGTGGAATAAATAGTGGCCCCTGATGCAAATATCATACAGGTAGTCCTTAAGTTACAACCGTTCATTTAGCGACCGTTCAGCGTTGCAATGGCACTGGAAAAGGGAACTTACGACTGCTCCTTGCACTTAGGATTGGTGCAGCATCCCCGGGACCACGTGATCAAAAGTCAGGCGCTTATTTCCACGGCTGCGGCACCCCAGGGCCACGTGATGGCCACTTGTGACCTTCCCAGCTGCGCAAAGTCAATGGGGGGGGGGAAGATGGATTGGCTTACCGAGCGTGTGATTCACTTAACAACTGCAACGATCCACTTAATAACCCGCAGCAAAAAAAAGACAATAAAACCGGGATGAGTCCCTTGACAATCGCCTTGTTTAGCAATGGAAGTTCGGAGCCCAACCGTGGTTCGTAACTGAAAGGTTACCGGTAATATCTTTGGATATTAGTCGTGCAACCTGCCAGGATGGGGAATTCTTCATTTCGCGCTGAGGAATTTCTTACCTCATCACCTGCGCCTGATCCGAAGCTGCCTTCTCGCTGCTGATGACCTGGAGATGCTGGAAGCGATGCCTCAACTGCTCGTACGTTGAAAGTTTGCTCCAGACGAAAGACAGGGGCCAAAATGTCAGTGCCCTGGAGAAAAGACAGATGGGCACCCCAATAAAACCATCTGGCTGCTAAGGAAACATCAGCCTACCTCTCATAACTTCTGCTTCTCAGAAAGCAACAGAGTAGTAGTAATAATCATAATAAAGTTGGAAGGGACCAACTTGTCACAGATGGAAACTAATCAAAGGGAGAAGCAACCTAGAACTAAGGAGGAATTTCCTGACAATTAACCAGTGGAACAACCTGCCTCCAGAAGTGGTGAATGCTCCAACACTGGAAGTTTCTAAGAAGAGACTGGACAGCCATTTGTCTGAAATGGGATAGGGTTTCCTGCCTGAGCAGGGGGTTGGACTAGATGACCTCCAAGGTCCCTTCCAACAACAACTACTAACTACTAACTACTAACTACTATCTTCTTCTTCTTCTTCTTCTTCTTCTTCTTCTTATTATTATTATTATTATTTATTATTATTATTATTATTATTATTATTATTATTATTATTATTATTATTATTATTATTATTATTATTATTATTATTATCTAGAGCTGGCTGTAACAAACTAATGCCTAAATCAAAACTTTACTCCCCGACATGCTAGCTTTCCACAGGCTGGGAATTTTGGCCCGGAAGACTGATTAAAATATGCCATTGCTCACTTGGACAATAAGCTGGCATAGTTCTGACAGTTCAATTCCATATGACATTTCAAAATTAACGACGCACTTTTACAGGCATCAGGGTGTCATCTCCTGAAGGCTAATTGCAAAGGGGCTATTTCCTCCCAAACCTTTCTAATAAATTATGTCCACAAGTGTAATAAAGAGCAACTGCTGGAGCTAAAATCAGTGCTTGGAAGTGACGAGTGCAGCCTCTTCATTAACACATTTTCAAGGATCTAGTATTTAATATCAGGAGACAGGAACAGAGATGCTGGATAAAACGCTGCGGTCGGTAAAATCAAATTACACAAGATGTATACAAAGCAATTAGAAGATGTACTTTGCTTCCAAAGAACTCAATGGATTGCTGCAGGATATATACACTGCAATAAACACATGTATATAATAAGCTTTGCATGCAAAGGTATCGCCGTCCCTTGTTCAATCCACCCTCCGTATTCTTCAATCCAATTTCAAAGAACAAGGACTGCAACAGTTCCAGAGTCCAGATATTCCCACTGGGATTTTGTGCAGAAAAGAGAACAAAGATGATTAGGGGACTGGGGGTTAAGACATACGAAGAACGGTTGCTGGAATTGAGTTTAACTTGGGTTGAAACTAAACATTAAGAAAACCAAGATCATGGCATCTGGCCCTCTCAATTCCTGGCAAATAGATGGGGAAGAAATGGAGGTAGTGACAGATTTTATTTTCCTGGGCTCCAAGATCACTGCAGATGGGGACTGTAGCCAAGAAATTAAAAGACGCTTGCTCCTCGGGAGGAAAGCCATGGCAAATCTAGACAGCACACTAAAAAGCAGAGACATCACCCTGTCAACAAAAGTGCGTATAGTCAAGGCTATGGTCTTCCCAGTTGCAATGTATGGCTGTGAAAGTTGGATCATAAGAAAGGCTGAGCGCCAAAGAATTGAGGCCTTTGAACTGTGGTGCTGGAGAAGACTCCTGCGAGTTCCTTGGACTGCAAGGCGATCAAACCGGTCAGTCCTAGAGGAGATCAACCCTGACTGCTCTTTAGAAGGCCAGATCCTGAAGCTAAAACTCAAATACTTTGGCCACCTAATGAGAAGGAAGGACTCACTGGAGAAGAGCCTAATGCTGGGAAAGATTGAGGGCAATAGAAGAAGGGGACGACAGAGAATGAGGTGGCTGGATGGAATCACTGAAGCAGGAGGCGTGAGCCTAGATGGACTCCAGAAGATGGTAGAGGACAGGAAGGCCTGGAGGAACATTGTCCATAGGGTCGTGATGGGTCAGACACGACTTCGCAACTAACAACAAACAACAAAGTCTAGAACTAGGGGTGACACGATGGCAGTGTTCCAACAGTTGAGGGGCTGCCACAAAGGAGAGGGGGACAACCTATTTTTCAAAGCACCCGAAGGCAGAACAAGAAGCAATGGATGGAAATTAATCAACCTAGAACTAGGGAGAAATTTCCAGACAGGCGAGAACAATTAACCCGTGGAACGGTTTGCCTTCAGAAGTTGTGGGTGGTCCAACACTGGAGGTTTTTAAGAAGAGACTGGACAGCTGCTTGTCTAGAGTGGCATAGGCAGGGTCTCCTATTTGAGTAGGGGGTTGCACTAGAAGACCCCAAGGTCCCTTCCAACTCTATGATTCTGTTATCTCCTTCTGTTATTACCTATCATTCAACCTACAAAGCCAGGAGCATCCAGATGATAGACTGGTGCAGAGTGCCAACTACTGCAAGTGTCTTCAACAGTCATGCTTTCTAGTTGTCACCTGGTCAGTGCTGCGTCTATCAAAATTAAAGCCAATGGTGGCGCAGTGGTTAGAATGCGGTATTGCGGGCTAACTCTGCATTCCAAACTCCAGGAGTTCTATCCTGACCAGCTCAAGGTTGACTCGGCTTTCTGTCCTTCCACGGTCGATAAAATGAGGACCCAGAGTGTTGGGGGGGGGGGCAACAGGCTGACTCTGCAAACTGCTTAGAGAGGGCTGTAAAGCGCTACGAAGCGATGTGTAAGTCTAAGTGTTACTGCTATTGCTATCACTCGGAAGCATCAGTAATTAAAGGTAAAGGTAAAGGTTCCCCCGCACATGCGTGCTAGTCGTTTCCGACTCTAGGGGCCGGTGCTCATCTCCGTTTCAAAGCCGAAGAGCCAGCGCTTGTCCGAGGATGTCTCCGTGGTCATGTGGCCGGCATGACTAGATGCCAAAGGCACACGGAACGCTGTTACCTTCCCACCGTAGTGGTCCCTATTTTTCTACTTGCATTTTTACGTGCTTTCGAACTGCTAGGTTGGCAGAAGCTGGGACGAGTAACAGGCGCTCACTCTGTTACGCGGCACTCGGGATTCGACCTGCCAAACGGCCGACCTTCTGATCCACGAGCTCAGCGTCCTAACCCACTGAGCCACCGTGTCCCTCATCAGTAATTACCATGCAGTAATAACCATGCAGTTGGTGAAGAATCAGAGAGACCTGTCCAGGCCAGCCCTCTGGGGCTTTATACATTTTATAAAAGGTTGTTTGCAGGTTAAAACCCAATTCCACACAACCTCTCTTCCTCTTATCCAATAAACAATCCTTGTCAAATGCAATGGAGTGACGTTTTTTTTTCCCTCAGCTTAGCAGCTTGTCCGAGTAATCCCAGGAGGTTGCTGGTAACCTCTCAGGAGCAAAATGAACACTCTGCTACGGAACCCAAAGTGACAGAGGAAAGCTCATTTGAGCCAGCAGCCCATCCTGGAAAAGTGAACTAAAGAGACTCGCCGGAGATGCTGTTTCCTTTCATCTCTTATTTTGGAATTCACAAGGGGAATTTATAGGAAGAGAGTTGCGTTAGGTCTACAGTGGCAAGAAATCAGAAAGAATCTGACAGACATGTTTGACTACAAGGCATCAGCTTTTGTAGGCTCGTTCTGACGGTAAATAATGGGACTGTATCTCATTCTAGGGACGCGGTGGCACAGTGGGTTAGGATGCTGAGCTTGTCGATCAGAAGGTCGGCAGTTTGGCGGGTCGAATCCCGAGTGCCGCGTAACAGAGCGAGCGCCTGTTATTCGTCCCAGCTTCTGCCAACCTAGCAGTTCGAAAGCTCGTAAAAATGCAAGTAGAAAAATAGGGACCACTGCGGTGGGAAGGTAACAGCGTTCCGTGCGCCTTTGGCGTCTAGTCATGCCAGCCACATGACCACGGAGACGTCCTTGGACAAGTGCTGGCTCTTCGGCTTTGAAACGGAGATGAGCACCGGCCCCTAGAGTCGGAAACGATTAGCATGCATATGCGGGGGAACCTTTACCTTTACCTTTTACCTTATCTCAGTCTAATAAAAATTTAAAGCACTGAGTAGCACGCCTGCCTTCTATTTCACTAGCGGCTAGAACTGTAGGAAGACGTTCTTTCTTTTTAATTGCCGAAGGTCTTGAAACTGTTAGATCTATTCAAGATTTTTTTTTAATAGAAGGGCATCCTGATTGGTTGATTAAAGAAATAGTCAATCTTTCAGTTGATAAATACAGTGAAGTAAGTGGGAGGGTTTTTCAAACTCAGCCAGGCCAAACCTAATCACCATACAATGACAATGTTGGATTCAGTTCCAGTCCATCGTCAGCTGCAGAAGCTTCCTGAATAATTTTGGACCAGGCACTCTGTTAGCCTGGCCTACCTTGCAGGATTGGGGGTTGGTTTTTTTTGGGGGGGGAGGGGGAAACAGGAGAGAACGGTATGCATGCCACTTGAGCTCCCAAATGAAAGGTGGGATATAAATGTTCTGAATTGGTTGCCATTTTCTTCTAAGCCAGTTTGGGATAGCGGTGAAGGTGCTGCCCTAAAAGCTAGAAGACTGGGAATTCTAGTCCGGCCTTAGGCATGCAAGATGGCTGGGTGACTTTGGGCCTGTCCCTCACCCCTCACAGCACGTACGTGTGTGTGTGTGTGTGTGTGTGCGCGCGCGCGCGCACAATAAAATAATACTGTAATGATAATAAAAATAATAACAAAAATAAAAATAATGTGAGAAATGGTGCCTACGGAGGAGGAGCTGGTACGATGGACTACAGCGAAGGGGCTGTTTCCCAGGAAGGAAGGAATATATTCCAGAAAACGGGAGTGCGACAAGAGGCAGAAACTGGATCAGAGACAAAGGAAGAGAGTCAGGATAGCCACTCCCTAGAATATCCCAGGGTAAATATCTGTTAGATTTAGTCTGGCAAGATTCTGTCGACTGGGTGTAAGTAAATAAAGAACTGAATTCTGGCTGAATTGCTCTTTGTCATTCTTGGGCTTAGCCTGAGAAATAACAAGAGTTTCCTGACTGGTTCGACATACGACGTTTAAACATTCTTAAATATAGTAACACGCCTGCAAATTCTAGTGTGATGTCGCCTGTGGCTCCTTGTTGGCTTAGGGGGCCTGACTCTTGATACACCCTTTGTACATACATACACCCTTCAAATATGTATATATACGCACACTGAAGTCTTATTTCTATTACTTCCTGACAGTGAGGACAATCAGCCAGTGGAACAGCTTGCTACCAGAAATCGTGGGCGCTCCATCACTGGAGATTTTAAAGAGGAGACTGGACATTCACCTGTCTGAGATGGTATAGGTTCTCCTGCTTGAGCAGGGGGCTGGACTAGAAGACCTCCAAGGTCCTATTCTATTCTATTCTATTCTATTCTATTCTATTCTATTCTATTCTATTCTATTCTATTCTATTCTATTCTATTCTATTCTATTCTATTCTATTCCTATTCCTATTCCTATTCCATTCTTTTCTGTTCCGTTCCATTTTCTGTTCTATTCTATTCTATTCTATTCTATTCTATTCTATTCTATTCTATTCTATTCTATTCTATTCTATTATTCTATTCTATTCTATTCTAATTTTATGCTACTTGAAGATATGGTAATAATGAAACAGCAGAAAGTTTACAGGTAAAAATATAAGGCAAAGAGGCCACAGCGAACGTTATCCTTCCAATATGGCATTGCCTAGCTACCAAGCACAACCTCCCCAGATAGAATCCCTAGGAAATTGGCAGAAGGAATAAAAAACAAGTTAATTTTGAGGAATGGCTGCTTACGCGCAATGTGTGACCTCAAGTTCATGTGGCTTGCATTTCTCTCTTCAGCTTGATGGGATTTCATTTCCTGTTATTATTCTATTTCTGGGTTGAATACAAGTGTTCCAAATGCAAAGGCAGGATATAAATTAAGCCAGGCTGAAATGGCTCCATATTCCATTGAACGTGACACGTGCTGCTTATGTAAAATATACCTGCTGCATATTATAGCTCCAGTGACTCCTTTGCTGACCAGTTTGTCAAAATCAGGCGAGAACCATTTTAGCTTTTAATCTCCCTGTCCCAGTCACTGCTACTGGGAAGGAACAGTTAAGGAATGTAATGGATCAGATAATATTTTCAGGGTTTTATTTTGTATGCCTCCAGCCTATGAATCAGCAAAAAGTAAACAATTTTATGCCCAAACCACTAAAAAAAACCCACACACTAGCATATGCTGGAACCATTTGTTTCTTCGAATGGCTAATTCCAATTTCCATAGACGTCTACTATTTTTATGAAAGAATATATCAATCCTATATTCATGGGTGAAAGACTGCAGAGGCAAAAAAACCCTTTATACGGTTGGAATCATTTATTTTTGCTTAAGACTGTCAGTGAAAAAAAATGACAATCCTTTCTCTTTAATAAAGCACTTGAGCATTGTCGACTTTCTGCAAAACTGTGTGGGATTTTTGTCACTCAAGGATTGTTAAGTGAACACTACCTGTATGTTCTTAAGAACTCATTTCAAATTTTTTTTGCTGTTGAATGCATTTGAACAAAATTAACCACAAACCCGTCCCCCCCCGCCCAATGGAGATCATTAGGTATCTAAAATGCACGGATCCAGAGGGTTTACCAGTCTGCGGGATTTCAGAAATATAACAAAATCTCTATACAAGAAACCATTCTAAAAAAAGAGAGAAAGAAACGGGCTCAAAAGTGAATGAACAAGAATTCCGATAAACACAGGAAAGATTGTGTACCAAATACACAAAGCAGTTCCCAGTTAGCACACCAGTGTAACGTCCTGTTGCAGATTTTGTCTACCCCAAAATAGCTTTATGGTGTGGTTGCCTGTATCCCTGTGCAAGTATGTTTATCCGATGTGCTCCTTTTAAGCAACTTCTGACCCACAAGGTGAATGTAAGATTAAGGCACGTGACGCTGTAATGTTTGATGACACTTACAAGAAAACGTTAAAGGACTAAGAGTTGAAAACATCACACTAGAGAAGCCAGACTGATTTCTCCTATTTTGTCCCTTTCACAAGTTGTGCTCTCTTTCCTTCAACCTGCACCCAAAGCACGAGCGGCAAAGTGATAGCCTTTTAGCACACATCCTGATATAGGCCTATTGGCCACAAAAAACGTGCCTGTGCATGCTCAGCAGGGAAGATCACAAGCAAGCTTACTCTTTTAAAAAACAGAGACATGAAGTAAACCCTTACTGACCAAGAGATGGTGCTAAAGAACAAACCAAGAAACCTCGTCGCTCTTCCTTAAATGTACAATGACGGCAACCGCCTCCCTCGCACGCATTATCGCTCTTTGTAGCCTGAACGATCAAACTTACATTTTTCCCACTTCGGTTCAATCGTGTCCGATTCTCAGGGATTGCCTGGGCAAGTCCCTGCACTTTCCTTGGCAAGGTTTTTCAGAAGTGGCTTGCGCCATTCCCCTCTTCCTAGGGCTGAGAGAAAGTGACTGGCCCAAGATAACCTAGCTCAGAGTCCCCCCCCCGCAACCTTCCTGGTGAGGAAGGGGGGGGGGAAAGAGGAGATGGCTCTGTGTGAGCAGCCGGCAAGTGTGCGCCCACGCCGCTCCAATTGTGCCAGCGGCATGCAAACACACCCGCTGCTCACTTTAATGGACCACGCGCACGCACACGCTCCCCGATGCTTGTGCAAGTGAAATTGCATCTTGCATGCACGCACGCACGCGCGCTTGCCGGTCGTTTCCGCAGCCCAGTTGCAAACCCCTCCCGGTCCACAGTCCACAGGTCGGGGACCCCTGACCTAGCTGGTTTCATGCCAAAGATGGGGCTAGAACTGATGCCTTAACCACGTCAAACTGACGTTCAAAACACACAACACTTTGAATATAAACTGACATCCATTTGCAATGCTCGTTCTTCTAATTTTATTGGCAAAGCTCTATTACCTCCCACAGAAAAATGGGTAGGATGCAGCTTTGATTAAAGAATCGAGGTATCTTGTGCAGACAGCACAGAACTGCCTTACTGTAGGTTACAGAATTTGACACAGCCCCCCCCCCCCCTGCAACCCCCAAGCCAATGTGGGGCCAGGCCTCATCTTCAACAGGCTGGCTGGAGAATTCTGGGAGTTGAAGTCCACACCTTTTAAAGTTGACTGGGGAATTCTGGGAGTACTGGCTAGGGCAGGGGTAAGCAACCTTGGCTCTTTTGTGACTCGTGGACTTCAACTCCCAGAATTCCTGAGCCAGCCATGGCTCAGTATGGAAACTTCTCCATTTCTCCTCAGCATGGCCGGCTCAGGAATTCTGGGAGTTGAAGTCCACCCCTTTTAAAGTTGTTGAGGTTTTGTCTCTCCCAGCATGCTTTCCCTGACTTCATCTCAGGAAAAAGTCACTAGTCCCCGTCGTCCTTTAGAAGAGGATCCAAGATTCCCTGCGTCTCAGCGAGAATTCTAAAGATTTGAACAGCATTCAGCCGGCTTCTTTAGCAGCTTGACAATCTGACTTTCAATGAATGCTTCGCAAATAACCATGGATTAGCTCAACAGCAAATGCTTTAAACCAGGCTGATGTGAGTCATCTGTATGCACAAGACTGTAGTTTTCTAACGGTCTTTGGCTCCCCGCAGGCATTTCAAATGCATGTGAAAGCTAGTAGGCTTCTACTTCCCACAGATAGTATGAATACCTTAGCTGTAATCTTTTACGACAGTATTACTCCATTGGAAACCTGTCCATGGTTTCTGTTTTCATAGCCCGAGGCGGCCCTGACGAAGGTTTGCTCGTGAATGGCTGAGAAGCTACTCTCCGAATGGAATTAATCCAGTTGCCCTTTGCCAGCTTGGAAACAAAACTTCAATCCCCTTTCCCTCTCGGCAGTACAATGAGATCCCCTACTCAGGTCTAAAGTATAAGCTTTTAATTTCACACCCACTCAGGATTACAGGTGGGAAGTTTGCATTTTGGGAATCTTCCAGGATTTCCCATTCGAAACACTGGGGAGGACTTAGCCTGGATGGAAAGTTGACAACACGGGGCTTTGCGACTGCTAAACTCCCGCTTCTGAGTCCACAGAAGTTGACTTTCTCAACTTCTGAGAGCCAGTGTGTCTAGTGGTGAAGGCACTAGGCTACAAACTAGGAGACAGTGAGTTCTAGTCCCGCCTTAGGCATGAAAGCTGGCTAGGTGACTTTGGGTCAACCACCAGGAGATAGTAAGTTCTAGTCCTGCTTTAGGCATGAAAGCTGGCTAGGTGATTCTGGGTCAACCACCAGGAGACAGTGAGTTCTAGTCCTGTCTTAGGCATGAAAGCTGGCTAGGTGACTTTGGGTAATCCACCAGGAGATAGTAAGTTCTAGTCCTGCTTTAGGCATGAAAGCTGGCTAGGTGATTCTGGGTCAACCACCAGGAGACAGTGAGTTCTAGTCCTGTCTTAGGCATGAAAGCTGGCTAGGTGACTTTGGGTCAACCACCAGGAGATAATAAGTTCTAGTCCTGCTTTAGGCATGAAAGCTGGCTAGGTGACTTTGGGTCATCCACCAGGAGATAGTAAGTTCTAGTCCTGCTTTAGGCATGAAAGCTGGCTAGGTGATTCTGGGTCAACCACCAGGAGACAGTGAGTTCTAGTCCTGTCTTAGGCATGAAAGCTGGCTAGGTGACTTTGGGTCAACCACCAGGAGACAGTGAGTTCTAGTACTGCCTTAGGCATGAAAGATAGCTAGGTGACTCTGGGTCAACCACCAGGAGACAGTGAGTTCTAGTCCTGCCTTAGGCATGAAAGATAGCTACTGTAGGTGACTTTGGGCCAATCACCAGGAGACTGGGAGTTTTAGTCCCGCCTTAGGCCTGAAAGATAGCTAGGTTACTTTGGGTTAACAAACCAGAAGACAGTGAGTTCTAGTCCTGCCTTAGGCATGAAAGATAGCTAGGTGACTCTGGGTAAACCACCAGGAGACAGTGAGTTCTAGTCCTGTCTTAGGCATAAAAGCTGGCTAGGTGACTTTGGGTCAACCACCAGGAGATAATAAGTTCTAGTCCTGCTTTAGGCATGAAAGCTGGCTAGGTGACTTTGGGTCATCCACCAGGAGATAGTAAGTTCTAGTCCTGCTTTAGGCATGAAAGCTGGCTAGGTGATTCTGGGTCAACCACCAGGAGACAGTGAGTTCTAGTCCTGTCTTAGGCATGAAAGCTGGCTAGGTGACTTTGGGTCAACCACCAGGAGACAGTGAGTTCTAGTACTGCCTTAGGCATGAAAGATAGCTAGGTGACTCTGGGTCAACCACCAGGAAACAGTGAGTTCTAGTCCTGCCTTAGGCATGAAAGATAGCTAGGTGACTTTGGGCCAATCACCAGGAGACTGGGAGTTTTAGTCCCGCCTTAGGCCTGAAAGATAGCTAGGTTACTTTGGGTTAACAAACCAGAAGACAGTGAGTTCTAGTCCTGCTTTAGGCATGAAAGCTGGCTAGGTGACTCTGGGTAAACCACCAGGAGACAGTAAGTTCTAGTCCTGCTTTAGGCATGAAAGCTGGCTAGGCGACTCTGGATCAACCACCAGGAGACAGTGAGTTCTAGTCCTGCCTTAGGCCTGAAAGATAGCTAGGTGACTTTGGGTCAACAAACCAGAAGACAGTGAGTTCTAGTCCTACCTTAAGCATGAAAGATAGTTAGGTGACTCTGGATCAACCACCAGGAGACTGTGAGTTCTACTCCTGCCTTAGGCATGAGATAGCTAGGTGACTTTGAGCCAATCACCAGGAGACTGGGAGTTCTAGTCCCGCCTTAGGCCTGAAAGCCAACTGGGTGACTCTGGGCCAATCACCAGGAGACTGTGAGTTCTACTCCTGCCTTAGGCATGAAAGATAGCTAGGTGACTTTGGGCCAATCACCAGGAGACTGGGAGTTCTAGTCCCGCCTTAGGCCTGAAAGCCAACTGGGTGACTCTGGGCCAATCACCAGGAGACTGTGAGTTCTAGTCCTGCCTTAGGCATGAAAGATAGCTAGGTGACTTTGGGCCAATCACCAGGAGCCTGGGAGTTCTAGTCCCGCCTTAGGCCTGAAAGCCAACTGGGTGACTCTGGGCCAATCACCAGGAGACTGTGAGTTCTAGTCCCGACTTAGGCATGAAAGATAGCTAGGTGACTTTGGGTCAACAAATCAGGAGATGGTGAGTTCTGCCTTAGGCATGAAAGACAGCTAGGCGACTTTGGGCCAGTCACTCTCTTTCAGCCCAAGTCAACTCACAGGGTTGTTGTCGTGGGGAAAATAGGGGAAGGGCTTTTGTGTGTTCGCCACCTTGAGGTATTAGTGAAAATAATAAAAGTGAGATGTAGACGAACAAGCAACCCCTGTTGTTGCAAAAGTCCATTTCGCACCTGGGATTTCGGTGCTGCAGGAAAGGAATGATCAAGCCTGATTTGAAGAGCGCTGTTTTAAGTCGTCCGTTCATAGGAAAGAATGGAGAATTAGGGTGGGGACAAGATCCAGCCCTTGTTCTTCCTTCGAGACACTTGCTACGGGAACCCCTGATGTTTCAACAGCAAGGGAAGAGGCACCGTGTCGCCTTCTACCACACGTGAGCTCGCTGTCACTAGGAGACGGTTCCCAGCCTCTGAATTCTGTCATCTCCCCATCATTTCTTCCCGTTCGACCCACCTACCTGCTTTTGCAGACGCCAGACACGAGAGAGAGGAGGAGGCTGACCAGCACACAGGCAGGGGCAGAGACCTGTTTCAGCAGCTCTACGATAATGCTGGCCTCCACCCCTTCGGACTGCCAGTGGGTCAGCCTGATGGGGCCCTCGTCATACTGGTCCTGCACGAACAGCACTTTGCTTTTCGCGACACTGTCGAACACGGCAGCCAGCCTGGAAGCGTCGGCTGCCTTGGGATCGGAAGGAACCCCGTGCTTGTTAGGAGGAGGATGAAGCTGCGACAGCATCACTTTACGCTGGTCGTAATAGATCACGATGGTTTCTTCGACGTCTCTGCTGCTGCCGCTGCTGCTGCTGCTGCTGGATTCCTTCCAGTTGGCCAGACAGTTCCAAAACCTGCTGCCTTTGGGCCTGCTGAGCTGGATCCAGGGGCCCTGGGAAAAGATGGCGCCCAGGTCTTCCAGGAACCTTTGCAAGTTCTCTTTTTCTTGGCTGTTAGTCCAAGAGCCCAACACCGACAGTCGGACCTGGGTGGCGTGTTGCATTTTGGAGAGATACTGCTTCACCTGAGCAGGAATCAACGGGAAATGGACCACAGCCAGGACAACGATGGAGTTCTGTTCTGGGATCCATCGTCCAATCAGAAGGCCACTTTCGGCCGAAGCGCAGCAAAGAGGGAAAAAGACTTT
This sequence comes from Vipera berus, assembly GCF_964194415.1. Taxonomy (NCBI): domain Eukaryota; kingdom Metazoa; phylum Chordata; class Lepidosauria; order Squamata; family Viperidae; genus Vipera; species Vipera berus. Next base: position 9,165,878 of record NC_138216.1, read on the forward strand.
AAACACCATGATGTGGAAATCGGAGATTTATAAGTCCTAGAGAAGAAACAGAGACAGAAAAACAAAATCAATGAGCTGCTTCTGAATTCACGCACTGGAGCGAATTAAGAGATGAAGCCTTAAACTGAAGGAAATAACTTTTGTTGCTGTTTCGCAGGAGAACAGCTGGATTATTCAAAAACCGGGAGGATAAACGAAAGATCAAAAGAAAAGTACCCTGAAATCTTACTAAGGACAGCTGAAAGATTTGGTATGTTTAGCTGGAAGTAACAGTAACAACTCCCAAAATATAAATGGCCAACACACAAAAGTTGGGGCAGAGTTTTCCCTTGCTCTGTGGCTCAGAATTCTGTCTGAAAAATTAAGACAGGATATTTCACCTAAACAGGAGAAGCTTCCTAAGGAAAAGAGCTAATTAAATGTGGGACAGATTGCTGCGTGCCCTGGTGAACTTTTCTTTACTGAGTATTCGAAGCATAGGTTAAATATGAGAGCCAGATTGAGGTAGACAATTACAATACTGGATTACAGTGCTGGATACAGTCCAGGAGGTTGTGAGTTCGAGTCCTTCCTGAGACAAACCACACAGTGATTTTGAGTCAGTCACTCTGTCTCAATCCAACCCACCTTACAAGGTTGTTTGTGGGCAAAAGAGGAGGCAGGAACATTACGTACGCTTTCTCGAGTTGTACAAAAATAAAAGATGGAATATAAATAGAATAAATAGGTTAGACAGTCGTCTCTCAGTTAATCACCCATTACAAAGGGGAGCTAAAGGCTCTCCCAACTATTTTTTCCCCCCTCCAACTATGAAATGCGGATAAAATGGCATTTCTTTATACAGCTGCCATGGGAACAATTAAGTTAATTAATCAGATGATTAAACTAACAAGCACAAGGACTGCCACAGCGGATTAGATTAATGAATTGGCTCAAAAGCCAGTTGCAATCTATGGTTCAGAACTGGGGTTCTCCGAAAGAAAGAACTGGGTGGTCTAATTAATTAAAAGCAAGCATTTCAGCTGAGGTGTTAAGTCCAATACTGGTTTGACTCCAAAGGCATTTAAAATCACGATGCTGGGGTCGCCCTCAAAAACGAGGAATGCAGGTTCCCTTCTACACCCCAGGATAATGTGGGGTGTTGTGTAACCACGTTTTTGCAGTTAAAAGATAATTGAGTTCTTAATGGGAAGTTTCTATAGAGCGCCCAGCTGGAGTACCCAGCACTGAGCTGTGGTGGCACAGTGGTTACAATGCAGTATTGCAGGCTGACTCTGCCAACGGCCAGGAGTTCGATCCTGACCGGCTCAAGGTTGACTCAGCCTTCCATCCTTCCGAGGTTGGTAAAATGAGGACCTAGATTGTTGGGGGGGGCAATAGACTGACTCTGTCAACCCCTTAGAGAGGGCTGTAAAGTGTACTGTGAAGCGGTATATAAATCTACGTGCTATTGCTGTTGCTATTCTTGTGTCCTGCCCATTAGTGATCCCTCTATCAAACAACCTGATTTTATCCTGCCTTGTTCTGTGTGGTTGAAATTGAACAGAATTAGGTGTGATACTGGAGGAAGTCCCTCTGCCCTTGTTGCGATTGTGCTGCTGATATGCAAACTGTTAAGCGTATTGTGCAAGACTGCCCACTATGTGCATTCTCTGGTTCCCCAGAAGATCTACGTGATGCAGTGCCAGAGGTGATCGACTGGAAAGCTGACTTGGAGATCCAGGTATGGGGCCAGTACTGTACCCGCATAGAAGGTTTGTGTATCATTACTTGGATTGCTGACTCTGTAAACCACTTAGAGAGGGCTCTAAAGCACTGTGAAGTGGTATATAAGTCAAAGTGCTATTGCTATTTAATCTTACAGGGCTCCAGTGTCTTTAGCAATAGCCTGACACACACACACACACACACACACACACCCTTCCACCCCCACAAATAGTAGTTTAAGCTCTTTCATTATCACCAGCTTAATTTCATCAATACAGTCCCACAGAGAAGGTACAAAACAGCAGTCAAAAAATTTCTCAAGGCTAGCTTTTGTATTCTCCTAGTTTTAGCAGCAAGCCAGTATTTTTGCTTTTCTTGCTGGGAGATCCAGCAGCTGGAATATACAGACTATTTAGCCGGGATGAGTTCATGTTGCCTGGGACGCGCAACGAGGAGATTGCACCCACTACATTATATAGGTTTAGCCACCCCAGTAATTGCTCATATATACCGTATATACTTGAGTATAAGCCGAATTTTTCAGCCCACTTTTTGGGCTGAAAAATCCACTTCGGCTTATACTCCATGAACAAAAAAAAAAAGAACTTCCACCCCCCAGTTTGGAGAGCTGCTGCTTTCGTCAAACATGGACGAAGGCAGCAGCTCTCCAAACGGGCGGCGGCGGTTTGGAGAGCTGCGTGCGCAGCTCCGCCGCCACCTCTGCAAGCCTCCGCTGAGAGAATGGGGCGGTGGAAGCTTGCCACCCATTTTCTCGGCGAAGACTTCTTTCGGGGGATCCAGCCTCTGCCGCCCCTTTCTCTCAGCTGCCCAGCTGAGAGAAGGGGGTGACAGAGGCTGGATCCCCCGAAAGAAGTCTCCGCTGAGACGAGAGAATGAGGCGGTGGAGCGCTCCGCGAAGTATGGGGCGGTGGAAGCTTGCCGCCCATTTTCTCGGCGAAGACTTCTTTTGGGGGATCCAGCCTCTGCTGCCCCTTTCTCTCAGCTGCCCAGCTGAGAGAAGGGGGTGACAGAGGCTGGATCCCCCAAAAGAAGTCTCCGCTGAGACGAGAGAATGAGGCGGTGGAGGCTTGCCGCCCATTTTCTCGGCGGAGACTTCTTTCGAGGGATGCAGCCTCTGCCGCCCCCGAAAGAAGTCTCCGCTGAAATGAGAGCGCTCCGCCGAGAGAATGGGATGGTGGAGGCTTGCCACCCATTCTCTCGGCAGAGACTTCTTTCGGGGGATCCAGCCTCTGCCACGCCGCACCGTGCCAACAGCAAGCCACCCCATTCTCTCGGCGGAGCGCTCCACTGCCCCATTCTCTCAGCGGCTTGCTGCCCCATTCTCTCGTCTCAGCAGAGCCCAGCTGAGAAAAGGGGGTGACAGAGGCTGGATCCCCCGAAAGAAGTCTCCACCGAGATGAGAGAACGGGGTGGCAAGCCGCCGAGAGAGTGGGGCGGTGGAGTGCTCCACCGAGAGAATGGGGCGGCTTGCTGTTTTCTCGGTGCAGCACGGCAGAGGCTGGATCTCCCGAAAGACGTCTCTGCTGAGATGAGAGAACGGGGTGGCAAGCTGCCGAGAGAATGGGGCGGTGGAGCGCTCCGCTGAGAGAATGGGGTGGTGGAGGCTTGCCGCCCATTCTCTCGGCAGAGACTTCTTTCGCGAGATCCAGCCTCTGCCGTGCTGCACCGAGAGAACAGCAAGCCGCCCCATTCTCTCGGCGGAGCACTCCACCGCCCCATTCTCTCGGCGGCTTGCCACCCCGTTCTCTCATCTCAGCAGAGACGTCTTTCGGGGGATCCAGCCTCCAGCTGCTGCATTTCCCAGCCTTGGCTTATACTCGAGTCAATAACTTTTTCCCAGTTTTTTGGGGTAAAATTAGGGGTCTCGGCTTATACTCGAGTCGTAATTTAATTTTTATACCCAATTGTATACAACGCTCATGCTGTGTGTTTTTTTAAATAGTGTGTTTTATATTGTAAGACATTGCGAGTGCTGTTTTTGAGAATTTTTTGGCGTCTTGATGTCGTGTTCTGTTACACTATATAGGTAGTCCTCAACTTACAACATTTCATTTAGTGACTGTCTGAAGTTACAGCACTGAGAAAAGTGGCTTAAGGCTACTGTTCACACAACCACTGCAGCCTCCCCATGGTCATGTGACCAAAATTCAGATGTTTGGCAACTGGTTCCCATTTATGACGGGTGTAGGTTCCCGGAGTTATATGCTTTTGCGACCTTCTGACAAGCAAAATCAATGAGGAAGCCAGATTCACTTAATTCCCCGTGTGACTCACCTATCAAATGCAGTGATTCACCTAACAACGTTTTGGGCTGAAATGTGGTCATAAGTCGAGGACTACCTGTACAAAATAAATAAAATAAGCAGCAGTCCAACACCAGTGCACTTAGCAAGTGATGCTGGTCCCGTTACTTACCTCCATTCTAACAAATGATTTGTCTTTTAGGTCTCTGCATCAGAAGAACAAAAAGAGAGCAAAAAAAAGCTAGCATTTCTTCCTGTGGCATGTAGGAGATTCTACGAAGGACTAAGGTTCTACATTTAGGCAAGAAAAACCAAATGCACAGGTATAGTATAGGGGATACCTTGCTCAATAGTAGTAACTGTGAGAGGGATCTCGGAGTCCTAGTGGACAATCACTTCAATATGAGCCAGCAGTGTGCTGCAGCTGCCAAAAAAGCCAACACAGTGCTAGGCTGCATTAACAGAGGGGCAGAATCAAGATCACGTGAAGTACTAATACCACTTTACAAGGCCTTGGTAAGGCCACACCTGGAATACTGCATCCAGTTTTGGTCACCACGATGTAAAAAAGATGTCGAGACTCTAGAAAGGGTACAGAGAAGAGCAACAAAGATGATTGGGGGACTGGAGGCTATAACATATAAGGAACGGCTGCTGGAATTGGGTATGTCTAGTTTAATGAAGAGAAGGATGAAGAGTGACATGATAGCAGTGTTCCAGTATCTCAGGGGCTGCCCCAAAGAAGAGGGAGTCAAGCTATTCTCCAAAGCGCCTGAAGGCAGGACAAGAAGCAACGGATGGAAACTAGTCAAGGAGAGAAGCAACCTAGAACTAAGGAGAAAATTCCTGACAGTTAGAACAATTAACCAGTGGAACAACCTGCCTCCAGAAGTGGTGAATGCTCCAACACTGGAAGTTTTTAAGAAGAGATTGGACATTCACCTGTCTGAGATGGTATAGGTTCTCCTGCTTGAGCAGGGGGCTGGACTAGAAGACCTCCAAGGTCCCTTCCAACTGTACTATTATGTTTATGATTGTGACTGCAAAATTTCCTCGGTGGAAGGCACAAAGGAGGGAAAATATCACTTTATTTGGATTATCCACCCCGGTCTTTCTGTTTTCACTCTAAAATCCAAGGTGACCTCAAAATGTGTGACACATGAGCTTGGCACTAACAAATTCTTATCTTTTTAAGTAACTTAATAAATATTAAACTCAAACGTTACAGTAAACTAAGACCAGTTTACATCATCCAGCGTCTGCTGTCCTTCAGCACCTTTCCCAAGGTTTTCAGGCAAAATCCCTTGGGCTGTGTCCTCCGTTGATAGGTCCAATTAGCAGAATGCAAATGTTGGATTACAGCAGGTGGATTGGAAAGGATATCTGAAGGGAAGGAAGTCTCTGCTGACCCTAATCCAGGGGTAGGCAACCTCGGCTCTTTTATGACTCATGGACTTCAACTCCCAGAATTCCTGAGTCAGCTGACTCAGGAATTCTGGGAGTTGAAGTCCATGAGTCATAAAAGAGCCGAGGTTGCCTACCCCTGCCCTAACCCTAACCCTGGGAAAGGGGGCGATTCATTTGCACTGAAAATGCTTTGACTTATCCAGAAAAAAAAAGAAAAAGAAAGTCAACCTGTCAAATGGTGTTGCAGGAGGCAATCTCTGTTTATGGATGAATTCCCAGTCTCTTGAGGCAGAAAAGTGGTGTCTGGCTGATACATGCTCTTTATCAGAATGTGGGGTTTATAAGAAGAGAAGGCTTACAGTTCCTGGGATGGGGTTATTTCCTCATCAGCCCTTTCACTTAGGAATGTGGGGCAGTTGTCAGTGAGGGTAAATGTTAGGGGTCAATTGATCTCCTGGCTTAGGAGGAAAAACAGGAATAAGATTCATACTGTGGTAACATTCCCACTGGCAACTAAAGCTTCCAAGACAGGAAGATATTGTGTGTGTGTGGGGGGGGGGGAATGGACATTTGACACATTTGTGCTCCACAAAACTGTTTCCTGCCAAGTTTGCAACAGGACTATTTTTCTGGAAAATATTGGTACTTAAGCACATTAGTTCTTAAGCATGTGAGCATTAATGTTGGTTCTTAATTAACAGCCTTGGTGGAGCAGTGGGCTAATGCCTCCTTAAGGAACACCAGCTGCCTGCAATTAGTGCAGGTTCGCATCCCACCAGGCTCAAGGTTGACTCAGCCTTCCATCCTTCCGAGGTAGGTAAAATGAGGACCCAGATTGTTGGGGGCAATTAAGCTGACTTTGTAATAATGCCGCTTGTAGGGGGTGTGTGAAAGCCCTAATAAGCAGGCATATACATAGAATGAAGGCTACTGCTAAGCTTGTAAGCCGCCCTGAGTCTTCGGAGAAGGGCGGGATATAAATGGAATTAAAATAAAATAAAAATAAATAATTCTATCCAAACCTAACCCATATTTACTGCACTGAATCCCCCAGTCTCCTTTTTTCCCCAGCTATCACACATATATGCAAGGAGAAAGCAAGCGAGCGAACAGATAAAAACAGGTCACTGTTCACCAAGTCTTATTGTAGAAATGCCTCGATTACACCTTATTAGAAAAAAAAAACAAGGAGCTGGGTATCTTACATTTTGCTGGTAATGTGAGCTTTAAAATTTTAAATAAGTAATAATGCTCAAAGAGGGAGCATTGACAAAATGCATAGAAAGAGAGAAAATTGTTGCAAAAAATGCACACAAATGTGAGAGAATAATAGGACCAGAACATATTAGGAAACCATAGAACAATTTCTTAGCAACCACATAGCCCTGAAAAGTTTGAGACTTTCTTTCTCAATGTAGATTTTTCTAGAGTAGCCAAAAAGATCTGTTGATAGACAGGCTAGATTTAATGGTTAGATAGCGAGGCCTTAATTTTTTCTACAGCATTCAAACAATAATACATAACACATTTCCCCAATAATGTGAAGACTATTAATGTGGGCAGAAATCTTTATAGGTTGACAGGTACTCAATTTTAAAGCTCAATCATTGGCTAATTCCTTACACTGATGACCCATATTAGATGTTGCCACTTGCCCTTGTTTCCTCTTTATGTTTCTCAACAATATTTCATTAAATATGCCACATGTCATTGTACTAGGTGTTTTCTTTGAGATATTTTCCAATAAAATGACAGCAAGTTTGCAACATTCATCATCTTTAAATGTTAGTTTTTTAAAAAACGAGACAGAAGACATTTGGAAGATGCTTGGTTTTGGGGATGCCATTAGCCATTCCCTGTCATCTGCTTACACCTCAGACCAAGTAACCACAACTCTAACAGTTATAAATTCAAATTACTGGAGTGGAATCATGGAGACAAAACAAAATGGTATAGAACAGCAAAAGTCATGCTGTGTTTAGCTGTAGTTTTTTTATAAAAATGATTCCTAATGAAGAATTATCAATTCCTAATAATAATAAAAAAGTGGAGAAGATAACAAAAATGCAAAGACCTGCAAATGGTCACCACGATGTAAAAAAGATGTCGAGACTCTAGAAAGAGTACAGAGAAGAGCAACAAAGATGATTGGGGGACTGGAGGCTAAAACATATAGGGAACGGTTGCTGGAATTGGGTATGTGTAGTTTAATGAAGAGAAGGGTGAGGGGTGACATGATAGCAGTGTTCCAATATCTCAGGGGCTGCCCCAAAGAAGAGGGAGCCAAGCTATTCTCCAAAGCACCTGAAAGCAGGACAAGAAGCAATGGATGAAAACTAGTCAAGGAGAGAAGCAACCTAGAACTAAGGAGAAACTTCCTGACAGTTAGAACAACTAACCAGTGGAACAACCTGCCTCCAGAAGTGGTGAATGCTCCAACACTGGAAGTTTTTAAGAAGAGACTGGACAGCCATTTGTCTGAAATGGTATAGGGTTTCCTGCCTTAGCAGGGGGTTGGACTAGATGACCTCCAAGGTCCCTTCCAACTTCTTCTTCTTCTTCTTCTTCTTCTTCTTATTATTATTATTATTATTATTATTATTATCATTATTAAATAGAAATAGAACAACTGTGGCAAAAGAAAGCAAAGGTAGTACCAATAGTCATAGGCACCTTGGCTGCAATCCTGAAACAACTGGAGCACCACTTGAACACCATCGGCATTGACAAAATCACCATCAGTCAATTGCAAAAGGCAGTTTTACTCAGAGCAGCTTACATCCTGTGACAACACCTTTAACACCATCAAACATTGACATCTATCTATCCCAGATCCTTAGGAAGGACTCAATAGGTGGATAAAATGGCCAAATCCAGTCTGAACATCTGGCCAACTATGCAACAAACTTTAATGTGTTGGGAACAACTCCAAAATATCTCAAGCATCACTGAACACCTATGCCACTGACAAAATTATCATTAATTGCTAAAGGCAGCTTTGCTCGGAACAGGTTGCACCCTGTGACAAGACCTTTAACACCATTAAACAACATCTGCCTATCCCAGTTCTTTGAGAAGGACTCTATAGGTGGATAAAAATGGCAAATATAGCCTAAGCTTCCGACTGATTGTGCTACAAACCATAATAAGTGAAGTTTTTTTTTTAAAAAAGTAAAAGGACAGGTTTCTAAAAAGCTAAAGGGAAGTTGAGCAGATCTGAAGGATAATATTTTATCCTTTACTTAGTAGTTGAAGAATGAACATCTGTGAAGAGTCCATTTGCCTAACCTTCATATAGGGAAGACATTAATAGAGTCCTGACTGTTGGACCAGGGTGCTTGGAGGACCCCAGTGGGAGCTAGATGGTCCCCCCCGTTTCCGGGGGGGGAACCATCTAGCTCCCACTGGGGTCCTCCAAGCACCCTGGTCCAACAGTCAGGACTCTATTAATGTCTTCCCTATATGAAGCCCAAAGATTCTCGGCTAAAGAATCCACCCCAATATCCTCATCAAAGACTCCATGCCAAAGGCTCTCCCCTGAAGACCCCACCCCAAACATCTTCCCCCAAAGATCTTCTCCCACAACGAACCCAATTCCAAAATCCACCCCAAATTCCCTCCACAAACAATGCCCTCCAAAGATCCCAGGACAGAGAACCCCTACTCCAAATATCCTAACCCCCAAACACTCACCAATGACTTTCTCTCCCCAAGACAGCAATCCCAAGCGTCTTCTCCCCAAAAGACCCCCACCCCAGTTTGGCTTAACCCAAGGCAGACCCCAGCCCTTTTGCAATCTTCCCCTACTACAGAGTCCCTTCCGACCAAACAGGCGACTCTCCTCGCCCAGCTGCTGCCCATGAAGGCGCTTCCAGGACTCAACTCGGGAACCCCGGGTGGCCCAATTCACACCACCCCTTCCCCCACCCCCACCCCTGGGTTTGATGCCTGAGACAGGCGCCCCACCCACCGGGGTTCCAGGCCGGTGAAAGGCCCACAACCCCAGAGGGACCCCTCCCATCGTGGTTTATTCAGCAAACTCAGCTTAAGCGTGCCTCTGCTTCGACCGCTGCAAGGACGCTAGGCAAAAAAAGGGCTACCGTCTCCCCCTTTGCCCCCGTTTCAGGGAAGAGCTCTCCCGACTGTTCCCCAAACTTACCCCCCGCTCGCTTTTGCTGCCCGCAGAAACGCGGAAGAGGGAGAAAAAGAGCCCGCGCCGCTTGACATTCAACTCACTTCCGGGTGCTACTGGTCGGTTTCTAGGAGACGCGGTCCGCCCCTTCAGAAACGTCCGTGAAGTCCTTGCCTAATAGTCTTCCGGCGACCTCCCGCGCTCGCCTACATTGAGTTCCGCCTCGCCGCGCTTCTCTTTGGCGGAAAGGAATTTTCGCCGCAATTCGTGCTTTTTTTGAAACCGATCCCGCTATTTATTTCAGATTTTTTTTACTACTCCTTCTTCGCTCTCACGAGCAGTTCGACATATTTTTATGGCCAAAAAAAGCTGCTCTTTTAGTTTTGTTCAATCAGGAGTCTCCCCCCACCCCGCCTTTATTGTTATTGGTTGACAATATCAATAACAATAAAGTTAAACCATAACAATAATAAAAAGTTAAACCGTAACAATAAAGGCGGATCGTTCTTCTGCAAATGCTGAGCTTCCCACACGTTGCCCCTCGGAAACAAATCCACTCAGAGCAAATAAAGAAGTGGAAGTTTGTGCCTTTTGGAGCCGGTCAAATGCAGTGTTTCTCAAATTTGGCAACTTGAATAGGTGTGGACTACAACTCCCAGAATTCCACAGCACAAGGTCGCTAGCTGGGGAATTCTGGGAGTTCAGGTCCATAGTCAAGTTTCAGAAAGACTGAAATAGAAGACCAGTAATAGAAAAGCAGTACTAGATTATTCAAATTGGTTAAAAAAAATATCTGAAAATTCTCAGACGTTTTCTTACATCCTACAAGTACAGAACCACCTATTAAAACATTTTACTTTACATTTTTTTTACCATAGATAAAGTAAGAAACAAACTGTGACTTTGCTCTAAAGCAACTTGGTTTTGGCTTCTATGATCTTTTGTAGCTTATTAAATTCACGTACGCATTAATTACACCCATGCACACAACCATAGAATAGAACTTGCAAGTTTATCCTTGTACAGCATACAATTAGATGCCACAATACAAGCACTACAGCCACAAAATTTCACTAACAATCTACACACATACAAAATGCGGTTTGTTTAGACCAGGCATGAATTTGGCTTTTGTTTCATACTGACCTGAATAAATGTACAGTAATGCAGAAAAGTGGAAGGTCAGGTAGCAAGCTTTCAAATTGCCAAATGGTCTCTCCTTACTGCAGTAAGAACATTTCCCCCGCCAAGCGAAATTAACTGTTGCTGCCCACACCCTGGGCAGAACACACAGCTTCCTTTCAACGCAGGGCCTGCATCTTCCATTTTCCTGATAAGCTTCATGCCATCTCAACTGATATCTCATTACAGATTCGCCTTGTCTGCTTCCAAAACATTTTGTTGGAAGCTGATAACTCTACAAAATGGCTCAGAATCTTCCCGTATGCAATTCCCTCTTTAATATCTGTCTTTGGTCCTGTGACCATGTCTTTTATTATAAAAAGACAGACCTTCATTACAGAAAGTTATCCTTTAGATTTGTTTATTTTTATTTATTTTTCAAAAACTCACTTTTGCCCTTTATTGTGGTCATTTTACTGGACAAATGGCACTGTGTAGTCTGACTGCAGAAATCCTTTTTAATCCTTGCTCCTTATAATTTCGTAGCTTATTAAGCTTTTTATTTTTATTAGAATATGCATTTTTGTAGAGGTTTTCTTGGTTTTGCTCTTGAATTTTCCTTTGTAAAGCAAAGTTATAAACAAATATTCCTTTTATACTTATGTACCTCTTTCAGATTTGCTCCTTCTTCAGGTTTGCCCCTAATTTTTTTTGCAAGAAAATATGCTTGCTATACTTTGGGGAGAAAACAAAATGTTAACAGTGTATTTATATCAAACTTTGCTGGGCGGAAGCATTGAATCTTTGGGATGAAAGACAAAAACTTTTCTTTATATTAGCCAGATTCATATTATATTAACTTTTGTTTGTATGTTTAAATTTATATAGCTGCCTATCTCACTTGTGAGACTCTGTGCAGTTTACAAGTTGAAAACAGCAAAAAATAAACTGGCATAAATAACATGAAAAACAATTAAAACAACAAATCAGCAGATAAAAACATAGAAGAATATCTTACACACTTACAAACAAGGCAGCCACTTTCAGCCTTACTATATTTATTTATGCTTCAATGCTGGCTTACTCAAACAAGTGGCTTACAATACAACTCTTACAATATTTTTTTTAACAAAATACAGGTACAATGCAAATCACATTCAACGCTGGCTGAGGAATTCTGGGAGTTGAAGTCCACTCATCTGAAAACTGTCAAGGTTGAGAAACATTGTGTCAAGCTCAAGGCGCACATATGATGTTGCCACCATTATTGCTTCTCAGTTTGCCAACCCACTAGGGGGGAGGAGAAGGAAAAATGGAATGCAGGCTCCAGACAACAAGAAATCAGCCTGTGTGAGCCAAGGACGTTTCAGCAGGTGTTGGCAAACACACAGAGACACTTTCTCATAACAATATTTTGACACTCAATTGGACCATGTGACCTGCACTAATAGGGGGAGGGAGGATTCTATACTTTAATTATAGTGGTTTGCACGAGAAATAACCAGAGCTGGTTTTGCTTTCACCTGTGCCAAAATGATGTACTCAATAAAGTTTTGCATTAAGAAATTGGATTGTCTCGATGGTGCTTGCTCAGTTGGGTTCGTCAGTCGGAACCTAAAAGCTCAAAATTGGGCATGCTCTCTTTTTCCAGGTCAAAATACTCTCATCAGTGCCAGGTTAAAAAATAAAAAAAATAGTCTGCTCATCATCCACCCTCATTCTCCCATGGTCTGTCTCTTCTGACATTTCTCTTGCTACAAAAAAGTAAGAAAAAGTTAATTATTGGACAAATTGTCCATTTAGCACCAGTTTCAGATTCTCCCCTTTCGGGTGCCATTTGCTGAAGTTGCTTTCTTTGTTTGGGCTGGGTCTTCTCTATGACAAAGGAAGCACTGCACTTTATATTTCCTCACTAGAGTAGGTTGATGTACTGTTGGACAAGTGAGTGCAGATTTGATGAGGTAATGTGGCAAAGAAATTGATGCTTTGTAAAAGTAACACAGGTAGTTCTCGACTTTCAACCCTTTGTTTAGTGAGCGTTCAAAGTTACAACGGCACTGAAAAAAGCGCCTTATGACCATTTTCCACACTTACGACGTTTGCAGCATCCCCCTGGTCACATGATCAAAATTCAGGTGCTTGGCAACTAGTTCATATTTATAATGGTTGCAGCATCCGTGTGTGTGTGTGTGTGTGTGTGTGTGATGTGATCCCCTTTTGTGACCTTCTGACAACGGGGGAAGCCAGATTCGCTTAAGCGTGTTACTAACTTAACCATTGCAGTGACTCACTTAACAACCGTGGCAAGAAAGGTCGTGAAATGGGTCAAAATTCACTTAACAACTGTCTCACTTAGCAACAGAAATTTTGGGCTCAATTGTGGTCATAGGTTGAGGACTACCTGTGTAGAGGACAGTGGAGGATCCTATCCTGCCTTCCCTCGAGGTGAATAACTTGGATTGTCCCCAGGTATAATGTCAGGGTTGTAATGGGGCCTCACACGATATCTGAAGACTTTGACATCGTTCTCCCCACTGTCGGTGACCAAAAGTGACCCCTCGGTGGAACAGGCAATGCCAGTCGGTCTCAGAAGACCTTTAGAAACGAGACAGATTGGAGAGCCGTTCTTTGGAAAGAGATGCACTTTCTGACGCTGCTCGTCCGCAACGATAATATTGCCTTCCTTATCGGCGCAGATGCCAGCAGGGTTGCCAAACTGGTGCCCGTATTTGCTGCCGATGGAGGAAACCAGCTTGTGGCTGCTGTCGAAGACCTTGACTTCGCCACATTCTTCACTCACAGCAAAGCCCCCGTCAGGGATCATACACACGTAGCGTGGACCACTTAAGCTGGGGACAGAATGAGCGCTCCGCATCTTGAAAGCTCGGTCCAGGGCGAAGGTGTGGACTTTTCCTTCGGTGTAGTCAGCCACCAGTATCCTTCCTGATGCTTCAACTGCAATCCCTCTGGGGGAGCAAAAGTTCCCAATTCTTAGCCACTCCCCCCTGGAGAACGTGGAGCGGTCATTGAAGATGTGGACGGTTCCGTTCAACATGTCTGTGACAGCCACCATCCCAGCTCTGGTGATGGTCACGTCCTCGGGTAAAAAAAACGCCTTCTTCCATTCCACGCATGAGATGGATCGGAATGCCTGGCCGGAGCGGTTAAGAATGTCTACTCTGGGTGCATTCTCAGTAGTAATGTAGACCACTCCATCTGGGGAGCAATGAATGCCACACACCGGTCCATAGTGGCTCCTGTTGGGATTTGAGATCCTCTGAACCAGGTCATCTTGCCGATAATAAAGGTGGTTTTTGATATTGTCGAGGTCATGGCAGATGACCCTAGCTTTCTCCACCAGCTGGTGAACTTGGTGGTCAGTCACCATGCCCATGCCTGGATGGTTGGTCAGGAGAGGACTGGCTTTCTGAAAAGTGGAATCTGATTTGACTTGGAGGGTGTAAACAGTCTTCAGAAGTTTCTCCTTGCGTTGCGTGTCTTCCAGGGTATAATCCATCCTTTCCAAAAACAAAAACAAAAATGAGGAAAAAAAACCATCATCACAAATATACAGTCTGGGAAGGGTTTTGGGGGTGGGTGGGCGGGGGAGATATTTCTGAAGACTACATTGAGAGTGGGTAGAGGGCACAGTTTTAGATGCAGAAGATTCCAAGTAAATGAAATTTTCCACTAAGATGGCATGTACTTCAAGCCAAAGGGGTCTTTGGTGTTCTGAGAGCTCGGTTGTTGTCTTGCAGATCTTCCATTACTAATTAGGTAACATCATCAGTGATAAAGGGAGAGGGGGCTGCTTCCTGTTTATGTGCTCCCTGTTAAGGCAAGCCACTTCTATATGAAAAGAAAGCAAAACCCACTCCCTTCTAGCACTGATGCTGTTACCTAGTTGGGTAATGAAACGTCTGCAAGAAAACCGCCAAGCTCAGAGAGGAACAAGGTCCCCACAATCCTCCTCCTGCTCTTCTCATTCTCCTCCTCCTCCAGTCTGCCAATGCCACTCCCTTCTAGCACTGATGTCGTTGCCTATGTGGTTAATGAAATGTCTGCAAGAAAACAACCAAGCTCAGACAGCACCAAGGACCCCTCTCCTCCTCCTCTCCACAAACACCACTCCCTTCAAGCACTGATGATGTTACCTAGTTTAGTAATGAAAGGTCTGCAAGAGAACCACCAAGGACCCCACAGTCCTCCTCCTTCTTCTTCTCCTCTTCCTCCTCCTCTTCCTCCTCCTCCTCCTCTCCACAGACCCCACTTCCTTCTAGGACTGATGATGTTCCCTACATGGCTAATGAAATGTCTGCAAGAGAACCACCAAGCTCAGAGAGCACCAAGGACCCCACAGTCTTCCTCCTCCTCCTCCTCCTCCTCCTCCTCCTCCTCCTCCTCCTCTCCACAGACCCCACTTCCTTCTAGGACTGATGATGTTCCCTACATGGCTAACAAAACATCTTCAAGGAAACAACCAAGCTCAGAGAGCACCAAGGACCCCACAGTTCAACCCTGAGCTACAAATATCCCCCTCTATCATTACTTAAAAACTAACCCATCATCCCTCCTTCGCTTCCCATCCTTGGCCTTTACTTGCTAGACAGAATCTGAAACCTAAGCTAGCATAGAGGTAGTCCTTGACTTATAACGATTTGTACAGCAACTGCCCAAAGTTACCATGCTGCTGGAAAAAAAATGATTTAGAAACGGTCTCTGCATTTATGACCATCACAGCCTCTCTGCCGTCACACACTCACAATTCATCTGCTTGGCAACAGTTGGGCTTTTACGAAAGTTGCAGCATCCAGCAGTCACAGCATCACCCTTTGAGAATCTACTTGGCAGACGTCTGACGCGCAAACTCAATGGAGAAGCCACCAGGGAGCGTCACAAGTCATCATCCTGTGATGCTTCACTTAATGACTGTGCTACTTAACAACAAAATTCCCAGTGCTTATTACAGATATACGTCAAGGATTACTTGGAGAATTGTCCTAAAATCTGAGTGATTCCCATGCTGGTGAACAGTCTTTCTTCACCACCCCTTTACCACCTGCATAACACCAGTTTGAGGAATTAGAAAAGGATTTTACACAAATGGGCTTCACATCAAACAATACCGTTGTCTATGTGATCACCCAGTTGCCCACCTCTTCCAGCGAGAGTTTCAAAAAGCAAGTAGCCCAACTTTAACCAAGCAAGCATTCCCAGTTTCATTTACCTGTGGTCCAAGTACAATCAATAATGTTCTGCTCTTTACTTGAACACAACGGCAGGTTAGAAGGATCTGTTTCTTGTAATACACGGGTGAAATTAGTCACCTAGGGCTTTGTTGTTAGTGACAGGAATTTCCTTTGCTGGCCAACACTTATGTCAATAGGATAGTTTTACCCTGTAAACACAAAGACACTCACATGGAATACAAAACCCGAGGCTCCTTTATTGCATTTAGGCAGTCTAAGGTAGAAATGGTAAATGGAATTACATTAGCTGCCTAGTAGCAATCTAATATTCTATGCCGGATCTTTAAGATTATAATATAGAAGCTAGGTTCACACTTTTAAATGTCTTGGGCAAACTCAATTTTTGTGCCTCATAAATCAGGTTTTTTTAAATTTTGCCTTAGTATAGTATAGGAACCATGATAGAAATGGATAGACAGACAGATAGTTCAAAGAAAGGATATTGTTGTTATTAGTTGCGAAGTTGTGTCCGACCCATCGCGACCCCATGGACAACCTTCCTCCAGGCCTTCCTGTCCTCTACTATCTTGTGGAGTCCATTTAGGCTCACGCCTCCTGCTTCAGTGACTCCATCCAGCCACCTCATTCTCCGTCGTCCCCTTCTTCTATTGCCCTCCACCTTTCCCAGCATTAGGCTCTTCTCCAGTGAGTCCTTCCTTCTCATTAGGTGGCCAAAGTATTGGAGTTTCAGCTTCAGGATCTGGCCTTCCAAAGAGCAGTCAGGGTTGATCTCCTCTAGGACTGACCGGTTTGATCGCCTTGCAGTCCAAGGGACTCGCAGGAGTCTTCTCCAGCACCTTAGTTCAAAGGCCTCCATTCTTTGGCGTTCAGCCTTTCTTATGGTAAAGAAAGGAAAATTGAGCACAATGTGTGCGGTCTCTTTCTCACAAAAATATTTCTGTTCAGATATATAAATCTGCAAAAACTTTATTAGAGGAAGAACCCACTAGTTAGTAGAAGATAGAATAAGAGAGTTGGAAGGGACCAACCCCACTGCTCAAGCAGGAGATCCCTTACCATTTCAGAGAAATGGCCACCCAATCTCTTAAAAACTTCCAGTATTGGAGCATCCACAACTTCTGGAGGCAAGCTGTTCCATTGATCGATTGTTCTCACTGTCAGGAACTTTCTGCTTAATTCTAGGTCGCTTCTCTCCTTGATTAGTTTCCATCCGTTGTTTCTTGTCTTGCCTTCTGGTGTTTTGGGCCTGTTCCCTGTGAGCTCTTTGAGTACTGGAAAATTGCTATCATGTCATTTGTAGTTCTTCTCTTCGTTAGATTAGACATACCTAGTAGTTTGAGTGGGATCCAAGAAACCTTGATTCAAGTTCTTTCCATTATTGTAAACTTCAGTAGCTGCCTTGGGCCCCTTTCTCCCCCAACCTAGCTTGGCAGCAAGGGCCATGTGGTCAAGAAGAAGCAGGACTGTGGTCCAGATGGACGGATGGGACTTTAACGATGATCCAGGAGAAAGTGAAGTCATAAGTAATAATTTGATCCCCGCTGCCTGGTAGGTCATAACCCAGGAACTGGCAGAAAGACAAACTGGGAGCTTCTTGTGGACGCCCAGAAAGCTATGGGCTTTAGAGGGGCCATCTGGTGACTCCTAAACAGGCTGGGACAAGTCTTCATCTCTGGAAAGGTGAAGGAATGCCTGAGGTGTTCTTGATATGTTTATCTCTGTGATTAAAGTCACAACAACTGTACAAAAGGTCAGAGCTGGTTGCCGAGTGCCATTGTTTTCATAAAACAAGGAGGAAGCAGAATAGAAACACAGCTTCCCACTTGATTCCTGGATCTCCAGCTGAGGCCGCTCAGCTTACCTGTTGGGTTGAGTTACTGAGTTCTTACAATAAAACCAGTTCTGGACGGAAGCATTCAGCTCCGTGCCCTGTGGGTGAAGATCTGAGACTGAACTTCACACATCATTTTAAGCCATAACATGGCTTGGTTGCAATGCCTAAGCCCACTTTTGCATCTCGTAAAGCCTGGCTGATTGATTAGCAGGTATGATAAACAAGGCCATTCGTGTTTATGACTATTTATTCATTAATATTAATGGTTCGACCAACCGTGGATTGACAACAGTGCTAGGCTGCATTAACAGAGGGATAGAATCAAGATCACGTGAAGTACTAATACCACTTTACAATGCCTTGGTAAGGCCACACCTGGAATACTGCATCCAGTTTTGGTCACCATGATGTAAAAAAGATGTCGAGACTCTAGAAAGAGTACAGAGAAGAGCAACAAAGATGATTGGGGGACTGGAGGCTAAAACATATAGGGAACGGCTGCTGGAATTGGGTATGTGTAGTTTAATGAAGAGAAGGGTGAGGGGTGACATGATAGCAGTGTTCCAATATCTCAGGGGCTGCCCCAAAGAAGAGGGAGCCAAGCTATTCTCCAAAGCACCTGAAAGCAGGACAAGAAGCAACGGATGGAAACTAGTCAAGGAGAGAAGCAACCTAGAACTAAGGAGAAACTTCCTGACAGTCAGAACAATTAACCAGTGGAACAACCTGCCTCCAGAAGCGGTGAATGCTCCAACACTGGAAGTTTTTAAGAAGAGACTGGACAGCCATTTGTCTGAAATGGTATAGGGTTTCCAGCCTTAGCAGGGGGTTGGACTAGATGACCTCCAAGGTCCCTTCCTCCTCCTCCTCATTATTATTATTATTATTATTATTATTATTATTATTATTATTATTATTATTATTATTATTATTATTATTATATAGGCTTTCCTGTTGCTTTCGGACTGCATCTCCAATAATTTTCTGCTAGTGTGCCTTTTGGCAATGACTGGTGGGAACTCTTGGTATTGTAGTCCAAAGCTCATATAGAAGATGCCTTTTTTGAGATTTATTTGTTTTTGAGAATTATTTTTAATTTGTGACTACATGCTTTGGAAGACCTGATTCAACAAGGCTTCAGGTCATTAATAATGGTTTACAAACTATCTGGATTGTAGCTAGGCCAAACTACAAACAAACAAACCATGTTTTGGGCAAAACATGCTGTGCAAATTCCAGATGAATGCTTTGTTGCAGTTTCATCGGATGAGCACTAGATGGGGCTGCCCAGCCAAACAATCAAAGAGAAATAATTGTCGTAAAATTATTCTTCTCCAGGATGAGGATATTTCTGGAACAAAAACCGCTTCTTTGTCATTTGTATTTTAAAATTAGAAAACTTGCACAAAGCTGAGTGTCTGTTAAGCATGTCAGGCATGACAGACTATAATTTGGAAACAAGGAGGAAACAGTTCCTTTCCAAAGGAAGGATAATCAACAATCCAACAAATGGATTAATATATACGCCTCCCCAAGTCCCTTGTTGAGAAGGGTGAAACCAGTCAATCAATCAATCCATCAGTCAAGTAAAATTAACCAGAAGGGTCATTTCCAAACATACACCGAATCCATAGGTCAATTTTTCTTAAACCTTGGCAATTTTCACATGTTGTTAGTTCCGAAGTCGTGTCCGACCCATCGCGACCCCATGGACAACTTTCCTCCAGGCCTTCCTGTTCTCTACCATCTTGTGGAGTCCATTTAAGCTCACGCCTACTGCTTCAGTAACTCCATCCAGCCACCTCATTCTCTGTCGTCCCCTTCTTCTATTGCCCTCAATCCCAGCATTAGGCTCTTCTCCAGTGAGTCCTTCCTTCTCATTAGGTGGCCAAAGTATTTGAGTTTTAGCTTCAGGATCTGGCCTTCTAAAGAGCAGTCAGGGTTGATCTCCTCTAGGACTGATCGGTTTGATCGTCTTGCAGTCCAAGGGACTCGCAGGAGTCTTCTCCAGCACCATAGTTCAGATGAACTATGAACTATGGCACAGTGGCTAAGGAATTCTGGGAGTTGAGTCCACAAGTCATAAGAGGGCCAAGTTTGAAGGCTCCTGCCCTAGGATTTAGAAGAAGGCTTGGTGGCAATTCCTTCCAGGGCTGATCCTGCTGTCTGCAAATTTTCAGTTAACCACTAGATGGGGCGAAAGAGTTAGACATTTCCGTACCTCTGAGCTGCCATCTGGTGGCACTCTGAAGTTCTGCAGCTCTTGGTGCAGCAGGACCTGCGAGAGTTTGCAAAGCCGGTTTGATTCCCTTGTTCAGCACAGACTTACCCTGGGCCATGTTGGCTGCCAAGTCTGAGAACAGCAACTTCCTTAGCAGCAGAAGGAGGCCGCCATGGACGAAGAGGCATGGAGCAAAAGCACGCGAGGTGACTTTGCAGGCTTCGGAGCAAAGCAGGCTTCCATCTTCGCTCACCTGAGACCAACGCAGATGCCTATCAACCCTCTAGAAGGCTGGCTATCAGATGCCTTCAGGTTGAGCAAACCACCGTGTAATGGGCTGGCGCTGGAGAGCGCTGGGCGCCCGCAGGGCCTGATGAGAGGCAGGATAAGAGCCTGCAAGTTCTTCCACCCCTATCCCATTATTTAAACGTAAAGCTAAACGCCTTTGCCTTTTGAACTTGGCAGTCTGGTTGGCCTCGTTCACTCTCTACCCTCCACCCTGCAGCCCGCAGCGTCACAACAATTCTCTCCCTTTTGCCTCATTTTACCTCCCTGCCAGCTATGTTCTTGCTGTTCTCGCTAGCTTTTTTTTTTGTCCTTTTGTTCCAGTTAAGAACAAGCACGCTGTGCTTGCTGACACACAAGCCGTTGACCTTGGCCGTGTTGCCTGGGGTTGGAGTCCAGAACAGAGAACGAAATACAGGTAGTTCTCAACTTACAACTGTCCATTTAGTGACCAAAATTACAACTGCACCCAAAAAAAAGTGGCTTATGACTTACGCCCACTGCAGCTATTCCCCAGGGTCATGTGATCAAAATTCAAATACTTAGTAATTGACTCGTGACGGTTGCGGTGTCCCGGAGGATCACGTGATCCCATTTTTTTCAAAGTCAATGAGGAAGACAGATCCACTTCACAACTGTGTCGCTAACTTAACAACAATGTCCCGTTGCCTGGAGGCGGTTCGGGTCTGGA
The DNA here is from genome assembly GCF_964194415.1 of Vipera berus. NCBI lineage: Eukaryota > Metazoa > Chordata > Lepidosauria > Squamata > Viperidae > Vipera > Vipera berus. Next base: position 9,186,751 of record NC_138216.1, read on the forward strand.
TGGGGAGGAACAGACTTCAACTCAACCCCGACAAGACTGAGTGGCTTTGCATACCTTCATCCCGGGCCAATTTGGATATTCCATCTCTCTCCATGGGGGGTGAACTATTACCCCCGGAGATAGGGCTCGCAACTTGGGAGTCCTCCTAGATTCACGGCTTACCTTGGAAGATCATATAGTGGCTGTGACTAGGGGGGCTTTCGCCCAGGTTCGCCTGGTGCGCCAGTTGCGGCCCTATCTAGGCCGGGATGATTTATGCACGGTCACTCACGCGCTCGTGACCTCTCATCTGGACTACTGCAACGCTCTCTACATGGGGCTGCCCTTGAGGACCACCCGGAGGCTCCAACTGGTACAGAATGCAGCCGCGAGAGTTGTGTTGGGAGTCTCCCGATACTCCCATGTTACACCTCTGCTCCGTGAGCTGCATTGGTTGCCAGTTGTCTTCCGGGTGAGATTCAAGGTACTAGTAATGGTGTTCAAAGCCCTACATGGCATGGGTCCGGAGTACCTCAGGGAACACCTGCTGCCGGCATCAACCTCCCTGCGCCCTGTGCGTTCCCACAGAGAGGGACTCCTCAGGGTGCCACCGATCAGAGAATGTCGACTGGTGGCCCCCAGGGGGAGATCCTTCTCTGTGGGCGCTCCGGAACTATGGAATCAGTTACCGGTGGAGCTCCGGATGGCGCCCGATCTTCACTCCTTTCGCCGCGATCTGAAAACATTCCTATTCAAGCCGGCCTGGCCTGATGGGGGATTGGTGGGGTTTTTATTGCTGTACTTTTGGGGTTTTTATAAATGTATTGTATTAATTGTTTTTTAATGGGCAACTATTTAATCTTCTTTTAATATTTGTAACTTCGCATTTTATTCTTGCCCTGTTCACCGCCCTGAGTCCTTCGGGAGAAGGGCGGTATAGAAATATTAATAAACTAAACTAAACTAAACTGCGGTGATTCGCTTTTAAGAACGTGTGGCGAGAAAGGTCATAAAATGTAACGAAATTCACTGAACAATTGTCTTGCTTAGCGACAGAAATCTTGGGCTTAGTTCTGGACGTAAGTCGAGGACTACCTGTAACAGAATCGGAAGGGACCTTGGGGGGGTCTTCTAGTCCAAGCCGGAGATCCAATATCATTCTGGACAAAGTGGCTAGCTTGGCCGGTTTTCTGGGGCTTAGTATATTCTGTAAATCCAGACTATTTTATTAGCCTGCAGTTCAGCAATTGTATAAATCTGGCAAAATGGAGTAGTTCAGTCATCAGATTAAGTAGGCCTGAGAATTCATTCAATCAATTATCCAAATATTATATATTATTATTATTATTATTATTATTATTATTATTATTATTATTATTATTATTATTATTATTATTATTATTATTATTATTATTATTATTATTATTATTATTATTATTTATTAAATTTTTATACCGCCCTTCTCCCGAAGGACTCAGGGCGGTGAACAGGGCATATCTTAAAACTACAAAAGTACAAAAGTTAAAAAAGAATTAAATTATTGCCCACAATAAAAACAATAAAATATATATATAAATATTAAAACCCTAAGTTTTAATATTTAAATTAATATTTTTATTAATTTAAGTTTTAATATTTTTAAGTTTTAATATTCAAATAAATGGGTCTTTAACCCGCGCCGGAAGGAGCGGAGATCCGGTGCCATCCGGAGCTCAACCGGCAGCTGGTTCCACAAAGCCGGAGCGCCCACAGAGAAGGCCCTCCCCCTGGGGGCCACCAGCCGACATTCTCTGACTGGAGGCACCCTGAGGAGGCCCTCTCTGTGGGAACGCACGGGGCGGAGGGGAGTCGACGCCGGCAGCAGGTGGTCCCCGAGGTATTCCGGACCCATGCCATGTAAGGACTTGGCATGGGTCCGGAATTCTCAGGTGAACTTGGTTTCAAGAATAGAATACAGCTGGAAGGGACCTTGGAGATCTTCTAGTCCAGCCCCCTGCTCAAGCAGGAGAACCTATACCATCTCAGACAAGTGTCTGTCTAGCATCTGCTTAAAAATCTCCAGTGATGGAGCGCCCATGATTTCTGGAGGCAAGCTGTTCCACTGGTTAATTGTCCTCACTGACAGGAAGTTTTTCCTTAATTCCAGGTTGCTTCTCTCTTTGGTCACCATTGTTTCTCATCCTTCCATCTGGTGCTTTGGTAGACAACCTGGCCCCTCTGCCTTGTGGCAACCCCTCAAATACTGGAATGCTGCTATCATGTCACCCCTATTTCTTCTTTTCTTTAGACTAGCCAAACCCAAGTCCTGCAGCCTTTCTTCATATGTTTTGGTCTCCAGGCCTTTGATCATCTTAGTTGCTCTTCTCTGAATTTTTTTTTCCAAACTCTCCACATCTTTTTTGTGATATGGTGACCAAAACTGGCTGCAGTATTCCAGGTGTGGTCTTACTAGGGCTTTATAAAGCAGGTACTAATACTTTGCGTGATCTTGATTCTATGCCTCTGTTTATCGAATCAAGATCACGTGAAGTGGTCAGCTGATTATCTTCCCCTTCGTGCTCAAATTGAGCCCATAATTTCTCTTGCTAAGCGAGATAGTTGTTAAGCCAATGTCACCCCATTTTACGACCTTTGTGGCCACAGCCGTAAAGTGTAATCGCTGCAGTTGTGAAGTTAGTGACACAGTGGTGGCTGGCTTCCCCATAGACTTTCCTGGTCAGAAGGTCGCCAAAGGGGATTGCATCACCCTTGGGACACCCCCATCGTCATAAATATGAGTCAGTTGCCCAGCGTTTGAATTCGGATCATGCGACCGTGGGGATGCTGGCAATGGTCATAATTGTGAAAAATGGTCATTAGTCATTTTTTCAGTGCCGTTGTGACCACTAAATGAATGCCTGTAAGTCGAGGGCTAGCCCCTTACAGAGATTCCCTGTTATGGGAGTATTTGACTTCCACCCATTTGATTTTACCGTCGGGTGGTACATTTTTAAAATTTGCCAGTCACTGACGGAAGAAACATGTCTGCATTACTTAACCTGTTCAGTCTCGTCCAGGCTAAGCCAGCTTGCTTTGCAGGCTCCTGCCCTAATTTACAGAGGGCAATCTTCTGTTTGAAGGCAGCCTTTCTTTAAATCCTGCTTGGGAAGAATAATCTCGGCTCTGATCTGAGTTTGCACCTGTGCTAGTAGTTAAGGCACTGGGCTAGAAAGCAGGAAATTGAGAGCTCAAGTCCTGCCTTGGCTGTGAAAGCCAGCTGGGTGACTTTAGGCCCATCACCAGGAGACAGAGAGTTCTAGTTCTGTTTTCTTGCAGATGTTTCATTACCCACCTTGGTAGCATTATCTGTGGTAGAAGGGAGTGTGGGGTTTGCGGGGAGGAGGGATGAGAACTGTGGGGTCCTTGGTGCCCTTTGACCTTGGTGGTTTTCTTGCAGATGTTTCATGACCCAACTAGGGAATATCATCAGTGCTAGAAGGGAGAGGAGGAGGAGGAGGAGGAGGAGGAGGAGGAGGAGGAGGAGGAGCTGTGGGGTCCTAGGTGCTCTCTGAGCCTGGTGGCTTTCTTGCAGACATTTCATGACCCAACTAGGGAACATCATCAGTGCTAGAAGCGAGGGGGATTTGTGGAATGGAGGAGAAGAAGAGGAGAAGAAGGACTGAAGGGTCCTTGGTGCTCTCTGAGCTTGGTTGTTTTCTTGCAGACGTTTTATTACCCATCTTGGTTGCATCATCAGTGCTAGAAGGGGAGTGGGGTTTGTGTTGTGATTCAGGGTCAGCCTGTGGGTTCGGCAGTTGGGTCGGACGACTCAGAGGAGGAGGACGGGGGTGTTGAAGTGCTTGCTGATGAGAGCCCTCAGCCAGGCCCCTCCCACCTGGTCACGACGGAGACCCAGCTGTGTGAGCCTGACAGCGTGGATGAAGATGACCCACAGCTGGCCCTGTTCAAGGACGCCCGACGCAGGAGGCAGTCAATCAGGAGTAAACAGAGGAAGGCAATGGGGCACCTCGGAAGGAGGCAGAGAGAAGCCACGCCCTAAACTGTATAAAAGGGGAATGCGTGGGAGGGCTGGTTTGCTGAAGGCAACCGCTTGAAAAGCTCCTGTTTCTTGGTTCGTGTCTTGTTTGTTTTTGTATCAATAAATTTGGCAGGCTTAATTCCAGCCTCTTGCCTTCTTGTAAAAGGGGTTGTCCCTGCCTTTTCTGCAGGGCCGGTAGCAGGCTGGTACAGAACAGTTTGCTCTCTGTTCATATACAGAAAACTTGCCCTGTCAGTGTTGGTGGGTGTGTTCTTGATAGTTCCTGAAGCTGACTGTTGTTTACTGTTAGATTGTTTGTCTGCGTTGGTTGCTCGATTGGGGTATTCTTATGGTTTGATTTCCAACAACGTAAGCTGCTATCGAGTCCTTAGGATTATGAGTGAGGCAGTCCTTACACTAAAGTCAAATACTGATGTAAACCTTCCCTTAAATTTTATCAGTTGGCTTTAAAGATACTTGTGTACTGTATAAAGGACTATAAAATGCAGAGAGGGTGAAAGAATGAGAAATTTGAGAGCAAGGATATTTAGGGTATAGTTGGGGAACTGGCAATAAATGCAAGGCAGAGCTGAAATCACAATATGCCCTGGAGATCACATTATGCGAATAGATCTGTGCGATAAAAATATGGGCAGTCCTTGACTTACGACCACAATTGTGCCTCACACTTCAGTAAAGTGCGTTTTGCCCGTTTTTGACGACCTTTCTTGCCACAGTTAAGTGAATCATTGCAGTTGTTAAGTTAGCAACAAGGTTGTTAAAGTGACTCCAGCTTCCCCACCGACTTGGCTGGTCAGAAGGTTGCACAAAGGGATCACCGGATAATGAAACAGTCATATAAATACGAGTCAGTTGCCAAGCATCCAAATTTTGATCATGTGACCATGTAGATGCTGCTATGGCCTTAAGGGTGAGAAATGGTCATAAGTCACTTTTTTAAAGTCCTGTTGTAACTTTGAACGGTCACTAAATGAATTGTAAGTCACGGACTATCCATAGTACTTTTTGGTACACAGCAATTCCTGTCGCATATGCTCATCTGCTACATATGTTTGACGTCGTTAAATGTCTCCTAAGTATTCATTTCTATTTGTTAAAGAAAATGGACACGAGGAAGATTTAGATCAAGATTCTCCTACCTAAGTGGTCAATATCAAACCCTATCCATTAGCATTTGAATAAGTAGTGGATTTATATGATGTATAACTAGCTTGTAGTTATTTTATTAAGAGTTAAAGTGCGATAGAATTTAATATTTTATTGTTGTTTGCATATTTTAGATTATGTTTGTTTGTATTTTTATACCCTGTATTTAGCTCTGGGAAGTCAGGGAGCGGGGGGGGAGGGGAGGGGAGAGTTGGGGAGGTTTGGGGAGAGGGGAGGGGGAGGGGAGGGGTTTTGTATTCAAAAATGTACTGTAAAACTTTTCAATAAAAAAACCCCTATCCATGACTATCCATGATTGCTGCTAATGTTATTATTATTCATAGTACAATTAAGGTATTTATTAAATTAGTTTCATATCATAAATGTTTGAAGATCAAGGAACAATCCAAAGTGTCATGAAGGGGTTGATGAGCTGAAGAGTTTGGGGACCCCCGATTTAGATGAATTTGAGAACAGGCATTGGTGCTGCGATGACAGTGTCTTCTAGCAAAACAGAATCCATCTTATATCATCACAGAACAGAACAGAATAAATGAGTTGGACGGGTCCTTGGAGGCCATCTAGTCCAACCCCCTGCTCAGGTAGGAAACCCTGTACTATTCTGGACAAATGGCTGTCCAATCTCTTTTTGAAAACTTCCAGTGTTGGAGCATTCACCGCTTCTGGAGGCAGGTTGTTCCACTGGTTAATTGTTCTAACTGTCAGGAAGTTTCTCCTTAGTTCTAGGTTGCTTCTCTCCTTGATTACTTTCCATCCGTTGCTTCTTGTCCTGCATTCAGGTGCTTTGGAGAATAGCTTGACTCCCTCTTCTTTGGGGCAGCCCCTGAGATACTGGAAGACTGCTATCATGTCCCCCCCCCCTTCGTCCTTCTCTTCATTAAACTAGACCAGGGGTCAGCAACCTGAAACAGTGAAAGAGCCACTCGGAACCGGTTCCCTCACAAAAGGAAAAACTGGGAGCCGCAAAAAATATGTGCACATGCACGTACATACGCACATACACAGAACAGGATTTGACTGAAGAGTGGAGCCAAGGCGAGATATGCACCTACCCTGCATATTTGAATTGATTGAACTTTTTTAGTCCCACTTTTTTGGGGGGGACTGCACATGGCAGAGGACTGGGAGCCGCAGGAGACGGTTGAAAGAGCCGCATGCGGCTCCGGAGCCGCAGGTTGCATACCTGTGAACTAGACATACCCAATTCCAGCAACCGTTCCTTGTATGTTTTAGCCTCCAGTCGCCTGGACATCTTTGTTGCTCCTTCTCTGCGCTCTTTCTAGAGTCTCAACATCTTTTTTATATTGTGGTGGTCAAAATTGGATGCAATATTCCAAGTGTGGTCTTACCAAGGCATTATAAAGTAGTGCTTCACAGGAAGATCTCCCATTCAAACGTTAGCAAAGAGGCTCGGACATTAACTTCCAAACATTTTTAATTTTAACTGTCTGTATTTTTGTACAGGTTTGTAACGGTGGACAATAAATAACACGTCAATGCTCTCTCCCATCCTCTCCTCAGAACACCATTCCACATTATAAATAAATAACCTTAGGACACACCTTCTCCACCAGTGATTGTCAATGGTCAACACAAGAGCAGTGGAAATTTGCCCCAGCGTTGAATGAAGGGTTACTTTTCAGAGATGGTTAGAGCAAAGTGTGATGGGTATATATCGTCGGGGTATAACACAATTCAGTCTGATGACAAGGAACCTTTATGAAAGAAAAAAAAAATACTGCGGTGGATGCCTTTATTTTGTCCCTAATTTTTGCGTGCCTTCACGCTCAACTTCAGAAGTGTATTATTACTGCATCCTCAGCAAAGGCGTTGAATTCCGTGCTGATGAATGTTAAGTTTTTGGCAGTGGTGGGATTCAAATAGGTGAACATCTGGTTCTCTGGGTGGATGCCGCATCCGGAAGTCCATTCTGGGCCTGGGCAAAAAAAAATTAGCTACCGGTTCTGCCGAACTGGTGCGAACCGGCTGAATCCCACCACTGCCTTTGGGTACCTGTATTGATACTCCGAAAGAGACGCGGTGGCTCAGTGGGTTAGGACACTGAGCTTGTCGATCAGAAGGTCGACAGTTTGGCGGGTCGAATCCCGAGTGCCGCGTAACAGAGTGAGCGCCTGTTACTCGTCCCAGCTTCTGCCAACCTAGCAGTTTGAAAGCGCGCGAAAAGGCAAGTAGAAAAATAGGGACCACCGCGGTGGGAAGGTAACAGCGTTCCGTGTGCCTTTGGCGTCTGGTCATGCCGGCCACATGACCACGGAGACGTCCTAGGACAAGCGCCGGCTCCTCGGCTTTGAAACGGAGATGAGCACCAGCCCCTAGAGTTGGAAACGACTAGCACGCATGTGCGGGGGAACCTTTACCTTTACCTATTGATACTCCAGTGCTACTCACTAAGATGATTGGTCATTGATACTTCTAGCAGGCATTTTGCAATGTTCAGAAAAATATCAAAGAGCAGAGGAAACCCTTGATTCAGGAACCTACTGCCCTACCGATGTTTAGCTAGAAAGCTAGTAGGTCAACCAGTTCTCCAACTGTCTCCAAGAGAGCCTTGCTTCCTTTTCTATAATCATTTTTTTTCTTACAGAAGGTGGAAAGTGTGAGGAGGTCCAGTTTAATTGTCTTCTCGATCTTTGAGACGTGGACTCTAATTTGAGGGCAGAGATTTTGCTTGGAAAGGTCTAACTCGATCATCAAAGGGCCGGCACGATTATGCCTGGAGGCAGGGATGATTAAATCAATCTGCAATGTCTAGAAGATGACCTCTCACGTAAAAAGCTTGTCAGGAAGGAGAAAAACTCAGAAGGGTGATCTGCTAGCCTTTACAAAGCTGCAGGAAACAACAAACAACAAAAAATTAAATGGTTCCCCATCACTGTTCAAAACCGAGACAATTTATATGGTGAATTCATATAAATGAATTTATATGGAGGAAGAATTTAACTCAAAAGAAGAATTTAAACCAAAGCAGGGGCTAGGAATGGGATCCATTTAGAGGAAAGTGGACAACCGTTCAGGAACTTAGCGGATTCTGAAGAACCGTGATTATTTCTCATGCAAGTTCTTTAGATGTTTTCTGCTAAAAAAAGGCAACTGGGACTGTAGTTAATCCACAATTTATCTTGCAGCAGTTTTTATTTGGGTCAGAGGGACTATCATTGATGCTGAGTTCTTGGGAACAAGAAGGATATCCAGAAATAGCTCTAGCTTTGATCCCAAGGAGATTTGGCATCAGACGACGCATCTCGCTCAACCAGCCAGGGGAAGAGATGGAATGGACATTCTTAAAAATGCAAAGGCACCTGTCCTTCTGAAAAAAACATGTCACCCCTCTCTTACTCTCTCTTCCCACTGCACCCACCCTGTCCAGGTCTACGACAACTCACCACAATCAACTCGCCACAGTCAACTCGCCACGGCCAACTTGCTGTGGCCAACATACCGCAGCCAACGCCACGGGACAACTTGACATGGCCAATTTGCCACGGGACAATCCTACAGTTCCATTATTTGAAAATAATTTAAAAATGTTTCAATTTTGTCATTCCCAGTCCATTTTGTCTCTCCTTGGGCATCCTTCCCTTCACGATTCTATTCCACTATTTCTTCGGTATGAGTGTAACTCTTGTCCCATAGCGAGTTGGCTGTAGTGGTTTGGCCCATGGTGAGTGGCCCCCTTCCCCTGCAGAGTGGTGATGCAATGAGAAATGTTAATGGAGACTTTGTGAGCCCATGGACCATAAGAGGGCAGGCCTACCTGTCCTCCACTGTCTCCAACTCGCATGTCATTCATAAAATGTGGGCGAGAAATGCTTTACAAACCATCTGGATCATCCAGGTTCAAAACAGTAGTGATGGACTAGATGGTTTCCAGATTTCAATGTCTGTTTCTTTTGGCTCAAAGGGCAAGTGTGAAGTTTTGGACTCTACACCTCACCAGTCTCACTGGACAAATTGCAGGACAAAGAACATGGAATTGCCCGGCATCCTAATGGAGCTTCTTCAGTCACAGAAAGTGATGGGACTTGGTTACCATTTGATCTTCCATCGGTGCAGAGCAGGACGCTGGAATCCGCTTCACATTTGGTAGTATGACTGTAGTAAGGTTCCATTACATGCCTGAATTCGAGTGGGACGTTAAGGGGAAGCACTTCGGCTTTGATTACAGCTCCCAGGTGGGTCTCGGAAGAAGAATTTCGGATGTTTTTGGAATGGCTCATCTTGATTAGCAGGTCAATGGTTTTGTTCTGAGTCTCAAGGAAACCATCTGATACCTCTTCTAGACCAGCTTCACCCATCTCCAAACGTTTATTGGTGGAACCCAGATCTTTGCCTTGGACCTTCTGTCCTTGGATGGCAACCTTGGACTCTTTCTTGTCTTGGTGTCCTTTCTCCGGACTTTTTGAAGACCTTTTCACTGAGAGATCCAAAGGACCATCGTTGAGCTTGTTTGCCTTCTCCAATGCCTGGTGGATATGGAAAAGTTCCTGCCGGACTTTGACTAACTGGTCCCTAAGTTGCTTCTGTGCAGGAGTGTCCTCTTTTGCCAAATGCGAGAGCTTCTTCTCTACCTCCTGATACTCTTCTAAAGTTTTTGACAAGTCTCCAATGAGCACTGTGGTCATCTCTTGGTCTCTTGGACCAACAGTTATGGTTTGATCATTGCTTGGTTTTAAAATGGGCTGGTCTGAAGCTGTGATCATCTCATAGGTCCCAGTTTTCTCCTGGCCTCCAGAGTGATGGTCATGAAGTTCTACCTGCCAGTGGTCCATGGACTTTGAAGCTTGCATGGGTGTAACTTGCAAACCGCTGCTGCTAGAAGGGTAAAAAGCAGACAGGGGGAAAAAACGATCAGTAAAATAGAACAAAATGTCAAAGAAAGGAATGTGCATGATCCATTATCTAACCACGATCTGAGCTCTTTTTCCTTGTCTCAAACTGCAGAATATGGAACAGGCGAAGGGAATCCTGCAATCAACAGAGGCTAATGGTTACACACCGTATAAGGCAGAGGTCTTCAAACTCGGCCCTTTTATGACTCATGGACTTCAACTCCCAGAATTTCTCAGCCAGGCATGCTGGCTGAGGAATTCTGGGAGTTGAAGTCCATGAGTCATAAAAGGGCCGAGTTTGAAGACCTCTGGTATAAGGCCACATCTTATATTCTGAATTTTTCACATACTAAACAGATCAAAGCAGAAACCGTGTCACCATCATTTCAACAGCAGTCCATGACTTCCCTAAAAGCCAGAGGATTAGTTAGCACAGCAGAAGAAGACACCCAGTTGGGGCAAGATGTGGCTTCGCCATTCCTCATGAGATGCATTGACTATATTTAAGGCCGTTATCAAATTAATCCATTTCTTGGATTCACACAAAACCTTCGGCCATCAAACCACCAACAAGGACAGTTTTTACAGCCGGCTAACCTGACCAAAGTACTTAACCAAAGGGACATTTAACTCAGCTTCAAAATGTTAGGAAATATAGCCATGAAGGATTTCAGTAGCCTGGGAAAATAAGCTGTATGAATTCAACCAGTGGGTGACCCTGGCATAAACAATGGGGTTGTGTTCACAGCCAATCACTGGAGTTTGTAAACCACAGTTTATGACTTAAGCTTGCTGAATGCTAGCCTTTGTAAAACTCTCATTTCCTTGTGGCCTAGAGTTGAGGTAAAAAAGAGACATACCAGTTTTGTTGTAGCTTGCTTCTAGCTAATCCAAGGGTCTCGAAACATGGTAACTTTCTGGACTTCAGCTTCCAGAATTCCTCAGCCAGCCATATTGGCTGGGGAATTCTGGGAATTGAAATCCACAAATCTTAAAGTTGCCAAGTTTGGAGACCCCTGGATCTAATCCAACCTGCCTTTGTTTCTCTGTTTCCTTTGGTCCATGAACTGGGGGAGGCGTCTATTTCCAGCAGCTGATATCCACCCCCAAAACCTTGTTTGTTTGTTTTTAATAAAAAGCTGAAGATTCTACCCACGCATCAGAGGAAGCTTTGAGGGGTATTTTCTCCTTTTGCATACACAGCACAGTTGGGGGAGAAAAATATGTTACAAAGCCATAGAGAAAAGGTGTTCCATTCACAATCCACCCCCAGAGCCCACTTTCCCGGAGAGCAGGCCATAAAAACTTTGAGTTTGGATCTGGGTGGTGGGATCTCAGACTGGTTTTTGAACTGGGGGTGCACTCAGTACAAAAGTGGTCATCCTTAAAACACCATAGGATGCCCAAATGTGGGAGGTTGAGAAACTGGACCCCTATCTCTCAAAGGTTGTCCATCCCAGTTGGAAAATAGACTTTATTATGCCCTGTGCATGAATGGAGAGAAGAAGGGATGCTGTTAAATGGTGGTGTCGGAGAAGACTCTTGAGACCCTCGGACTGCAAGGAGACCCCCATCAGTCAACCCAAAAGGAAATCAACCCGGACTGTCCTTTGGAAGGACAGTTAATGAAGTTGAAGCTCAATTTCTTTGGCCACCTAATGAGAAGAGAGGACTCACCAGAGAAGACTGATTTTGGGAAAGATGGAAAGCAAAAGGAGAAAGGGACGGCAGAGGTTAGGATGCTTAGATATGAACGTGAATTTGGACAAACTCCGGGAGACAGTGGAGGACAGGTAGGCCTGCCCTCTTATGGTCCATGGGCTCACAAAGAGTCAGCCATGACTTAGCAACTGAACAATCACAAATGAATGGAGAAACAGAGCACGTCATACCTGGGTGGATAGATCTCTTTTTCAGGTGTCATCATATCAGAGCTTGCCAAATGAAGGCTGCTTTTCGCAAGCTTCCTCTTCAGGTTACTTGGGGTGACTCCACCCTGGTCCAAACAAGCAGCTCCTGTGATCTCTGGCTTCTTCATGCTGTTGTGGAGGACAGCAGGCCCCTCTTTTATGCCCACAAGACCCTGGTAACCCTCAGGAGATGACTTTCTGCAGAGGTGGCCAGCAGCCAGCAAGGAATAGCTTTCCCTTCCGTGGACCAGCCATTTCTTTTCTTCCTCCTGCAGCAGCAATCTTTTGTGGCCCTGCTCAGGGAGAAGGTCTTCACGGAAACCTTTCACCCAAGGAAGGTCGGTCTTCAGCACCGGGACGTTCAACACGCCCCCTTTCGGTGGGTCCGTGGAGGTCGGGGGCTGAAGGGGAGCTGGTATGGCTGTGGCAGGCAGTTGCTGAGTGTCCGGCTTGGTGGGCGTCATCTTGCTTTCTGCCGAAGTGAAGGAATGTTCAAAAAGCAGAGGGTAGTAGAAGCGTGGAAGGAAAGTGGACCGGTCGGGGTTCTGCAAGGATTGGAAGTGAGCCGAATGGGGGTGCATCAGCTGGGCTGCGGAGGCCAGGAAAGGGAACTGGGCCAAGTGGGAGTGGGAGGTGGCCCCGTTGGTCACCGAAGGGCTGAAATAGGAGAAGAGATTGGGAGCCAGGGGGTAGTTGATCCCCAGCAGAGAGAGGTTGAGGCCTTGAGATTCGTGGAAGTCCCCGTAAGCTGGAGGAGGGTAACAAGGGATGACGTTGCCATCGGTGCAGGGAGTCAGAACCCCAGTGGTGCTTCTCCGTTGCCCGTTGGCCACCAGTTTCCATTGTTCCATGAAGACCCCGCTGCTTCCTGAACATTTGGAGGGCGTTTTGCAATGCTTTGGTTTGGGGTCCAGCTCCATGGAGGCCATCTCCTTGCCTTTGGACATGTGCTTCTTTAAGGAGAAAACATCCGTGATGATGAAGTCAGGCGTAGGATCTTTGGAGGCCTTCTCCGGCTTGTTTTTCAGCTGAAAAAGGAGGGTGTTCACATCAGGTTCAGAGGTCTCCCCAGTGGATAGGGTCTCCTTGACCATCTCCTTCTTCTCAGCTGAGTCTACCTCCTGCAAGAACCTAGACAGCTCTTCTTCTTCTTCTTCCTCCTCCTCCTCCTCTTCTTCTTGGAACTGGCTGGTTTCATCACTCATCCTTTCCGAGGAGGCCATGTCTTCTGTCCCTGTGGTCTTACCTACACCACCTTCTCGCTCTGCTTCATCTTTGGAGTGAGTGGCCTCCATCCCCATTGGATCATATGTCTCAGGCTCCTCCCGCCTCCCATGGAGCTGAGAAGTCTCCGTGGCTTGCAAGAGCCGAAGTTCTGGATGGAGAAGACCTCCTTTCTTGTAGGGCCAGTCCGATTCGATGAGCAGAGACAAGGAATTCTTGCAGAGGCTGTACTTCATGTGGTTGTAGAGGTGCGACTTCTCCATACAAGTGAATGGGCACTGGAAGCACTTATAATTGTAGGGCTTTCCCCAGGGGCGAGGGATGTAATGGGGTTTCTTAGGCTTGCGTTCCTTGTGCTTGTAGACCGGGGCCAACTTACAACCTGCTTCGTCCTTCGACATGGCCGCTTCCAACCAAACCAAACTCCAGGGATCCGTGGCTTGGCACCAGGCATTCACCCCTTCTCCCCAGCTTGCTTGGATCTGCAACTTACTCTGAAAAGAGAGAAATCAAAAGAATGCATTTACGGCAGGGTAGCGCGCTTGCCCCAAACTGCAGGCCTCTCAAACCAGCTGGGCCGTTGGTGTAGGAGTCACTCTAGATCCAGGATTCTCAACCTTTGTGCACAACACAACGATTTTACTCGCGACCCAGTTTGGCATCTCGTGCGAACAAGGCCTTTCTTATGTAATTCCCCTGAAAAATGACATTATTTCTCTAAAGCAGTGGTCCCCCAACGTTGGCCATTTAAAGATGTGTGGACTTCAACTCCCAGAATACCCTCGCCAGCGATGGAACATACGATGCTCAGGGTTGCATGCTTGAGTGTTTGTGTGCTGGTTCCAAAGGTGCAACTGGACTTTCTGGGGGGGTTTCCTCTTCTTGAAGATGTCTCACTTCTCATTCAAGAAGCTTCTTCTCTTCTGATGGATGGGGAATGGAAAGATTTATATTCCTTGCAGTCAGCTGGTTGTTAGCACCTTTGAAGTCTGGCCTGTTAGCTCTCTGAGAGTTGTTGAGGCCCCTTGGGGGTTTATTTCTATTCTCAGGGTCACCTGAATCAGACTGCAAATGGGTGGGGAGCCTTCTTGGAGCTGCTGAAAGGATTGTGTTGTAAATAGGAGAGAGAGGTGATGCCCTTTCATTCCATTCTCCACCATTCAGTCAGAACGGAAGAAGCTTCTTGGATGAGAAGTGAAACGTCTCCAAGGAAAAAAAACCCCAAGAAACATCCAGTTGCCTTCTGGAAAAAGCATCTTTGGGACAACCATGACCTGGATGATGGAGAATCTCCATTGATGTCTGTGTTCTTGGTGTTCTCTGAATTTAGTTGTACCCACGAGGCATGGATATAACCAAACTCAAAATGTCTGGAGGAAAACCACCAAAGTTCAGAGAACATAAAGTATAGTAGTCCCCTACTTATGATCATGGCTAGGACCAGAATTTCGGTGGCTAAACAAGGTGGTTGTTGAGCCACTTGTGTCCAATTTTATGACCTTTTTAAATGGTTGTTAAGTGAATCTCTGCAGTGGTTAATTGAATCACACGGTCAGTAAGCAAATCCAGCCCCCTCCATTGACTTAGCTTGTCAAACGCCGCTGAGAAGTTTGCAAACGGTGATCACATGATCATTTGCATCCATCGTAAATATATGCCGGTGGCCGAGTCTCCAGATTTTGAGCCTGTAACTGTGGGGATGCTTTGATGGAGCGCGAGGAGCAGTCGTAAGTCACCTTTTTCAGTGCCGTGGTAACTTCTAACCATCGCTAAACAAAGGGCTAAGTCGAGGGCTGTCTTGTAAGCAGTGGCACAGTGGTCACAATGCAGGCTGACTCTGCCCACTGCCAGCAGTTCGTTCCTGATGGAGCTCAAGATTGACTCAGCCTTCCATTCTTCCGAGGTCGGTAAAATGAGGACCCAGATTGTTGAGGGGGATAGGCTGGCATTTGCAAGCCACTCAGAAAGAGCTGTAAAGCACTATGGAGCAATATATAAGTCTAAGTGTTATTGCGAAGGAAGGAAGGAAGGAAGGAAGGAAGGAAGGAAGGAAGGAAGGAAGGAAGGAAGGAAGGAAGGAAGGAAGGAAGGAAGGAAGGAAGCTATTGGGGGCAATATGCTGACTCTGTAAACTGCTCAGAGAGAGCTATAAAGCGCTATGGAGCGGTATATAAGTCTAAGTGCTTTGCCTATGGCTATTGTTATCTGTATGCAAATATTCCTATCCCAACCAGTGGGGCAAAACCAGTGTCTTTAAAAGCAGCATCTGATCTTTCTCTTTCTCTCCCGCGCTCCTTCCTTTTGCACTTGCGCATCTCCCTTTGCATTGTAACCCCGGAGGCAGGAGCTCTCCACTGCTTGTTCTGGGGAAGCAGCCCTAGGCGTCCTTTGAATTAAACAGCAGGGTTAACGGCCATTAAGTACAACAAAGGAATGAAGAAGAAAAAAAAACACCCATTAAAGGCACCAAAGGAATGAAGAGTGACTTCCCTCCACAGCCAGCAAAAGGTGAATGGCTCTGCAGGTTTGGCTTATCTCGGACACTTGCTAAATGTCTGCCAGGCAAGCGCCAGGGCTGCGGGGGGGGGGGGGGGGGAAATCTCTCTGTCCACCATGTCAATTTCAATCAGTTTTTCCTTTGGGTAAGGCTGTTGAGTTCAGTTTGTCAAAGGAAAGCATTGTGAAGAAAGAAAGAAAGAAAGAAAGAAAGAAAGAAAGAAAGAAAGAAAGAAAGAAAGAAAGAAAGAAAGAAAGAAAGAAAGAAAGAAAGGGGAAAGGAAGGAAGGAAGGAAGGAAGGAAGGAAAGAAAGAAAGAAAGAAAGAAAGAAAGAAAGAAAGAAAGAAAGAAAGAAAGAAAGAGGAAAGGAGGGAGCGAGGAAGGAAGGAAGGGAGAGAGGGAGGGAGGAAGAAGGAAAGAAAGAAAGAAAGAAAGAAAGAAAGAAAGAAAGAAAGAAAGAAAGAAAGAGGAAAGGAAGGAAGGAAGGAAGGAAGGAAGGAAGGAAGGAAGGAAGGAAGGAAGGAAGGAAGGAAGGAAGGAAGGAAAAAAGAGAAAGAAAGAAAGAAAGAAAGAAAGAAAGAAAGAAAGAGGAAAGGAGGGAGGGAGGGAGGAAGGAAGGAAGAAAGAAGGAAGGAAGGAGAAAGAAAGAAAGAAAGAAAGAGAGAGAGAGAGAGAGAAAGAAAGAAAGAAAGAAAGAAAGAAAGAAAGAAAGAAAGAAAGAAAGAAAGAAAGAAAGGTATCTATACATTTTACAGCACATTTTTTCTATACTGTCATTTTCCTTTTTTAGAAAATGTTTGGCTAATGTCATCTTTGCAGACGGTTCATGCATTCCATATATTGTTTCCATGAACGGACAGCTTGCATTTCCTACGGACGTTTGTAGCCATAATAACAGCAGACGTTCATCTAATGTTTGTAAAAAAAAAAAAATCTCCTTTTTAGCCAAGTTCATCCCCTGCTGCTCTGTGGATACATACATTTTTCTTGGCAGAATATGTAAAAGATGCACCAGATGCTCTTCTGGAGTATTTTTCTTTTTTCAACTTTTCATTTAGCCTACAGTTGCTGGGAGTCCTTCCTGGTCTAAGAAGGCTCAGCCCCACCGACAAGGTTAGCCAGATGCACCATTTGCAAAGCGCACAATTTCAAAAGTACGAGTTTCCTGTAATAACTATTTTTGGCTTACACTTGGTTGAGAGCTACAGAATGAGTTAAGGTTATTATACTCCGCTCTGATTTAAAGTACAGCTGGTCCTCAAACCTATGACCGTAATTGAGGCTGGCAATTACGGTTAGTCACGATGGTTGTAAAGCAGGTCACCACGTGACCGTCCCAATGTTACAACCTCTTTTTTTGCAGCATTTGTTATGCAAACACCGAAACGGTAAAGCAAGCCCCTTGTTTGCTAAGGGCTGGGTTTTGCTGGAAACTGGAGACAAACATGTCACAAACGGAATGCTGCAAATGGCTGTAAAGGTAGACGGGTTGCCGAGGGCCCAAACCGCAGCCACATGACTGCATTATGTGTGTGTGTGTGTTGTCCTTCGAAACTTTGGAGCCAGATCATCAGTAGCTTTCTGAAGGGTCTGTGACTTTGAACTGTCATTACGTGGCTGCTCGTACGTCAAGGAATGTCTACCCTTCCCCTCCATCTTCATTCGAGCAGGCTAAATCCAAAAGGAGCGGGACTTTACAGCAAGATCCAGATGGAAAGCAATGAAGACAGGGGTGTAAACGCATCTTGCTTTGCCTAGAGAAACACAGGGAACATAGAACGTATAGTAGAGGTGGAAGGGACCTCGGAAGGTCTTCCAGTCCAACCCGCTGCTCGAGCAGGAGATTCTATACCAATGGTGGCAAACCTATGGCACGCGTGCCAGAGGCGGCACTCAGAGACCTCTCTATGGGCACGTGCGCCGCCGCTGCCAGCAGCTTGCACAAGTCCATTAGGCCACCGCCGCCTGGAGCAGCAACCCCACCAAGCACAAAGGAGGGGAAGCGGCCAGCGAGCAAACTTGAGTAGAAGTGGTAGAGCACGCCCACACCCAGCAAGCCAAAGGCCACCCCGAGCAGGGAAAGCCGGATCCCCATCGGTGCCATGGCCCCTCCAGTCCCAGCTAGGATTACGTGCCTCCCCTCATCTATGCTGGGCATCCTGCCCACCGCCCACCTGCCAGAGACCCCCTGGATCTCCCCCAACCCTGCCCGGCCTCCACAAGCATTCCCCCCCCCATGAGCAACATCGAGGCGGCCGTGCCCACCCCAGCCACACCCACCCAGTCTGCCGTGACAACCGCAGCCATGCCCACCCAGTGGGCCACGCCCTCATGCCCCCCCCCCGGTGAGGGCACCACAATGCTGATGCGGCCCTGGCACTTTGCGATAAATAAGTGGGTTTTGGGTTGTGGTTTGGGCACTCGGTCTCTAAACGGTTCGCCATCACTGTTCTATACCATTTGAAACGGTTGCCCGGTCTCTTTTTTGGGAAGCCTCCCCGTTTGATCGCAGAGCACTTTGGAGAGCGCTAAAAGGGGATGAAAACTGAGTGTCTGGAACAGACCTGACATCTTCCAGGGCGTCTCCTTGGCTCTGCGCAGTCCCAAACAGAACCTCGCCGATCCAAAACAGGCATCGGGAAGCGTGCTCAGAAGGTCTCTCCCCCACACCAGCAGATACTCTTGAGTCTGTCGTAGCATCTCTCCACCTGCCACAACGCATTATTTCCGGCGGGTGGAGGAGACAAAGCGTTTGGGGGATGTGTCCGGGGGGGGGGGGCATGCCACGTCAGTGCTTTCACACCTGGGCAGGGGAATTGCAGGATCCCTTGGCCACGAACGGCCTCGGGACAGGAGGCCAAGGAGGGCTGGGGAGCGCAGAGAGGGGAGAACTGCACAAGCAAAACAACTAAGTTGTCATTGCAGGCAGTGTTGTAGTTCGTGGGCCGTGCTGCGTATTTGATTTCTTAATGTACACGGTGCTCCCCTCCCCCCCGCTGCCAATGCTGCACTCACGAATATCAAAGGGACCCTTTAATCATAAAGACCATAAGCTCAAGTAATCTTTGTCTTTTCTTTTCTTTTTTTCCTTTTTTCTTCTTTCTTTCTTATCTTTCTTTCTCTCCCTCCCTCCCTTCCCTAACTCCCTTTTTCTCTCCTTCCTTCCTCTGTCCCTCCCTCCCTCCTTCCTCCCTCCCTTCCCCACCTTCCTTTTCTCTCCTTCCTCTGTCCCTCCTTCCTTCCTTCCCTTCCTCCCTCCCTTCCCCACCTCCCTTCTCTCCTTCCTTCCTGTCTCTCCCTCCCTCCTTCCTTCCTCCCTTCCCCACCTCTTTTATTTCCTTCCTCTGTCCCTCCCTCCCTCCCTCCTTCCCTCCCTCCTTCCTTCCTTCCTTCCTTCCTTCCCTCCCTCCTTCCTTCCCTCCCTCCCTCCCTCCCTCCTCCCTCCCTCCCTTCCCCACCTTCCTTTTCTCTCCTTCCTCTGTCCCTCCTTCCTTCCTTCCCTTCCTCTCTCCCTTCCCCACCTCCCCTCTCCTTCCTTCCTCTGTCTCTCCCTCCCTCCCTCCTTCCCTCCCTCCTTCCTTCCTTCCTTCCCTCCCTCCTTCCTTCCCTCCCTCCCTCCCTTCCCCACCTCCCTTTTCTCTCCTTCCTTCCTGTCTCTCCCTCCCTCCTTCCTTCCTCCCTTCCCCACCTCTTTTCTTTCCTTCCTCTGTCCCTCCCTCCCTCCTTCCTTCCTTCCTTCCTTCCCTCCCTCCTTCCTTCCTTCCCTTCCTCCCTCCTCCCTCCCTCCCTTCCCCACCTTCCTTTTCTCTCCTTCCTCTGTCCCTCCTTCCTTCCTTCCCTTCCTCCCTTCCCCACCTCCCCTCTCCTTCCTTCCTCTGTCTCTCCCTCCCTCCCTCCCTCCTTCCCTCCCTCCCTCCCTTCCCCACCTCCCTTTTCTCTCCTTCCTTCCTCTGTCTCTCCCTCCCACCTTCCTTCTTTCCCTCCCTCCCTCCTTCCTTCCCTCCCTCCCTCCCTCCCATTCTTCCTTTCCTTTTTTGAAGACCCGTCAAACAAACTCATGTTTTACACCGGACAAGGCAAGCATGCATGGACTTGAATTCCCAGATTTCCCCAATCAGTATGCTGGCTGGGGAATTCTGGGAGATGAAGTCCATATATCTTAATGTTGCCAAGGTTAGGCAACACCAGGGCTTTTTTTCTCATAGAACGCTCAGAACGGAGTTCCGGCACCTTTTTTGGATGGAAACTTGTAGGGTAGGCAAGGCGGGTTGTATGACATGTGTGAGTTCCGGCACCTTTTTCTTTTACAAAAAAAGCACTGGGCAACACTGTTCTATCTAGAGGACCTCATATTTTTTGTCTAGTCCTAACCGGACACTAGAGGTCATTAGATCTTCAGCCGAGGCATCTTCTACTATTAAAGCCTCAACAACCGCTGTTTTCTTACACGGGATCATAAGATTTTCCAGCCCGTTGCTTTGGTAGCAAGG
Organism: Vipera berus; assembly: GCF_964194415.1. Lineage (NCBI taxonomy): Eukaryota > Metazoa > Chordata > Lepidosauria > Squamata > Viperidae > Vipera > Vipera berus. Next base: position 9,206,907 of record NC_138216.1, read on the forward strand.
ATGAGTAGGTGATTCTCCAGAAGTGCTTGGACTATAGGTCCCATTACAAGTTGCATTGACTAACACTGATGGAAGTTGGAGACCAGCAGGGTTGGGAAGGCCTCACGGTTTGGTGTTGAGTGGGAGAATTAAAGACACCTGCTTGAGCAAGTCCCCTCCAAAATAGCTGGGATAGAAATGTTGAAAATTGCCCTTTTGTTGCAGGAATCCTCCTGATTCTTTAAGGCAATGGGCTGTACATTTCCTAGGTGTTTGTAATTCATTGGGTTGGGAGAAATCTTGGAGGTTTTCTAGCCCAACGTCCTGTCCAGAGTAGGAATCTTCAGCCTATTCTAGACCAATGAAATTAATACAAAGATTCCCATCTATTTCATAATCTAGGTCTTTTCTGCTTCGTGAAATAAATAAATAAATAAATAAATAAATAAATAAATAAATAAATAAATAAATAAATAAATAAATAAATAAATAAATAAATAAATAAATAAATAAATAAATAAATAAATAAATAAATAAAAAAACCCCACACGATCTGGTGGAATTTAATGAAGAACCAAGTCAGGAAATCAACTTCACAAGAAGATTAAAACTACTCTTATTGAAACTGCCTATCATCCCATATTGGACTGCAAGGCGATCAAACCGGTCAGTCCTAGAGATCAACCCTGACTGCTCTTTAGAAGGCCAGATCCTGAAGTTGAAACTCAAAGACTTTGGTCACCTAATGAGAAGGAAGGACTCACTGGAGAAGAGCCTAATGCTGGGAAAGGTTGAGGGCAAGAGAAGAAGGGGACGACAGAGAAGGAGGTGGCTGGATGGAGTTACTGAAGCAGGAGGCGTGAGCCTAAATGGACTCCAGAAGATGGTAGAGGACAGGAAGGCCTGGAGGAAGGTTGTCCATGGGGTCGCGATGGGTCGGACACGACTTCGCAGCTAACAACAACAACAACATCATCCCATAATTTTGCACATCTGAAGGGTGCTGCTTATGTTGCAATGAATCAGGGAGGTGTCTGTTCTGAACTGCTTCTCAAAGTTATCTCATTGCTCTGGACTTAAAAAGATGCTTTACTGTACTCTCATTGTCCTGGCCATGGAGCTTGCATCTGTCTGCCAAGCTTATCTTCCTGACTGTCTTTACGCCACAGGTGATGCGATCCGCACAACTGTGTATGCATACATGGAATGAAACACAAAAAGAAACCTTTTATCTTTTGTGATTCGACCTTGGTTAAAACTGCCCAGAATTTGCAATCTCTGTACAATCCCTTTGAATTACTGGCAAGAGTGATCTGTCGTTCTGCAGTGAGGAAGGGTGGAACACGTGGGGAGGAGAGACAGAATGGCAAAAGGACAAAGAGAAGAGAGACAGCAGAAAAAAATCAGGACGCAGTAAAAAAAGAAAAAAAGAGAGATAAAAGATGGCTGGAACTGGGAGGAGGATGCAGAGGGAAAAAAACACCATCCAGATTATCTAATAGAAATTATCATCAATCATCATCAATCATCATCATCATCATCATATCTATAGGAATGCAATTTTTGTATTATTAAACAAAAACAGGAATTCTTCTAAGGACTTTTTGCTGGAAGAGGAAAAAAATGAAATGGTGAGTCCTACGGGAATAGGGCGGTATACAAATCCAATAAAATAAATAAATAAATAAATAAATAATAGGTTTGTAACTGCTGAAGGAAGATGGTAGCGTCTTTAATTCTTTTTCTTTCTTTTTTCTTTTGCTATCTTCTGTCTTCTGCACTTTTCCTTTTACCTTTTCTTTTTAAAACTTTTTTTATTTTCAAATTTTTTTTTTTGGACTCTGAGAAAAATTCTAATAAAAAATAATTTCTTAACAGCGAGGACAGTTAACCAATGGAACAAGCCTGCCTTCAGAAGCTGTGGGTGCTTGCTCCAACACTGGAGGTTTGCAAGAAGAGACCGGACAGCCATTTGTCTGAAGTGGTATAGGGTCTCCTGCCTGAGCAGGGGGTTGGACTAGATGACCTCCAAGGTCCCTTCCAACTCTGTTATTCTGTTATATCACCATCACCACCAACAGCCGCAGTGGCTTTAAGAAAGGCATCTTGAATGTTTATTTTTAAACGCTATTGATAACGTCAGGAATTACTTGCTGATGGTCTATTCTCTACAGTAACAAAGGAAGGGCTTTTTTTTCTCCCCGTTGACCTTCACGTGCCCAAACTGGCATCAGTGCAGCCCACCCAGGGCTGCCCAAGTGCTAACAGCTTGGTGCAATGAGTGACTTTTCAGCCAGTCCAGGAAGAAACGCTCGCTGAGCCCAACCTGTGCACTGAACAGCTTGGGAGAAAAGATGCCGGAGGAGGAAAGCAATGGGAAAATGGCCAGATGAGGCCATCAGGACAAGGATGGTGGCAGCTGGAGGCCTGGGAGAGGAGGAGGAGGAGGAGGAGGAGGAGGAGGAGGAGGAGGAGGAGCAGAGGAAGAGGAGGAGGAGGAGGAGAGGAGGAGGAGGAGGAGAAGAGGAAGAGGAAGAGGAGGAGAAGAAGAAGAGGAGGAGGAAGAGAGGAGGAAGAGGAGGAGGAGGAGGAGAAGAAGAAGAAGAAGAAGAAGAAGAAGAAGAAGAAGAAGAAGAAGAAGAAGAAGAAGAAGAAGAGGAGGAGGAGGAGGAGGAGGAGGAGGAGGGGAGGAGGAGGAGGAGGAGGAGGAAGAAGAAGAGGAAGAGGAGGAGGAGGAGGAGGAAGAGGAGGAGGAGGAGGAGGAAGAGGAGGAGGAGGAGGATCAGTGTTTGCAGAGATGAAAGGTTACACCCAGTAGATCACTTAAGGGTGAAGGAGTTACACTTGGCATAGAAGATAGGGAGCCATGGAGATGATCTTGCAGAAAGAATCTACAAGCTGTTGGTGCAGAAGAAACATGCTTTAAGTCCCGAGAGAGACAAAAGGCCACGTAGTCCTTGACTTACAACTCAGTTCAGCTCACCATTTCTGTGGCTAAGCAAGACTATTGCTAAAGAGCTTGGCCCCACTTTATGACCTTTCATGCCACAATTATTAAGTGAAGCACTGTAGTTGTTAGTCACGCGGTTGATAAGTGAATCTTGGCTTGTTGGAAGGTGGCAAAAGAGGGTCACGCGACCCGGGGCACTGCAACCGCCACAAATACATGCCAGTTGCCAAGCATCTGAATTTTGATCATGTGACCATCGGGATGGTGGAACGTTCGAAAATGTGGAAAACGGTCATACGTCACTCTTTTCAGTGCCGTGGTAACTTTGAATGGTCACTGAATGAAGTGTTGTAAGTCGAGGACTACCTGTATTGCAAAGAGACTCAAGACTAGCAAGATTTGGTTATCATAGCCTGTTTTAATAAAGTATAGCTCTGGTCCCTTTGCCAAGTCAGATTCCTGATCTCCTCGACTTTGTAGGGCTAGTATCAATCCTGCAATTTCCCCATGTCTTCTTCTTTCCTCCCCAAATTGTTGAGCAGAGAATCTACTCTGAGTCTCTTTGTAATACTCTCCCACTTCTCTGGACTTCACATATGTTCCTTCTGCACCTGATGTTTTCCCCAGAGCTTCTGGATTCCTTCCCCAAGGTCTTCTCTTGATTCCCTGCAGTGGGGAGACAATAGAATAGAATAGAATAGAATAGAATAGAATAGAATAGAATAGAATAGAATAGAATAGAATAGAATAGAATAGAATAGAATAGAATAGAATAGAATAGAATTAGAATATGGAATGGAATGGAATGGAATGGAATGGAATAGAAGAGAAGAGAAGAGAAGAGAAGAGAAGAGAAGAGAAGAGAAGAGAAGAGAAGAGAAGAGAAGAGAAGAGAATCATTATACGGAATGCAATAGAATAGAATAGAATAGAATAGAATAGAATAGAATAGAATAGAATAGAATAGAATAGAATAGAATAGAATAGAATAGAATAGAATCTTTATACAGAATGCAATGCAATGCAATGCAATGCAATGCAATGCAATGCAATGCAATGCAATGCAATGCAATGCAATGCAATGCAATAGAATAGAATAGAATAGAATAGAATAGAATAGAATAGAATAGAATAGAATAGAATAGAATAGAATAGAATAGAATAGAATAGAATAGTTGGAAGGGACCTTGGAGGTCTTCTAGTGACTCAGACTGCACTTTGTACTACGAAGTCAACTTGTCCCCCTGTTCCTAATGGGGCTACGCCCCCCCCACAGGAAATATGTCCGCTCCCCAATCATTTCAAGGGGAACTTTCGTTGCTCTTCCCTGGGGCAAGGGTTTTGGCCAAGGACAAGGGTGATTATCTTGATGAAATATCAGAAGTGACATACCTCAAGTCTCGAGCTGAGCCAGGAACCCGCACCAAGAGATCTGTTGCCAAAATGGGTGGTTTGATCAGATAGTCATGGGTGCCCAACTTTCTAGCCTGCTTTGGGTAAAAGGAGATTTCCACTATCCCGATCCAGTTGGAAGTAAAGGAGAGTTGGTGGAGGAGACGCCAAGGGAGAACTTTGTGCTGGACAATCCTTGGTGGAACTCATAACTCTCCTTTTCATTCTTTCCAACCCCATGGAATGCTGGGAAGAAACGATATCATGGGGACTCAGGAATCTCTTTGTTTCTCCCTCAGCATGACTTTAGGTTCTTACTGAACCGACTGGGATCCAATTTGGGGAAGTAGGGGGAAAAAATGGGAGATTGAATTCAGAAGTGGGCCAAAAGAGGTTTGTATAATGATGATCCTAAATAGAACAGAATTCTTTTTTGGCCAAGTGCGATTGGACACACGAGGAATTTGTGCAGAAGCTCTCAAGTGTCCATGCAAGCAGCAAGCGATCAGTCACGATCATAATCATACCATCATCATGGGTCATAAGCTACAACATTCAGCGATAGTCGTAGGATACTAAGTAAGCAATTGTCATAAATCACAATAGGTTACTAATAAAAAAGCAATCGACATAAAGATACATAAGATACAAACAACAAAGTTAAAGTCATAAGAAGCTAAGGAAATAGATAACAGGAAAAATGAGAAGGATAATAGCAATACAGCCCTACTATGTGGTTTGCCATCCCAGGGCATTGAGGTCGTAAGTCAAGGGCTAACTGTAACAATAAAATAAAATTTACAACCATTATGTACAGAAGCTCTCTAACAGCTCCTGAGGATACACTGACCTCTCTTCCCCTTCCCCATTCCATCCCCCCCACCCCTGCCCTGCACAAACACCCCTCACTGCCCAAGTCCATTTAAACAGGTTCATATATTTAATTTTGTATTTGACAACGGGGAACCGTTTGAATGATTGAGTTAATTCATAACCCATCAACAGGTCTGTGCCAGAGACCCTGGGGCAGATTTCAGGGGCCTGTAACTTCTAAGGTGGTAGGGCGAAGGGCTCTCTTGATAGCAGGATAAGGGAAATCACTCTGCAGATTTCAAACAAGTTTTCATCCTGGGAAGCTTGAAAGTTTTAGTTCTATGTAAAAAAAAAAAACACTTCACAGCTCATCTTTTCTCCACCCCGGTGTGGTTCTCTTTTGGCACAATGATGCTGATACATAGATCACAGATCCCTTCCAGCTTGGGGGGGGGAGGAGGAGGAGAGGACTGTGGGGTCCTTGGTGCTCTCTGAGCTTGGTTGTTTTCTTGCAGACATTTCATTACCCAACTAGGGAACATCATCAGTCCTAGAAGGAATTGTGGTCTGTGGAGAGGAGGAGGAGGAGGAGAAGGAGGAGGAGGAGGAGGAGGAGGAGGAGGAGGAGAGGACTGTGGGGTCCTAGGTGCTCTCTGAGCTTGGTGGTTTTCTTGCAGACATTTCATGACCCAACTAGGGAATATCATCAGTGCTAGAAGGGAGTGGAGAGGTGGAGGAGGAGGAGGAGGAGGAGGAGGAGGAGGAGGAGGAGGAGGAGGAGGAAGAGGAGGAGGAGGAGGAGGAGGAGGAGGAGGAGGAGGAGGAAAAGGACAGTGGGGTCCTAGGTGCTCTCTGAGCTTGGTTGTTTTCTTGCAGACATTTCATTACCCAACTAGGGAACATCATCAGTCCTAGAAGGAATTGAGGTCTGTGGAGAGGAGGAGGAGGAGGAGAAGGAGGAGGAAAGAGGAGACAGAAATGAAGGTGTAAAAGAATGAACAAGAATGGAAAAATAAACAGGAGGGAAGGTTCAAAACCACTTTTCATTGTGCAGCAGCCATGTTCTGTGTTGCCCAAATACTGCTGAAAATAAGGCCTAACTGCTGACAGAAATAATTCTTTTTGTTTATTTATCCTTTTAGGTTTAACACATACCAGCTACCTTGTTTTTAGATGGTATATAATATTGTTCTTCATAGTTCGTAATATTTTAAGATTTACACGTGCAGAGTTAAGCAGCGTGTGCCCCATTTTCATGAGTTATTTTATTTTTGTGATGCTAGTGTTTTATCTCATCTACTAGATTTTACTTATTTATATTTTGCTGGCCATTGAACAAATAAACTATCTTAAAAAAAAAGGAGTGGAAGGCGATGAAACAATGAGAGAGCTTCAGTTGCCAAGCTGGAGAGAGAATGAATTTGAGCAGGACTAATAATGTTCCATGTGTAAGTAGACCGAAACTGTCATCTCACAACACACCAAACCACAAATCAGCCAACTCCATTACAGCCCAGCAAGTGACACAAATCCAGCTGGGCTCCTGATATACTGTTCGATGTGTAACGTGATCCTGGAAGATTGGCTTAATTGAGCAAATCACTGTTTATTATTTACCGATCGTTATTTATTTCACTGTGCAGAAAGAAAGAGAGAGAGAGAGAGAGAGGGAGGGAGGGAGGGAGGCAGGAAGGAAGGAAGGAAGGAAGGAAGGAAGGAAGGAAGGAAAAAAGAAAGAAAGAAAGAAAGAAAGAAAGAGAAAGAAAGAAAGAAAGAAAGAAAGAAAGAAAGAAAGAAAGAAAGAAAGAAAGAAAGAAAGAAAGAAAGAAAGAAAGAAAGAAAGAAAGAAAAAAAAGGGGAAGGAAGGAAGGAAGGAAGGAAGGAAGGAAGGAAGGAAAGAAGGAAGGAAGGAAGGAAGGAAGGAGGGAAGGAAAAAGGAAAAGAGAAGGAAAGGCAAAGAAAGTTGGCTTCTCAAAGTGATGGCATAGGAAGACTTGGAGTTGTGCAAAACGCAGCCCCCGAAATTAACAAGTTGTTTAATCTCGTTGCAGCCGGCCGTTCCTCAGCTGCTTGTGAAAGACCGTGTGTTCCCCGGTCCACACAGGTGATATTATATTAATATGGTCTGAAGCTCTAAGCCGATTGGGGGAAGCTTTTAAAAATGCACACAAACACCCACCCACACAGCACACTCGGAGCTAGAGTGATGTGGCTTCTTTGTTCATCTAGCAAAGGAATTCCCAGCTTGGAATTTATAGATTGGCCCCTTTAACTAAAAACAACCTCGAGGGCCTCCAGGAAGCAAAGCAAGCTTTGGTGGGCCGTGCCTTTTTAAAAAAAATAAAATAAAATAATAAAATAAAAAATAAAAAATTCTGAGACAAGACAGCCTTTGCCTGGGAGGGGTGAGCCATGAAAAATGTATGGGAGGATCCGGACAAGGGAAGGATGCTCGGAACAAACTATCGATCAAAAAAAAAGAAAGAAAGAAAGAAAGAAAGATAATCATCTCCAAAACCACACACAGGTGTGCCGGCTTCTACACCCTGATATCAAGCCTGTTTTAAAGTTGGCTTGGAAGTGGGCTGGAGTGGGTCGGTTCTGGAAGTGCCCGCATCCCCTTGACGTCAATCCCTGAAGTCCACTGAGAGAGAGATGGTGGGAAGCTGGCACGGCGAACAGGCAAAGAGAGACAAATGGGTTTTGCGCCCATTTCTTTATTTACGTTTTTATGCCATCCCCATAATGGCAATCGGAAAGGGAAGCTCTCGGAAAATATGGAGCTGGCAGCTTCCTCAGCCAGCTTCCTCTGATTCGTCTCTCTCTCTCTCTCTCTCTCTCTCTCTCTCTCTCTCTCTCTCTCTTCACAATACATTGCAACATGTCATGTGACGTTGCAAGCTTGACACCCCTGAAAAATCCCTTTTTACGACCCTGTAATTTGGGGTAGAGTCAGGGTGACTGGATGGGTCTATCTATCTATCTATCTATCTATCTATCTATCTATCTATCTATCTATCTATCTATCTGCCTACCTACCTACCTACCTACCTACCCAGCCCTTGTGAGTTTTTTAACTTGTAGTCCCAGGCCAGCTTGGGTAATCATGCTGTTTTTCTGCAAGATTCACCATTCTCAAGTCAGATTTGTCTGTGCTTGGTGCTTTTAAAAAAATAAATACTTGGACATTTATTCTTTGGGGGCATTTTTTTAAAGGAGCCTGCTGGAATGCCAGCTGTTAGCTAGGAACTCAAAAAAATTGTTGGTGCTTTGAATATTTAATTATTCATATCCCACCACCTTTATTATTTTTTTAATAAATAACATATCCAACACAGCTTCCTTCTCCTATTTTCTCCATAGCATCAACCTTGTGAGATGAGTTGGGCTGAAAGAGAAGGATCGATCCAAAGCCACCCAGCTGGCTTTCATGTCTAAGGTAGGACTTGAACTCGCTGCCTCCCACTTTCTAGCCCGGTGCTTAACCACTAGGCCAAACTGGGTCTCTATAAAACCTAACTGGTTCTCAATACACCATAGAATGTGTCTGTTTGCCTCTCCCCCCCACCCCAAATTCATGGATGGGATAATGTGCTTCAGCAGCTGTAGAGCACAAAATAGCAACCTAAATGACACTTTGAAAAACTCTCAAAAAGTCAATTCTCCTCCCAGGTTGTCACATTGGCAGTGGATGGATGCTATTCCAGTAAATTACAGGATGCAGAAAAGAACAATTGAGGTTGGGTCATTTGCAGAAAAAATGCAGGGGTTTTTTGTGCTGATCGCAGACTGCAAATACGTGAGGGTTTAATGAAAGGAACGTACTCCATAAAAGGGCCTGCACTGTTGCCCACTTTTTGCCCCCCCCCTCCCAACTCCAATTTACACAGGACTCCTCTGAAAGCAGCAGAGCACTGGAAAAGCAGTGTGTGGATGAAAATCCCCAGAGAGCATGGAATAAAAAGGAAAGCTAAATGGCACTGTAATTTACCAAAAGCAAGGGGAGGGGAGGGGGGAAATCCTCTACATATTAAATCTTGGGGCTACTATGACCCCCCAAGGTCTCGTGTCATCTTCAAATATGCCATCATCAATTTTTATTTCATTTGCAATGTTCTGGAATGCATGAAACCAAATGCAGCTAGTGAAATTGGGGTGCCTTTCCACCCCCACTTCTTGGAACAACTGGTTCCCATTTCAAATTGCTCTTAACTATCAGAATTTTTTGTTACCATCTGAAATACTTTCTCTCTTCCCCCCCCCCAGTTTTGGACTCCCAGCCCCTGCCCCAGCCCGCTAAGATTCTTCTTTCCGCTCTTTGGATGCTGCTAATAAACATCAGAGGCTAAATATTTAAGTAGAGATAAGGATGGCTGTATTTGGAGAACAAATCTCACTCAAAGGTCTTAAAAATGAACGCCTTAAAAATGAAGAAATTAAAAGACGCTTGCTCCTCGGGAGGAAAGCCATGGCAAATCTAGACAGCACACTAAAAAGCAGAGACATCACCCTGTCAACAAAAGTGCGTATAGTCAAGGCTATGGTCTTCCCAGTTGCAATGTATGGCAGTGAAAGCTGGACCATAAGAAAGGCTGAGCGCCAAAGAATTGAAGCCTTTGAACTATGGTGCTGGAGAAGACTCCTGCGAGTTCCTTGGACTGCAAGGCGATCAAACCGGTCAGTCCTAGAGGAGATCAACCCTGACTGCTCTTTAGAAGGCCAGATCCTGAAGCTAAAACTCAAATACTTTGGCCACCTAATGAGAAGGAAGGACTCACTGGAGAAGAGCCTAATGCTGGGAAAGATTGAGGGCACTAGAAGAAGGGGACGACAGAGAATGAGGTGGCTGGATGGAGTCACTGAAGCAGTAGGCGTGAGCTTAAATGGACTCCAGAAGATAGTAGAGGACAGGAAGGCCTGGAGGAACATTGTCCATAGGGTCGCGATGGGTCGGACACGACTTCGCAACTAACAACAACAAAAATGAAGAGATTTATTCTATCATCCACTTTAATGGACTATGCATATTTCAGTAGATGTTTACCCACTTACAGTCTGGAATCAGCGCAAATAATTGTTGGGCATTTTTAGCTGCAAACAGCTCATACGAAATGGTGCTTTTCTAGAATCTGTAATTTACTGGAAGAACATCAATCCATCCATCCATCCACTGCCATTGTGACGGTCTTTTCTGGACTTCATAAAAAGTGTCCATTCTATAACCAGAATATTGGAAAAAGAACAAGATTTCATGTTGCTATTGATAAGGATATTCCACAGAGGAGTGACGATAGATATAACTTATCTTCATCTTAGAAGCTTGCGATATTAAAGTAAACGGAGTTTAAAAACAGAATCCTAGCACAATTCCAACAATGTGCATGTATGTGTGTTTATATGTTTGTGTGTCTGTGTGTCTGTGTACACACGCATATTAAAACATTTTAAAAAGACAAAAAGTAATAAAAATTACTATAAAATAAGAAAGAAGTCAAAGAGAAAGCAAAAAGAGCCTTGGTGGAGGCAGTGGGCTAATGCCTCCTTAAGTAACACCAGCTGCCTGCAATTATTGCAGGTTCGCATCCCACCAGGCTCAAGGTTGACTCAGCCTTCCATCCTTCCCAGGTAGGTAAAATGAGGACCCAGATTGTTGGGGGCAATTAAGCTGACTGTGTAATAATGCCGCTTGGGGGGGCGGGGCAAAAGCCCTAATAAGCAGGCATTTACATAGAATGAAGGCTATTGCTAAGCACATTGGTTTGTGCTTAAATTGTAAGCCGCCCTGAGTCTTCGGAGAAGGGTGGGATATAAATGGGATTTTTTAAAAAAAAAGCCAAAAAACAAAAAAAAACAGAAAAGAAAAAAAAGATACAAGAAGTGGCTCCGATATTCTTCATTGCAGTTATGAATACAATTATAGTTTAACCACTCTCTGTAAAGTTACATCGTGATTCTCTTCTTTCTATAATCTACCCCAACTAATCATCCAAGTTATAAATCACAAGTTTATTTTTTTTTCCCGTAGCACATCTTGGTTGTCTGTCAACTTCATACCAGCCAATTCCAAAGCTGATCAGCCTTCTGAGTTAATGTCATTTAAGTGGTGCCAGGGATTTTGTAAAAAAATCAGGACTATTTTCTTCTGGGTGAAAAAGCTCAATTAAAAAAAATTAATTGTTCATTAGGTTTTCTGCTTAAAACGAAAAATAAATCACTTTGTATTACAGTAGAGTGTTTCTTTTTGTTATTGAATGAATTCCTTAGCTACCTTACCTACTTCCCAAAATGGCAGAACATTTTTAAAAAAAAAACAACTTTTAAACATACTTTATATCCATTCTGAACCAAGTGCAACGTTAAGCCCAATAAGAAAAACAATAACATTTTTCAAAGTGGAAAAATATAGAGTGGGATACGAATTTGATTTTGTTTTGTGCTTTTTTTTAAATAATTATACAAATACCTGTTTTGGAAAGTAGTATGGTTTTGCTACAGCATGGTAAAAAAAATGACCACTGTGGCAAGATTTAAGCCTTCTTAGCTCTATTTGATATATTTAGTAAACACCTAAAACTTTTATTAATCAAAATTTGCTGTGTAATGTACAAATGATTTTTTTTAAAAAAAACAAAATATTTAAAATGTGCAAGCTACAACAGCACAATAATTAAGATAAAATTGTAACCAGCAAAGTAATCATAAATATATAAATTATTTGAATTCCTGCCCTTTTTTCTGCAGCAAAGGAGAAATTGTTGCTGATTTGACCAAAAGAAATGTGTACTAAGAAATATTCCTGATTTCTTCTCCAAATTCAGCACTTCTTATTGTCTCCATTCCACTTGGACATGTTTATATTATATCAAATTCCAAATCAGCTCGATTGCTTGGATCTGGATAGGCCAAAAATGTTTTAATGTTAAAACATTAAAGAAAGATGTCAAACCCTGGCAAAGGGATCTGGAAGAAAGGCTTAAGTGTGGTGGTATCAAAATTCAGAACAAAATGAAAATTCTTCCTTCAAAGCACACTTTTCACTTGAGCCTAAATTATGACCAGGCAAGGAGCACCCAGCACTGTTTTTCTCAATCAATCGATCTTTTATAATGATCACAGACCAGATTTTTTCTAAAACAGCAGCGTAACAGTCTTTGACAAGAGATATCCCTGCATTCACACACAGACATTTAACTTTTCACCTGCCTTGGCAGTTCACTTTCCGTTTTAACATCTTTCTAAGTAACGATCCCCGTTTCCGTCTCTCTCTCTCCCTACGCAGATCTGCCTTTTGAATTCTCTTTTTATATTTTTTTAATCCCACCTTTATTATTATTGTTCCCCGTAAATAACGCGGCAGAGAATGTAAACGATACTCCTTTCTCCCCCCCCCATTTATTTATTTTTTGTTCATTATTTATTTCATCTGGATGGCCAAAGATTAATGATCACCTTTCGTTTCCTAGATTAAGAGATCAATCTAATATTTCCTAGATTTCTTCTAAGATTTTAGAAGATTTCTTTTCAGATATCGTCCTGCGAACTTGGCTAGCACTTTAAACACACACAGAGACACAAAAGAAGCTTCAGGGGTTCTGGCTTGGCAGGATCGAAATTACCTCGCTTATTGGCTAACAAAAAAAAGCAGTTTGGAGTAATGGTTAAAGCATCAGTTCTAAAAAGCAGGGACTCTTGTGTTCTAGTCCCATCACAGGCACAAAGCCAGCTTGGGCCAGTCACTCTCTCTCAGCCCTAGGAAGGAGAGAATGGCAAACAAATCCCCAAGAATCTGGCCAAGAAAACGGAACTCCAGGCAGTCGCCAGGAGACAAAACTGATTCAAAGGAACAACGACAACATCTTGGCTAACAGAAGAGAATAAAAAAAAGAGGTACTGAATATTCTTATCGCTCGTTTATACCACATATGCTTTCACTGATGCAATTGCCAACTAATGCTCACTGTACTTTCCGCCCGATGGTACCCAAACCGTGGCTACCATAACTGGACATTTTTTATTACAGTGTCGGTCTGCCAGAGTCTTGCTTCCTAATAACACCTTAATGCAAGGAGAGATTTTAGGCTGATCCTATCAAGCGACGTACAATTTCCAGTGTTACCTCTTCGGCAATTATACTTTGTAGCTGTGAGATAAAAGTGAAGGAAAAGCCAGCAGGGTCCGTAAGAATCGCCCTTCAACCTAATCGCCCTTCATTCAGGGCACAAATGACAAAGCTCAGATTATTCGACTTTGGACACCTTAATAGCCTCTGGAGAAGACTCTGATGCTGGAAAAGATGGGGAGAAATAGAAGAAAAGGGCAAGCAGAAACAGGGTCGAGAGACACAGTTACAGTGGTGATGGGGGCACCCTTGGAAGATTTGGGATCAGATAAATTTTGTGGTCAATAAGCGTAGAAAATGACTCGATAGCACAGAATCAGTCAAGAATTGCCTCGCTGGGTTGAACAATGAAACAACTGCCCATTTTGGACAATATTTTTTCTAATAGTAGACATCCAGGGCTTTGGGGAACCTCTCACAAATTGGATATAAAGGCATTTGACAGCCTACTGCTCCTGAACATGGAGTTTCGTTTGGGCTGTCTACAGAGCTTCTCATTTACTTTGGGTTGGCTATCTAACAGCTATATTGTACAGTCACTAACAACTACCACGGCTGCTCCTGACCTCCAAACTTATAAGTCATTTTTAACACTTTGCGTCCTCCATTTATGTGCACCTACCTATTCTGTGTCTTATCTGTTCTGCAGCACAAGTTGTCTGAGGAAATACAGCAGAAACATCTCTCTAAGATCTAAGAAAAATGGAATCTCACCTTAGGAAGTTTCATGATCACCACGAACGGGAGAAAGTAAACAGCTGGTGCCTCTCCCGGGGATACCGACTTCCCTAAGTTAATACCTCCTCTGAAATCTTGTTCTTAAAGTCTGAAATGGTACCGATAGCATTTAAATGGGAGGAAAGACCCCCACTGATGCCTCTATGCTAACCAAGGTCAGTGTTTCCATTTGGGGAAAAAAATCAGAGCTAAAAATCACAGCTGGAAACGTAGGGGGAGAAAAAACTCAGCGACATTTGACTCTTCCCCAGAACAATAAATCTAGCCAGGCAACTTTCAGAAAAGTGAATTTCAAGTCAAAAAGTCTTTAGACAAAACCTTTTATAAACTTACTCGGGGGTGGGGGGGTGGGGGTGGGGGTGAGGTGCCTGTAAGCTGGAATTCCCAGGAAAGAATTTACTATTGTGTTTGTGAAAGAATGGTGGTGAAAGAAGAAACACAACAAACACGCGCGGGCACACACACACACACACACACACAGAGACAGAGAGACAGAGTGAAAGAATTGACAGGAGGTTGCAGAGAGCAAAGAGATGAACAATCAGATTTGTTTGAGTTTGCAGCCTCTTTTGCAATAGGATGGCTGGGCTCCCCGTTAAGCCCCAATCCTGGTTTAAGCAAATCAGGATGCGTAAACCCTGGCAAAACTCATGCGCTGTCAGAAACCCCTATCAGGGTGTTGCAATTTAGCAAAGGCAGTCCCTCAACTCACTTCATGTTTTTCCAGAGGTTTTTTTTCCCTTCCCCAGTTGCCTCTGTGCCCAACCAGCCAGGCAGAATTTGAGGCTTTGCACACCTGCAAACATCCTTCCCCAAAGTTGGCTTCCTTGCAACCCTTAAGGATCCCAGCAGTAAGGAGAACGCAAAGTCTTCTTACCTCTGAAGTAGGACCTCTGCCCTCCTGCCGCGCTGCCTGGTGCTGCCTGTGCAACTGAGAAGCCTCCAAGTTGATGCAGGAGGTATATATGGACTGCACGTGTGTGGCTTTGAGGCATCGTTGTGGCATGGCCTGGGTTGCTCCAGCCCCCTTAAGGAAGGTGTTGGTCACATGCTGCGCTACTCCCAGCTAAGGATCTGGCAAGAGGGATAAAGGAGGAGGGAAGGGAGAGGGAAGGAGAGGAAGCGAAGGAATGGGGAAGGAGGAGGAGGGAGGGAGGGAGGGAGGGAAGGAGATGCAAGCCAGTGCCCAGAGAAAGAGAAGGGGATCTTTACTTTAGGAAGAAGTAAAGAGAATTTCCAGGCATCCCCGACTGGCCTAAAGTTTTTGTGTTCTTTCTCTTTGTATCTGTGACTGCTGGCAATGCCTTTCAAGTTTTTATTCAAGGCCGGGAAGATGTAAAGAAATCTTGATGCACCTGCTTTGGCCGTGGAGAGCTGAGTTGGGGTTTGAACGTGCTGCAATTTTTTCCATTTCCCCATACACAAACACACTTCGTCTCCAAACCATCTTTCTGCATCCCTTTCCTTCCCAGCAAATAAATAGATAGATAAATAAATATAATAATAATAATAATAATAATAATAATAATAATAATAATAATAATAATACAATATTATTATTATTATTATTATTATTATTAATAATAATAATAATAATAATAATAATAATAATAATAAGAATTAGAATTAGAATTAGAATTAGAATTATTAGAATTAGAATTAGAATAATTTCCCCAACTATATTTGCTGTCTTGCCCAAAACCGTGTTTGAGGCAGAGGCAACATGATTATTTAATTGAAAAACAAAAACGAAACACCTTCTGACTATGAATTCTCCAGCTTCTATTGCCAAGAATATGATTTTAAAAGGAGGGAGAGAAATGGGCTGAGAATCCACTGTAATATTGGGCAGTTATTTTCTTTTTTTCCTTCTTTTTCTTTGGGGATTGTATTGTATTGGGGGGGGGTTTAGGATCAGATCACTAATTTCTCTCCCTTTATTTTGTGTGTGATGACTATTTTAACTTTTAGGGCCGAATTTTACCTAACCTTGCCTCTATCTTAAATTTGATATTCGGTTTTTAGGCTTTTAATTTTTAATTTTATTTTACATAGCCCAGAGTCCCTCTGTGTGGGAGACGGGCCCTTTCTAAGTGTGATGAATAAATAAATAAATTAAAGGGATGATGAACAGGATTCTTTGCTCTTTACAGTCAAACACAAAGCCAAAAATAATGTTAAAAGGAGAAAAGGATTTTTATTTTTTATTTTTTAAATTCCATTTATATCCCGCCCTTCTCCGAAGACTCAGGGCGGCTTACAAGCTTAGCAGTAGCCTTCATTCTATGTATATGCCTGCTTATTGGGGCTTTCACACACACCCCAAGCGGCATTATTACAAAGTCAGCTTAATTGCCCCCAACAATCTGGGTCCTCAGATGTTTTCAGCTCCCAGTTCTTCAGAATGGACGTGGCATATGAAGAAATTCCAAAGAGTACTGGATTTGGTGACAGAGCCTGATTTATTTTTCTCAAGAAAAATATCCACCTTTGAGGATAACCCTGCCGTCTAATTAAGTTGCCCTCACAATTTTACCGCACCCATAGAAAACAAACTAGTGCTGATGATGTTACCTAGTTGGGTAATAAAACATCTGCAAGAAAACAGCCAAGCTCAGAGAGCACCACGTACCCCATAATCCTCCTCCTCCTCCTCCTCCTCCTCACCCCAATTCCCTTCTAGCACTGATGCTGTTACCTAGTTAGGGTCATGAAACGTATACAGGAAAACAGCCAAGCTCAGAGAGCACCAAGGACCCATAATCCTCCTCCTCCTCCTCCCCCCTTCCTTCTCCTCCTTCTCCTCCTCCTCCCTCTCCTCCCCTTCCTCCTCCTCACCCCAATTCCCTTCTAGCACTGATGCTGTTACCTAGTTAGGGTCATGAAACGTATGCAGGAAAACAGCCAAGCTCAGAGAGCACCAAGGACCCCATAATCCTCCTCCTCCTCCTCCCCCTCTTCCTCCTCCTCCTCCTCCCCCCAATTCCCTTCTAGCACTGATGCTGTTACCTAGTTAGGGTCATGAAACATCTGCAAGAAAACAGCCAAGCTCAAAGAGCACCAAGTCCTCCCTCATTTCAAACCTGAACTACAAATCATAGAACATAGAATCATAGGGTTGGAAAGGACCTTAAAAGTCTTCTAGTCCAACCCCTGCTCAAGGCAGGAGAGCTTATGCCATCGCAATCAAATGCCTGTCCAGTCTATTTTTGAAAGCCTCCAGTGATGGAACACCCACAACATTCAGGAGGCAAGCTGATTCATTGATTAATTGTTCTCAGTGTCAGAACATTTCTCCTTATTTCTACGTTGGATCTCTCTTGAACTAGCTTCCACCCATTACCTCTTGTCAACTTTCACTCCTGGCGCTCTCCATGGATAGGTCCTGGTCTTTTTCTAGGCATTGTTGGAGGAATAGGTTGTCTTCTTCTTGCTATGGTTGAGAGAGAGGGATTGGCCCCAACTCATCCAGTAGGCTTCATACTTACAGCAAGACTAAAACTCACAGGCTCCTGGGTTCTGGCACGGTGCCTTTAACCACTGCTCCAAACTGCGTCTCCCTGGTGAGTACCAGTTAAGGAGTATTAGGAAATTAAGTCTGATACCATCTAGCTAACCAAAGCGAGGCTAGAAAATATCAGTTTAGCCCAAAAGAAAAGCTAGGATTTTATCTGGGTGTCAGGTTTCATGTGCTTTCTGCACTAGATGGCCTTCTTCCAACTTGGAGCAGATCTGAGCAACTTTACCTGCCCGATACTTTTGCTATTCCTTGCACAGGTCCTAAAAGTAGACTAAGGACTCTGCTCTTCCATGTAAGATCTGGGTCAGCCTACACTGATTAGCTACCTGTGGATATGGTAGGGGCGGAAATATAAACATTTGTGCAGTCCTTATCCACACAAGGGACACTGTTAGAATCTCAGCAAGGTTTGGTACCAACAATTATGGTGGGCTTCTGGGTTGACTCAGAAGTTGGGAATCTGGGACCATCTTGTAGTTTTGCTCCTTCTTTAAGGGCTAGTTTTAGCTAACATTGACGAGAGGAGGGGGGAGGGAGGGAGGGAGGGAGGGGAGAAGGGAGAGATCTGTCAAAATATTCCTTATTTGGAATTCTTCAGGGTTTGGGGGGGGCTCCCAACTTCTGTTCAACATCTACATGAAGTCACTGGAGGTAAGGTAAGCCCAGTGTGTCCTCAAGCACAGTTATTTGATGATTCATTGTTGTTGTTTTCATTTTTTTTATTAAAAAGTTTTATAATACATTTTATGTTTAACAACCCCAAAAAAAAGAAAAAAAACCCTCCCAACCCCCTCCCCTCCCACCCTCTTCCCCCTCCCCAACCCTCCCCAACCCCTCCCTCCCTTTCCCCTCCCCCCACTTCCCAGAGCAAAATACAGGGTATAAAAATACAAACAATCATAATCTAACTTACGCAAACAATCCTAAACTATTAAAACTACCGAACTTTAACTCATATAAGAAAACTCCAAACATATATATATATATCATATCAATAATTATACAAATACAGAATAATACTTTCCAATCTAATACCAAAACACAGGGTATAAAAATACAAACAATCATAATCTAACTTACGCAAACAATCCTAAACTATTCAAACTATCAAACTTTAAATCATATAGGTAAATTCCAAACATACATATATATATCATATCAAGGATTATTCAAATACAAAATAATACCTTCCAATCTGATACCCAATAAAACAATCTCAAATAAACCAATTTATATCAATTGTCTAAAACTATTCCTCATTCCTCATTTCTTTTTTAAACTCTGTATTCATTGCCCAGCACTGCGATCATAAGACGGGGATAATGTAATATAAAAAAAACACCCTGATAAAAATAAAATTAAAAAAGGAGGGAAAATATTTCGGTCTAATGCCGTCTAGTGTCTGAGCTCTGTAAGGACATCTCCTGTATATCTCTCCTTCTTATCTCTGTCTCTTTCTCTCTTGGCAACCATCCCCTAATTTGTTGAAATATCTGGAAGCTCTGTCTATTTTTCAAAGATTTCTGAAGAACTCAAAATGAACGACCATCTGTAACACGGCAAAGGCCCTGAGGTGGAGCTTTAATACTTCTCAGCAAGTATGAAAGAAAATTGTGGTCTTCTGTTTCTATTCACTTTCTGTCAGGCATCGACAGCATATCACAGAATGTCCCAATTCCCACTCTTGAACAAGGTTTGAAGTCTTCCAACTTTTATTCTACAGAGATCATCTAAACCAGCAGTAGCTGTGCCAAATGGGGGCAAGGGAAAATGAAGTCCCATATGTCTTGAAGGCACCAAACAGACCTAAGACTTCACTCCTGGCTCTCCACTTGGCAGACCCTGCCTTGAACAGGGGGAAGGTTCATCACTGCTCTTGACCTGGAAAGCTTAAGTGGCATTTTTCCAATGTTTCCTTCTTGGAATGAGAACTGTCTTCATGGCAAGAAGGGCTGGGTGGAATAGCAATGGTGAAGACAACTCTATGGTAGCCATCCCACCTTAGGGACCTGTCTGAAGCATGGACAGTTTTCTCTGTCTGCCAGCAGCTGTGAGGAAAGCAACAGCACCTCAGAATAAGCTGTAAAGGGTTAGGTCCTGCTGCCCTAAAATTGGGTAGATATTTTTTAAAGCGCTCTGACGATCTTAACCTAGTTTGATAATGAAACGTCTGCAAGAAAACCACCAAGCTCAGATAGCACCAAGGATTCCACAGGTCAACCCTGAGTAATAATAATAATAATAATAATAATAATAATAATAATAATAATAATAATAATAATAATAAGAAGAAGAAGAAGAAGAAGAAGAAGAAGAAGTAGAAGAAGAAGAAGAATTTTAATTTTAATTTTAATAATAATAATAATAATAATAATAATAATAATAATAATAATTAGTAGTAGTAGTAGTAGTAGTAGTAGTAGTTGGAAGCGACCTTGGAGGTTATCTAGTCCAACCCCCTGCTCAGGCAGGAAACCCTATACCATTTCAGGCAAATGGCTGGCCAGTCTCTTCTTAAAAACGTCCGGTGTTGGAGCATTCACCGCTTCTGGAGGCAGGTTGTTCCACTGATTAATTAACGATTATGTGGTGACTTGTTTAATAATCATAATGACTTATGACCATGTTTCTGAGTTCAATTATGCTCTTAAGTAGAGGATTACCTGTTGTTCTCTCAGATGGCTTTCCCACACAAAGGTCCACTTTCAAACTTAAAATATAACACAGTATCTGACTGCTGCAAATAATTTTGAAGATTCTTTACAGCTTGGAACATCTGTAGAATTTCCAAAACCACCAAAGGGCTTTCTGAACAATCAGGAAAAAATTCTCCAGTAGATAGATGCCTTTCTACATATCGCCTGTTCTTCAGTGAAATTGCTTCATAAATCCAATCTCTAAGCCAATTTGAAGGGCCAGGTGAAGGAGGAGATGGAATTTGTTGCAAGTCCAAGATTTTAATAAAAGTAGCTGAATTTCTCAAAGCTTCCTTAAAGACCACCAACCTTCATGGCTGGGAGTGTTATCGCTTTCATAATTAAAATAGAAATATACCTAAGCAAAGCAGAAGACTCAGAAAGCTTGGGGAACTCTGAGGATGGCAGAATATTGGGGGGGAAAAAACCCCACTAGAATGAAAAACAAGTCTCTCGGAGAAAGCCTCCGAGTTGCACAGTGAGAAACACATATGCTTAGTGGCGCTGGAATAATAGTTGTCAGCTGCAGGGGAAAACAGAACTTTTGATGTGAAGTGACATGGAATGGACTAACGAGAAGCAGCCTGGTGTCCTGAACTGAAGGACTTCATTCTAGAACATTGCATCGTGAAATCCATTTATGAGTCATGAACTACCATCACCTTTTGGAAAGTTGCACAAAGCTGGTATCCAGAAAAAAAAAGATTTTTGAATTACAGAAGGCCATTCCCCCCCCCATTGTTTGTAGATTGGTGGAAGTTCAGTGAGAAACTGAAGTCCCAGTTCTTGGACACCTTCAAGGACCTGAGTGTGCTTCCAGATGAAAGCTTCCTCATGGTATCCCTCAAGAGACGTGGCTTAGTTACTGCATTGGGTGTCATAAGAGGTCTTCTACTGAAATGCTTGAATGACCTATCAAGTTCCATAAACAGAGCAGATCTGCACGATGAAGACCTCATGTGGAAACAAGCTGGAAAACAAGCAAGAGTATCTAATCAAACCACTCATATCTATCCAGGAACCTTCTAGAAGGCCACAAATGGAACGTGTGGGATTACCACCTTCTCTACAGTCATTCTCCTTCACCTGAACACCCTTCTGGAGGGATGGCCTTTTAGACACATGGCCATGAAGACAATAAGGACCTCTACAAAGGTCCAAAGAAGGACCTAATTCTAGACATGATGAACTACAGGTTTCATAAGACCCTAACGAATGTCCAGAAGCTTGGAATCTAGACAAGATGCTGGAGAAACAACATGAAGCTCCTACACAGCATTGCTTAATGGATGGATATGAGTGTGACACAGGCCGACTTCGGAGCAACTATGGAATGAAAGATCCTTTTAATTGCTCGATGTTCCTGATGCAGATGGAAATAATGTACATGACTGAGCATGGAGAACATGAGGTGAAGAAGTCTCCTGAGACCTGAATGCTGCCTCTCCAAAGAGAAAAGGCCACTTCAGGCCCATAATTTATTCTCCTCACCTGCCAATGACTCCATTTCCATATCACAATTCCAAGACCCGCGATTTCGTACCTTGGTGGTGGCATGAAGAACCATGCCTCCCTCCACCTCCCGTAGAGATGTACGCAAACAAAACACACCAAGGTGCTCGTGCTTTCTTCGAGCCTGGAGGCTGCTCGGAGGAGGGGAGGGGGAGGGGGAGGGAAAGGCAAAACGGCGAGCTTGCCATTTTCTCCCCGGGTCTACCGAGAGGTGTCTGTAGGGCTCGTCTCACAGAATGTCAGAGTGCATGTGCTCCATGAAATGGCCTTTCAGAACTCATCTCTCCTGCTGTCATATCGGACGCTGCAAATGGGGACTGACAGCTGTCTCCGCGCACACCATCCATCTGTAGCAAATGTGTCAGTTAGCTGCACATCCCCAAAGAAACCGTTATGCAGCTCGGGAAGGAGAGGCCGAGACAGTCAAATGGAAGCAAGATAGAGTTTGGGCAGGTTGGATCATGGCTAATTGGTCATTCCCTTCGGAGTGCCTTCAGTGTCCATCAAAGTGTCCTATGATGGTCTACCAGTTACATATTGTAAGCAATCCATCCTATAACCTCAAACCTATGGAACAAGTTAGCTTTCACAGCCTCGTACCATACAGAGGAGCAAAGGCTACAGCTTCAAGAGGTCCTAGCCAGGACGGCCAATAGAAAGACCGTGGCAGTAAAGTTTCTCAACTGACCATCTTTGAATCTGCCTTCATAGATCTCCTTCCCCGCAGTTTGAATAGTTTCCTGGGTCTTTCTGAGCAAAATATATATATATAGGTAATCCTCAACGTACGATCACATTTGAGCATTTCCATTGGCAAGCAAGATGGATGTTCACTGGTTAATTGTCCTCACTGTCAGGAAATTTCTCCTTAGTTCTAGGTTGCTTCTCTCTTTGGTTAGTTTCCATCTGTTGCTTCTTGTCCTGCCTTCAGGCGCTTTGGAGAATAGCTTGACTCCCTCTTCTTTGGGGCAGTCCCTGAGATACTGGAAGACTGCTATCATGTCACCCCTTGTCCTTGTTTTAGCTTTCATTGTATGTTTTAGGCTCCAGGCCTCTAATTCTCTTTGTTGCTCTTCTCTGCACTCTTTCCAGAGTCTCAACATCTTTTTTACATTGTGGTGACCAAAACTGGATGTGGTATTTTAAGTGTGGCCTTACCAAGGCATTGTAAAGTGGAATTAACACTTCACCTGATCTTGATTCTATAACAGTGTGAAGATTACTAAGATATCAAAGTATTACGTAGTTTCCCATTGAAATAACTATCGAAGTAAGCTGCTCGTTCAAATTAAAAAAGCAAGCACATCATCTCAGTTACTCATCAAAACCCAACGAGAGGATGTAGAATATCAAAACTGAAGAGCATCATGGGAAAAGTTTGTTGAAGAGGAAGAAAGATCATGACTTAGTGGTAGGTTTAGGTTTAGGTTTATTCAATTTCTATACCGCCCTTCTCCCGAAGGACTCAGGGCGGTTAACAGGGCATATATAAATAAATAACAGTACAAAAATTAAAAAGAGATTAAACCAATGCCCAATTAAAATACAATGACAATAAAATAATAAAAAACCCGTTAAAAAAACCCTCCCCATCAGGCCAGACCAGCTAGTTCAAAGAAGTGGGTCTTCAGCCCGCGGCGGAAGGAGCGGAGGTCTGATGCCATCCGGAGCTCAACCGGCAGTTGGTTCCATAGTGCCGGAGCACCCACAGAGAAGGCCCTCCCCCTGGGGGCCACTAGTCGACATTCCCTGACCCGAGGCACCCTGAGGAGACCCTCTCTGTGGGCACGCACAGGGCGGAGGGGAGTTGATGCCGGCAGCAGGTGGTCCTCGAGGTATCCCGGACCCATGCCATGTAAGGACTTGAAGATCATAACCAAAACCTTGAACCTCACCCGGAAGACAACTGGTAACCAATGCAGCTCGCGGAGCAAAGGTGTAACATGGGAGTACCGGGAAACTCCCAAGACAACTCTCGCGGCTGCATTCTGTACCAGTTGGAGCCTCCGAGTGGTCTTCAAGGGAAGCCCCATGTAGAGAGCATTGCAGTAGTCCAGGCGAGAGGTCACGAGCGCATGAGTGACCGTACACAGGGCATCCCGGTCCAGATAGGGCCGCAACTGGCGCACCAGGCGAACCTGGGCGAAAGCCCCCCTAGTCACGGCCACTATATGATCTTCCAAAGTGAGTCGTGAATCTAGGAGGACTCCCAAGTTGCGAGCCCTATCCACGGGGGGTAAAGAATCACACCCCATAAGAAGAGATGGAATATGGTAGAAGATTTATTAAAAGATCCAGCTTTAATTTAAACTGAAAGAACCAGATTTGGGGGAGCAAATGACTGTCTTTAAACTTTGGATAAAGGACTATTTTCTTTCGAAAGACGGCTGGATTAGAAAATACATTTACGGGTGATTTAATTTGAATTGAACGATGGGTGATCATGATAATTCCACAGCTTTTTCCCCCCTAATTCTGCCCTTCTTTTGTTTTTAAAATAAAGAATTTGAAAGGGGTCTGGGTTTTTTTTCCAGAGGTCTACATTCATCATCAGATCTACAGATAAGTATTTCCGATTTAGAAATCATGGATCCAGTAGAGTCAATGTTTTGTTTTATTGTAAAGCAATGTCCTCTGATCAAAACCCCAGAGATCCATCTCCAGTCAAGGGAAAAGAAGAAGATCTGAGCTAAATAAATCTGTTGTTGGATGACAGACTTAGCCAAAAATAGATTTAGGGGGGGGCTGCTTTTAGTAGGCAGTGATGTGAATTAAAATCTACCTGTGTTGGGAAGTCGGGGAGGGGGGAGGGTAGGGTAGGGGGAGGTTGGGGAGAGGGGAGGGGGAGGAGGGGGTTTTTTGTATTCAAAAATGTATTGTAAAACTTTTCAATAAAAAAAAATCTACCTGTGTTGCTTAACATTATTGCCTGCCACAAAACGTGAATTCCATTGCCCCAATTAAATATTGTGACTCCAACATGTTCATATGATTAAATAAAAGTAGTTGAAGCCAAAACTGGAAGGCAGAGCTTGTTGTTACATCACAACAAATACCACGTATGAGTTCTCAGCTCCGTCTCTTAGTCTACCTGTTTGAAGTCTAAGAGAAATGGAATAAATCCAGCAAACTCGTTGGACCCCAATTAGAGTGCAGAATAACAAGGGGCATTAAAGGTCTTCTAGTCCAACCCCCTACCTGAGCAGGAGGCTCTAAACCATTCCAGACGAACGGCTGTCCAGTCTCTTCTTGAAAGCCTCCAGTGATGGAGCATCCCACAACTTCTGGAGGCAACTTCCATTCCACACATTCATTGTTCTCACCATCAGGAAACTTCTCCTTAGTTCTAGACTGGATTTCTACTTAATGATCTTCCATCTGTTACTTCTTGTCCCGTCCCATGGTGCTTTGGCAAATAGATCAACCCCCTCTTCTCTGTGACAGCGCCCCCCCTGCAAGTACTGGAAAGTACTATAAGAGCCTTGGTGGAGCAGTGGGCTAATGCCTCCTTAAGTAACACCAGCTGCCTGCAATTAGTGCAGGTTCGAGTCCCACCAGGCTCAAGGTTGACTCAGCCTTCCATCCTTCCGAGGTAGGTAAAATGAGGACCCAGATTGTTGGGGGCAATTAAGCTGACTTTGTAATAATGCCGCTTGGGGTTTGTGTGAAAGCCCTAATAAGCAGGCATATACATAGAATGAAGGCTATTGCTAAGCACATTGATTTGTGCTTCTTAGATTGTAAGCCGCCCTGAGTCTTCGGAGAAGGGCGGGATATAAACTGGATTAAAATAAATAAATAAAATAAATAAAAATAAAACAGCTATCACGTCACCCCATCATGTCACCCGCAACTTTGGAAGACAAGCTGTTCCACTGATTAATTGTTCTCACCCTCAGGAAATTTCTCCTTAGTCGTCTTTCTGGATCTCTCTCTTTAACAAGCTTCAACCTGTTGCTTCTTGTCCTGCCCTCAGATGCTTTGGATCAGAGGTCCCCAACCTTTTGGGCACCGGGGACCGGTGCCATGGAGAAAAAGCTTTTTTCTGCAGATCAGAGAAGGTGTGGTTTTGAATACTGCCTGCATCCCGAGGATGGAGCTTTGCTTGTTTGTGCGGCCCGCTGGCTGGCATGCTGGCTTGGGGAATTCTGGGAGCCGACATCCACTCATCTTAAAGTTGCCACGCTTGAGAAACCCTGCTTTAATGAAACGGAACTCTTTTGCAGGACACCGGTTCAAATCCTTTTCCCACGTGCAACACGCTGGGGAGCGTTAACGTGGGTTGGGAGGAAACTTTTGCGCATTGAGAAAAAGATGCAAAGTTAGTCAAGGCCTTGCCTGGTGCGACATGTGGCTCACACTGGCCCCGTGGTCCCAGCCACACTCGACCACCTCGGGCACAACTGTATCCAGAACGGCAGCCTCTGTCTGCATGCTTGGACTGACTGAACGTGGCATGGAACAGCTGTTCCGTGAAAAGCAATTTCCTGCAGCGGGAAACTGAAGTCGGAAGGAAGCGGCTGCAGCTGTTTGGTGGAGAATTATCTCCGTGCGGGTTAAGCCTTCACTCCCAGTTAAACCTGCAGGTTGTGAGAAAAAAGGGCAATGCTGTCAGGCCCGATGAACGAACTGGATTCTGACAACCTTTCTTTTTCTATCGGAACGGGAAACAGGTTGGTGGGGAAGGGAAGGCAGGAGAGGATAAGGAAGAGGGAGAAAGAAGACGGCACAATTTGGGTCTGTCTCTTTGGCCTGGGCATCTTCGTGCTTTCAGCTCAAGCAGAAATTCAAAAAGAAATTGATTCCATTCTCAAATCTGAAGCTCATTCAAAAAACAAACAGACAAAACGGGGCATTTACCGAAGAGCGATCCAGCCTAGAACTAAGAAGAGATTTCCTGACAGTGAGAACAATTAATCAGTGGAACTTCAGAAGAGACGAGACAGACACTTGTCTGGGATGCCATAAGGTCTCTAGGGGGTTGGACTAGAAGACCTCCAAGGTCCCTTCCAGCTCTGTTATATTCTTTTATTCTGTTAAAACCAGATTTCTCCCAGATAATGTATCTTTAGAATGGGAGGTTGATCTTGGCCTGCTAAAATTATAGTAAGAGAGGAGAGAGAGGGAGGGAGGGAGAGAGAGAGAGGGAGAGAGGGAGAGGGAGGGGGGAGGAAGAGAAGGAGGGAGAGAGAGAGGGAGAGGGAAGGAGGGAGAGGGAGGGAGAGAGGGAGAGAGAGGGAGGGAGGGAGGGGGAGGGACAGAGAGAGAGGGAGGGGGAGAGAGAAAGAGGGAGGGAGAGAGGGAGGGAGGGAGAGGGAGGGAGAGAGGGAGAGAGGGAGGGAGGGAGAGGGAGGGGGAGAGAGAGAGGGAGGGGGAGAGAGAAAGAGGGAGGGAGAGAGGGAGGGAGGGAGGGAGAGAGAGAGAGAGGGAGAGGGAGGGAGAGAGGGAGAGAGAGAGGGAGGGAGGGAGAGAGCGAAGGACAGAGAGAGAGGGAGGGGGAGAGAGAGGGAGGGAGAGAGGGAGGGAGAGAGAGAGGGAGGGAGAAAGAGAGGGAGGGAGAGGGAGGGAGGGAGGACATGGCAAGTGTTGTAAATAGATACTACTTCCCAACTGCCGGATTTTTGATCACGTGACCATGGGGATGCTGCAATGGTTCTAGCTACAAGGACTGGTAAGTCACTTCTTCTCAGTGCTGTTGCAACTCTGAATAGTCACTAAAAAGGGTTGCAAGTCAAGGACTATCTTTGTTAAATGATTCTGTCTCAGAGCAATTGTGGCATGACCAATACAAGAAAACGAAAAATAACTTAATATTCATAACAACATACTTGGTCGCACCAGATGTAACACAAACTCACTCAAATTCCCCCCCCCCCGCCCCACAACAGTCGCATTTGTAGGTCACAGGTGGGGGACCCTTATTCACCGGATACAAGCTACGATTCTTCACATCTTACCATTTTGTGTGCATAGAGGAACCTCTAACGGGCTTGCTCTGTTTTTCAGGCTGAATGTTCCTGGGAGAAGAGATCTAGTAGATCCCTAAACCCTGAGCCACGTAGGGGGAATTGCTTGCCCCTTGAATTGCACTCAGAAGCAAATGGGTGGCCAACTCCGATCCTTCAGAAGAAGGGCCACACAGACTGACCAGGAAGCAAATCGATGGTTGCATTTTGCACAGCTGAACTTTCAGGGTGTTCTTCTAGATTTAGAAAGACTTAACGTAATTTACTTTAAAGCAGGGGTGTCCAACCCCGGCAACTTTAAGACCTGTGGACTTCAACTCGCGCAACTCCTCAGCCAGCTAAGAAGGGAAGTCAAAGAACTCTTTAGAGACAGGCCAAACAAGGGTGCTTTAAAGCCTTGTCATCAGTTCAACAGAGTGACCTTCTCTGTCTGGTGTAACGAGATTTTGGATCAAGTTGGAGAAGAATTTTTGGTATTTGGAAAAGTCATCCCTCTTCCAAGCGCAAAATGGAAGAATGTCTGAAACAGATTAGCTGAGAAGAAGGTGGATAACTTCTCTGGTCTGGTGAAGAATATCAAATCGATTCTCTCTCCTTTGACACAAGGATGCCCTGAACATCTAAGACAAGGGTAGGCAACCTGGGCTCTTTTTTTTTATTGAAAAGTTTTAGAGTACATTTTATCTTTAACAACCCCCCCCCTCCCCCACCCCTACCTATCCCTCCCTACCCCTCCCCCATTTCCTCCCCCCCCCGACAAGGTATAAAAACAAAGAACAATCATAAACATCCATATGCTAACAACAATAAACTCTTAAATCTATCGCTCTCTAGCTCATATAAGATAACTACAAGCAATATTAATATTACATATAAAAAGAAAGAAAAAAGAACAAGGAAAGGAAGACCAACCTTGGCTCTTTTATGACTTGTGGACTTCAACTCCCAGAATTCCTGAGCCAGCCATGCTGAGGGGAAAGGGAGAGGTTTCCAAGCTGAGCCAGGCTGGCTCAGGAATTCTGGGAGTTGAAGTCCACGAGTCATAAAAGAGCCAAGGTTGCCTACCCCTGATCTAAGATCATGGATCTACACGGCTATCTTCACACACAAAAACCCTTTACCGTATCACACCAACTAAGACACTACAATATCCAAGCTCCGCTATGTTTTCGTCTTGCGACATTATGTCTACTTTAGCCTGATGTGTAAATCCAGCCCATCTGATTCGATTATGGCTCAAACTAACGTGCAGCCTCAGAAAATGGGATCCTTCAGAACCAGATTATTTAAAACATTTATTCATTGAACACATTGACATGGCCTGTGTTATCTGTGCTAGAGTGATGAGAATCAAGCTATGAATGCATCATATTGTAGGCCTCTGTTTTTGTTTTTTCCTGTTCTGCTGCCAAAGCCAGCACGCTGTTTTTTGGAGATGTCACTGGAAGTGATAAGCAATCAAGTGATAAGCAAGACACTGAAAACTTGAGGGTCCATTTCTGAACCCTCCAGCCATTCAGTCTTTGGGCAGCAAGGACGCAAAGAATTGGTTATTTGTGACTTCCCCTAGAACCTTGCCACAGGCAGTTTCTGCTGTCAGTGACTGTAAACACCAAGTTGTTGTTGTTGTTTTTTTGTCCAAGTGTTGAAGTCCAAGCTCTGCACAGGATGGCTCCCTAATGCAGTGTTTCTCAACCTTGGCAACTTTAAGATGGGTGGACTTTAATACCCAGAATTCCCCAGCCAGCCATTTGGTTAGGCTGGCTGGGGAATTCTGGGTGTTGAAGTTCACCCGTCTTAAGAGTTGCCACGGTTGAGAAACTCTGCCCTAATGTGTCAGAACAGCCAACATTAAGCAGCCAAGGCAGGTTGCGAAGTTGAAAAGCGAGATGATCAAAATTGGAAGAAATTACAACGATAGCCGAAAGGGGAAATTGATTACTACTTAACCAATATTGGTCTCCCATTAGTCAGACAACTGACAGATCAACAGGCAGGAATCTTCAATAGCTTCTTACGGCATAATAAATGCTTGCGTGAGTGGAAACGACTTGAGTGAAACGACTATAAAGAAAAAGCATTGGTAACCCATCATTTTGGTAGATGTTGAACCCAAACATTATATAGCCAAAAACAAGCGTAAATTTTGCCTGCAGAAAACAAGTCCCATGGTTGCCACATCTCAACCTGGGTCAAAGGAAGCATTCCTCATTGGAGGACTGGACTACAACTCGCAGAACCTCGAGCCAGCCTTGGCAGATATGGGCTAAGAATTTTGGACGTTTCATTACCAAACTAGGTAACATCATCAGTGCTAGAAGGGAGTGGGGTTTGCTTTTATTTTTATGTACTACTGACTTGCCCTATCAGTGGAAGTGTTCTTGGTAGTTCCTTGATTAGGTTGTTGTTTACTGTCACCTTGTTCATCTGTGTTGGTAGTTCCTTGACTGGGGTGTCTTTATTTGATTGTTTGTCTAGTTTTAATCTTGGTGTTAAGGTAAAGGTAAAGGTTCCCCCGCACATGCGTGCTAGTCGTTTCCGACTCTAGGGGCCGGTGCTCATCTCCGTTTCAAAGCCAAAGAGGCAGCGCTTGTCCGAGGACGTCTCCGTGGTCATGTGGCCGGCATGACTAGACGCCAAAGGCGCACGGAACACTGTTGCCTTCCCACCGCAGTGGTCCCTATTTTTCTACTTGCATTTTTACGTGCTTTCGAACTGCTAGGTTGGCAGAAGCTGGGACGAGTAACAGGCGCTCACTCTGCTACGCGGCACTCGGGATTCAACCCGCCAAACTGCCGATCTTCTGATCGACAAGCTCAGCGTCCTAACCCACTGAGCCACCGTGTCCCTAATCTTGGTGTTAGTCTCTGCTTAAATGGGTGCTGATTACTGATTAGAAGGTGTTTGGTCCTTTTGTTTCCTTTGTGGCTTTCTGATTGTCTCTCTTGAGTGGTATGAAGATGTCATTTATCTCTGTGTGCCTGTTGATGGCTGATTTGTCAGAGTGCCAGGCGCCCAGGACTTCTCTGGCATTTTTGGACATGGCTTGATCTAGGATGCTTACAGTTCCCAGTTGAAAGGTCTACTGTATCCAACGTGCTTTTGGAAATCTGTGCATAGTCACACCCGTTCTCCGTAGGAAAAAAATTTCTGACAATCAAGCTTGCCTCTGCCTTGGCTTCATGGGCCCATCCCTACTCTTTTCAGGGCATACATAGTTCATGGCATTGAGAAACCTCCCAGAAGTAAAGCAAGGGTAGTTTCTGGAGAGGCTACAGATGTAGAGCTGAAATTTCCTGACTTGTCCTTCTAATCAACGGAGGGTTTAGGCCTGACCACATCCATCATGGCAGCCACGTTGAGAGTGGACAGCCATTGAAAAGAGCACCTTCAACAGTTCTGCCAACGTTTTTACCAGTGATGAAATTGACTTCAAGCCCAGGGCAAATTTTGGCACGGAAAACTTTGCCTGAAAGCCTCTTTCTTGTCCTCATCATGCAAACAATGAACCCCTTTCACCCCACCGCCACCCCCGCCTTAATGTCACGTCTTTAAGGATGTCTTCACAGCAAATCACCTTCACTTCTGTGCAGCCTTCAAGATCTTCCCCTTCGTGATGCATGTGTGTGTGTGTGTAAGAGAGAGAGAGAGAGAGAGAGAGGGAGAGCTAGAGATGCTAGTTAAAGTGGCGGAAAAGTCTCAAGCAATCTTTTCTGTGGCTTGTTTGTTACTGAACAGCCCCAGGCAGGTCTCTGGTCCATAAGACCTGGAGAAGCAGCTGGGGAGGCCTACGAAGAACGAGTCCCACCAAACCAAATCGGGGGGGGGGGGAGAGCAGAAATGTGGGAAGGGGAGTTGTTGAGAGGAGCCAGAGGTAGTAAAGATGGCAAAGATGTAGTTATGGAAAGCAGCATACAGGTGTTTCCTCAACTTACAACAAGTCATTTAGTGACCGAAGTTACAGGGGCACCGGAAAAAGTCTCTCATGACCGGTTTTCACATGACCGTGGCAGCATCCCTGCATGGTCACCTGTTCAGAATTCAGACAATTGGCAATCGGTTGATATTTGCGATGGTTGCCATGATCCCTTTTTGTGACCTTCTCACAAGCAAAGTCAACGGCGAAGCCAGATTCGCCTAATCAAGGCTACTAACGTAACGACTGCAATGATTTGCCGAACAATTGTGGCAAGAGAAATCGTAAAACGGGGCAAAAAAAGTCGCAGAAATTCCATCTCGTTTTCTTGCTGGGGAGTTGGAACTCAGCTGTCCAGCAGTGGCCAAAATTGCCATATTGCTGATAGCCCTTTCTTCTGCAACATCTCCATCGCGCTCAACCACCCAAGCCGCCCCCAGGTTGGGGGAAAAAAAACACATTATAGGAGGAATTCTTTCACCATGAACAACAATGTACAACAGGAGCTGTAGCAGTGATGGGAGCCATTTACAAAAAAAAAAGGTTTTGTGACAAGGAACTTAATCCTGGTGGACCGTACTAACCCCAATAGCATATGAGTGTGGATCCTTTTGGTGAATAGTCGATAATTTGGTTATCACGGGCTGGTCCTTCCTGCATTTCCTTTCCCACCGTTTCCAATCCTCTTCCTGCAATAGTATTCCCTAAGACCAGGGGTAGGCAATCTTGGCTCTTTTATGACTCGTGGACTTCAACTCCCAGAATTCCTGAGCCAGCCACTCTGAGGGGAAAGGGAGATGTTTCCAAACTGAGCCATGGTGGCTTAGGAATTCTGGGAGTTGAAGTCCACGAGTCATGAAGGGGCCAAAGTTTCCCCCACACTGGCTCAGGAATTCTGGGAGTTGAAATCCACGAGTCATAAAAGAGCCAAGGTTGCCTACCCCTGCCTTAGCCCTTCATTCCAGATTCTCCAAATGCTGGACTAGATTTGCCTGATGGCCGGACGGGCAGCTTATAAATTTAATTAATAAACAATAAATAAATATCCTGCAAGAGCTAAGCTTCTGTTACATGGGATTCTGCATGCAAACAAGAGGTGGGGGGGGTGGAACTCCCTTATCTACTTCCGTTGGATTCTTCACTGTCAAAGTTAGTATTCAGGGCCCCCCCGAAGGATTAATTGCAAAGTCGCCCCATTAGCATCTTCGCTAACCCTCCTTAATCCCATTCCCTTCTGGCTTAATGGATAACTGAAATGAGGGTTAAAAAAAACAAATTTAAAAGACAAGGCAGCCTGGGACGAGAGAAACCGGAGGGTCTGGACAATTTTTCAGGCAGGTGGATGATTTTCGGCGACGTCAAAAATGTCACCCGAACATTGGCCAAGAATCCTGCCTCTGCAGGCCCACGGATGGTGCTCCTTCCACCGTTCCTTGCGTGGGGCATGAGGCTAAGAAGAGAGGCGAGTGGGTTCCGCTCCTTCTTTCCACTTAGGTAGATAGCGGTTCCTACGAGGAGGAGGGCCCAGCCGCCCCCTCGCTCTCTGCCATGGAGAGAAACGCGCTGGTGATTGCCCCGAGCAGCTGCATTTGGAGCGCTGTGTGGGTCTGCTGTCACTTCGCATCAGCCTCCTGGCTCCGATGTGGGGACTTGATTAAGTCTGTCGCCGCAGAACCCGTTTAAGGAGTCAGTGATTCACTTCACTGGCTAAGTGGGACCGATCGCGGTGCAGGTCACCGGCAAGGCTTCGGCAGCGTCTCTGGGAAGAAATTGCATCCTACCAGGAGCACAGCAAAAACCGCAGTGTCTTCTTATAGCAGAGCATCGTTTCCACGTCTTGTGGGACTCTGCTGGAGCCAGGATTCCAAAACCATATGATAGGGACTTGAATTGTAGAAGGATTGTCCTCAGAGACAGCAAGAAACGAACCAAGCTTGGGGAGACCTTGGAAAGAAAGTTTTGGTCAAACCTGAACAAATGTTGGCTTGTCCTTAAATGGTGGATGAACAGCCTTGGTCCTTCCTATGTACACTTGGGATGGCCTGTCAGTTGGATGGGAAATTATAGCCAGACCCTCCAGCTGCAAACAGAGGTTGAGACGGTGAATTAAGGATAAAGGTAAAATCCATGGAGTTTCTCAGTCATCCAGGTCATCCTTGTCCCAAAAGTGCTTTTTCCAAAGGCAACTGGACACTGCTTTTCCTTGAAGATGTTTCACTTCTCATCCAAGAAGCTTCTTCAGTTCAGCTTCTTCTGCCACCATTCAGTCAGAACTGAAGAAGCTTCTTGGATGAGAAGTGAAACATCTTCGAGGAAAAAACGAAGTCCAGTTGCCTTTGGAAAAAGCCCCTTTGGGACAATAAAGACAAAGTTTTCCCCTGTCCAGCCATGTCAGACTCTACGGCCCGGTGCTTATCTCTGTTTCTTAGCCAAGAAAGCCAGCGTTGTCCAAAGGCATCTTACGATCATGTGACCACCATGTCTACTGTATATGCCAAGGCACAATGAATGCTATTACCTTCCCACTGAAGTGGTACCTATTAACCTACTCACATTTGCATACTTTATGAACTGCTAGGTGGGCAGGACCTGGGGCAAATAATGAGTGCTCACCCCATCACGTGGCACTTGGGTCTTAAACAGGGGCTGTCAGCTTTCCAGCTGACAAGCTCAGCATCTTTAACTACTGAGGCACTGCATCTCCAGATTAAGGCTATGGGTATCCAATTAGACCTGACATTTCTTCCTAAGGATAACTTCTGACGTGGTCCTTCATCCTACTTAGATTTACAAGATGTCTAAGCTAAATCCCAATCCCTAAATATAGGCTGGTATTCCTCATGGCTTGATACGAATCTCTTCCAGTCTCCCAAGGTCATTCCTACATACCATTGCACCCAGGCAACAGGTATTCATCTGTCAGCTGATGCCAAGTCAACCACTGACCCGAGATAGGCCTTCATCGAAGGGAGACTACTTTGCATAGAGATGGAATCATTCTAGCCTTCTCTTTTTTTCCACAACATGGAGTCTCAGTACAGAATAACAAAGTTGGAAGGGACCTTGGAGGTCTTCTAGTCCAACCCCCTGTTCAAGCAGGAGACTCTATACCATTTCAAACAAAGCGTTGTCCAATCTCTTCTTTAAAACCTCCAGTGTTGGAGCACCCACAACTTCTGGAAGCAAGCTGTTCCACTGATTAATTGTTCTCACTATCAGGAAATTTATTCTTAGTTCTTGGTTGGTTCTCTCCTTGATTAGTTTCCATCTGTTACTTCTTATCTTGGTTTCTGCTGCTTTGGAGAATAGCTTGACCTCCTCTTCTTTGTCGCAGCCTCTTAGATATTGGAAGACTGCTAACATGTCACCCACTAGTCCTTCTCTTCATTAAACTAGACATACCCATTTCCTGCAACTGTTCTTCATATGTTTTAGTCTCCAGGCCCCTTAATCATCTTAGCTGCTGTTCTCTGTAGTCTTTCCAGAGGCTCTACATCTTTTTTTTTATAATGTGGTGAGCAAAACTGGATGTAGTATTCCAGGTGTGGTCTTGCTAAGGCAGGGGTTTCAAACTCAATTTCATTGAGGGCCGCATCAGCATTGCGGTTGCCCTCAGGGGGCCGAGTGGGTGTCGCCTGGGTGGGCGTGGCCTACTGGGTGGGCGTGGCTAGAGTGCATATGGCCTACTGGGTGGGCATGGCCAGCTCTACATCATTCGCATCAAGGGTGCCTATGGGGGCCTGGGCAGGAGTGGGACAGATCTGAGGGTCTCTGGCAGAAGGAGGGTCTCTGGGCCAGGGCCAAGGCAGTGGGGGCCGTTCCCTCACTGTTTCCAGAATGGCTTCACGGGCCACATGAAACCACTTCACGGGCCGGATCCGCCCCCCCCAGGCCTTGTGTTTGACATGTCTGTGCTAAGGCTTTACAAAGCGGTACTAAGATCCTTTGCCTCCTTCCCAAACTGCCAATCCAAAACCCATCGAGTGGTTAGCAACAACAACGAAGGAAATGAACGTGTACTTTTCTGCACCTCCCGGACTCAGCCTTTCTGGATTTGTCAGCGTCAATTTGCCTTGGTTGACTGGCATGACCATATTCTCTGTAGGATTAACTGCTCCATAAATTATCATGCTTTCTCTTGAGGGTTTGGCTTTCACCCGGCATGGAAGCAGATGAGCTGAGGGTCTATTTTGATCCTGGAAGTGCCAGTTTGCTGACAGCCTTATGACCTTTATTTCACTTTGGGGAACGTAACCTTCTTCTGCTCCGTCCCCCAACCGACACTTCCAGTGCTCTTGTTGAATGTCAGTCCACTTGGTTGACAAGGTCCACCTAGCAGGCAAATTCCAGAAGCACGAAACCCGCAAGGGTTTTTTGAAAGACCCTTTTAATGCAAGGCAACCACGGAGACACCCTTGACAACTGCAAAAGGAAGGCAGAATTATGGCAAGCCAATTCAGAGCTGGAGTCTCTTTTCTTTCCGTGACCTCCATCTCTGGGCTGGGTTGCCTCTTCTCCTACCGACGTAACTCCTCCTCTGCCTGGGAGGAGTCCCCGTCAGTCTCTCACATGGGATTTAACAGAATAGCAGAGTTCTACGGGGGTCTTCTCGTCCAACCCCCTGCTCAAGCAGGAGACCCTATACCATTGCAGACAAACGGAGGAGAGGCTGAAGGCAAACAGAGATTGTTTAGTCTTGAGAAAAGATCACTGAGGGATATATGATAACGTTTTTCAAGCATAGGACGGATTAAACCACGCAACAGCCTCAAGACCTGTTCTCTCTCTTCCAGTGTTCAGGACACTGGTTGAGCTCCTGCAGGCTCAACAAAATTACAGAGTTGGAAGGAACCTTGGAGGTCTTCTAATCCAACCTCCTGCTCAAGAAGGAGACTCTATACCAGGGGTAGGCAACCTCGGCTCTTTTATGACTCGTGGACTTCAACTCCCAGAATTCCTGAGTCAGCTGACTCAGGAATTCTGGGAGTTGAAGTCCACAAGTCATCAAAGAGCCGAGGTTGCCTACCCCTGCTCTATACCATTTCAGACAAATGGTTCTCCAATCTCTTCTTTAAAAAAAACCCCAGTGTTGGAGTACCCACAACTTCTGTAGGCAAGTCATTCCACTGATTAATTGCTCTCATTGTCAAGAAAGTTCTTCTTACTTCTAAGCTGGTTCTCTCCTTGATCAGTTTCCATCTATTTGTTTTTTGTCCTGCCTTCTGGTGCTTTGGAAAATAGATTGGCTCCCTCTTCTTTGTGGCAGCCCCTGAGATATTGGAACACTGCTATCATGTCATCCCTCGGCCTTCTTTTCATTAAACTAGACCTACCCAATTCCTGCAACCATCCTTCATGTTTTAGACTCCAGTCCCCTGATCATCTTTGTTGCTCTTCTCCTCACTCTTTCCAGAGTCTCAAGATCTTTTTATATCATGATAACCAAAACTGGATGCAGTACTCCAGTGTGGTCTTGCCAAGGCCTTATAAAGCGGTACTAACACTTCACGTGATCTTGATTCTATGCATTTATTTGATGGTAAATGAATGGAAAGAAGATCTAAGGTAAATTACTAGGGATTGGGTAAAGTCCTGGTCTTGGTGATGGCTGAACTAAATAAGAGACTTCAACTGAAGTTGAGTCAGAACAAGACACACTGCATATTTCCAGTCACCATTGCTGCTAAACAGCAAGAATCCCTTGGGTTCAGGACCACGGAGAGCAATAAAACAGAGATGTTGCTCTAGGCTCATCAACTGGATTTGATAGCTAAAATAATCTTGCTAGAAGTCTCATCCAACTTCTAGTACTACAGCTGGCACTTTTATGAAAGAGAAGTTAGAAATACGATTGGCAGATTGGAAATTTTTTATCATTGAACTCCACTTTTCCAAATAAAAAAACATCTTGCAGGTGACACAGTCTGGAAAGGACCTCAACCTACAAAGACCAGGGAATTTATTTTAATCCTTCAACACAGTCACGATCACCGCTGGCCTCCACAACTGGTACATAGCCACTTGACACAGGAAGCTCTCGATCCTGGTGTATTAACGCATCTCACAATCTCCCTCCTTATCAGATTGTCACAGAATCCATGGCTGATCTCCATCCTGGCCCTCATTTGCTCTAGAGGCACTTTAGATCCAACTACTTTTTCCCCCTATCAGGTGCCTTTGAATCATCTCTTGTGCTTCTGATTTTACAGGACAATACTTCAAAACCATCATAGATATGTGTAGGTCTCCCAGGGGGAAGAGAAAAAAAGATCACTAGGATCTTCCTTCAAGTCCAGCACGTAAAAAAACATCCAAGGTTTTGTAAACTGAAGCAGACCCACAGGCGTTTGCTCCATCATCTTTGCCTGCGTTGGTTTCCCTTCTAAACCACAGGCCACCCCACCAAACTAAAACCACCCTAAACCTCATCATTGCATTCAGAAACAAGGCCAATCCCCGGGGTAAATTTCCCCCTTTTCTCTGAACCTGAGTTTCACCGGTCTCTTGATGCTTTCCCAGCATGGGACGCATGGGAAAAATAACTGTGCGGGATAAAAGCGGATCACCCGAATCCGAGAGAAGGAATTGCTGGATCCCTCAATCCTCAGATCTCTGTGCAGGCAGCCCTTGAAATACGTTTGCTCCGTTCTGCTGTCAATGCTTTGAAAAATATTGGCTAAACATCAAGGACCGGGCTTGCTCTGACTTGTCTGGCAATTGCATTTAGCACTGGGCATTCGCTGGATTGTTCAGCGCAAAGGCTGCAGCTTGCTATATCGTACGGAAAACACTGGAGGGAGTTGTGGGTTTTTGCTTGCACAGAAAGCCTTCAAGGCTAGCTCCGATTCAGAGCGCTTCCTTCTGCCAGACTGAAGGTTCAGATTCCACAGTAAGCCAACTGGGAAGGGGAGAATTCACCGCGCACCTGGCTAGCACTCCGATCCCCAGTTTTTGACTTCTCCCGCAAAAGAACTTGTAATTTCATAACAGCAAAGAAAATGCCAATTCATTAAGGCAAGTCCTACTGTAAATTTCCATTTCCTGAAGGCCAAGGAATTGCTTTCCACAAGGCCAGCTTCTCGGCTTACTTAGGTTTAGAAAAACGGGTGCAAAAAAAATCTCCCCCTGTGAAATTCTGATTCATAAACCACAGATAAAAACAGACCATGGTTTGGTCCAATATGCAACCACAACCCACTTTTGCCGGCAAAAGCCTAGCAGAAATGAGAGCCTGACGGATGCTAGTAAAGTCATCCAAGCGATCAGAATTTCCAGCCTCAAATTCAGAAATGCTGGATGTTCCATTCTCATTCTAGTATCATTTTGATCCATTACATCACTCTCTATTTAGACTTCCTCTCTCTGCATTTCACCCTCAGTCATTATTTAGTGTAATACTTCCTCCTTCCTGCACTATAACCCTTTCCTTGTTTCAATGTATGTCATTTTAAATCCCCGAGAGATAAACAAAATTGGGGAAAGCGGTGAGATCATAAGGACCTCGGCCGTTTCCGATTGGTTTCTGTGACCAACCTGGTCCATGGTTTTGTGTTGCTGGGAAAACCCAGGTGAGAAAATGCTGAAGGCCGCCTCCTTTATCCCTCTTTAGCTCTTTTACACCTCATCTTATTTAGTTATTGTTTGGCGTATGATGAGAACATGGCAGAAGAGAAATAGACACATGCACGCAATCCAAGTAATGATACACAAACCTTCTATGCGGGTACGGCACTGGCCCCAAACCTGGATCTCCAAGTCAGCTTTCCAGTCGACCACCTCCGGCACTGCATCACGTAGATCTTCTGGGGAACCAGAGAATACACGTTGTGGGCAATCTTGCACAATATGCTTAACAGTTTGCATATCAGCAGCACAATCGCAACAAGGGCAGAGGGACTTCCTCCAGTATCACACCTAATTCCGTTCAATTTCAACCAGACAGAACAAGGCAGGATAAAATCAGGTTGTTTGATAGAGGGATCACTAATGGGCAGGACACAAGAATAGCAACAGCAATAGCACGTAGATTTATATACCGCTTCACAGTACACTTTACAGCCCTCTCTAAGGGGTTGACAGAGTCAGTCTATTGCCCCCCCCAACAATCTAGGTCCTCATTTTACCAACCTCGGAAGGATGGAAGGCTGAGTCAACCTTGAACCGGTCAGGATCGAACTCTTGGCAGTGAGCAGTCAGCCTGCAATATTGCACTGTAACAGCTGCACCACTACAGCTTCCTTCCTTCCTTCCTTCCTTCCTTCCTTCCTTCCTTCCTTTCTTCCTTCCTTCCTTCCTTCCTTCCTTCCTTCCTTCCTTCCTTCCCAAGCGATAGCACTTAGACTTATATACCGCTTCACAGTGCTTTTACAGCCCTCTCTAAGCGATTTACAGAGTCAGCATCTTGTCCCCAACAATCTGGGTCCTCATTTTACCAACCTTGCAAGGATGAACGGTCTGAGTCAACCTTAAGCCGATCATGATCGAACTCCTGGCTATGGCAGAATTAGCTTGCAGTACCGTATTCCAAACACTGTGCCACCACGGCTTAGGGCTATTTAGACCATCTTATTTAATCATGGAATTGGATGAAAGATATATTTTTTCAAGAGAGATGAGAATTTTGGTGACATTCTCATCTAATGGCATTGGGGGCAATAAAGCACGGTGAAGCGGTTCTCTCTACAGGATGGCTAAGGGCCATTTTTCATTGAAGCACCATCTTCCACTATCCCTGCCACTCTATATCACCACTCAGTCCCAAGAAGAAGCTTCAGGGGGGTGGTCAAATTATTCTCCAAAGCACCAGAAGGCAAGACAAGAAACAATGGATGGAAACTAATCAAGGAGAGAAGCAACCTGGAATTAAGGAGAAACCTCCTAACAGGGAGGACAATTAACCAGTGGAACAGCTTGCCTTCAGAAGTGGTGGGTGCTCCATCACTGGAGGTTTTCAAGAAGAGACTGGACAGCCATTTGTCTAGAATGGTATGGGGTCTCCTGCTTGAGCAGGAGGTTGGACTAGATGACCTCCGAGGTCCCTTCCAGCTTTATTCTGATAGATTGACTTTCTCCCCCCCCCCTCAGATTTGGGGACAAGGATGTTGCAGAGAAGAGAAGGAGTATAATCAAATCCATGGTATCTGCCTCTAACAATCCAGCCTGCTCAAAACCACCACCGGGAGAAATTCAAAAGAAATTCTCGCGCAGCTGAGAGAAAGAACAGAAGCTTTTTTTTAGCAGAGGAGGAAAAAAAAAATTGAAATATCCCAGGGCAGATTTCCACCTTCGTACGAGATGTTTGAAAGGCAGCCAAAAACTGCACGAAAAGAAGTCAAGGATGTATTGTCTATTCCATTGTCCATATTTCAGCGTCTCCTTTATTTTTTGCTCCTTAACATTTTCTCCCCCCTCCTCAAATGCCGTGCTCGGTTTACTGCACCAAGTCACGCATCTATTAGGCAAATGATGTACACAACATCGGCCTATATTTGCATGCATTTCAATAGGAGAACTTTCATCTTTTACCAGTGCCGAAAAGGCCTCTCGCCCCATCTTCACGAAGCTCTGGACTTGCTCGGGTTGAGTCTTCCCAAAAGTTCTGGATTGATCGATTGGCTATCCGTTGCCAGCATCTCAAATCCCATTGTTTGCCGTCCATATCCCTGAGCTGCAGGTTTGTCTCACCCCCTCCCTCCCAGAATTTAATCACCGAAATCTGTCAACCTTCAGGACAAGTAGCAATGGCCATCTGTCGAACAAGGCTCGTGCCTCAGGTCAACGTTGTGGATTATTACGGTTCTGATCAGAGTTTTAACTCCAGGGCTGAATTTACTTGGCTGAATGCTGATCACTAGATTGTCAGTTTTCAGATACGACAAGCATGTGGCTGGAAGTGGTTAAGGACGGGTGCATTCTGCTAAATGACGGTTTCATTATGCAAAAATAAATCAAAGACGAGACAAGACGGGACCAAGCTCTGTCCAGCTGATAGGATTGCAACAGGGAGCATTTAAGTATCAATCATACTTTTTATTCCGCCTCCTAGCGTTTCTGTTGTTCTGAGTTAACTACTCATCATAGGCCAGCATTACCCAAACTAGATAGATATCCCATGACTCTGCGGGCGTCAAGGATAAAGGAATCCAAAGAGAAGAAGATGGACAAGCTGAGATGCAACTTTTGTTGCGGCCCTTTTCACTATCATTCTCCCAACACAAATGTCTTAAAAATGGCAGGTTTCAGCCAGCACAGGGGGTCAAACCAAAGGGGAAAGGGGCTACTTGAGAACCAGGTCTTCTTACCCAAGAACATAGGGTTGGTCTTAATAATAATAATAATAATAATAATAATAATAATAATAATAATAATAATAATAATAATAATAATAATAATAATAATAATAAGAAGAAGAAGAAGAAGAAGAAGAAGAAGAAGAAGAAGAAGAAGAAGAAGAAGAAGAAGAAGAAGAAGAAGAAGAAGGAAGGGACCTTGGAGGTCATCTAGTCCAACCCCCTGCTCAGGCAGGAAACCCTATACCATTTCAGACAAATGGCTGGCCAGTCTCTTCTTAAAAACTTCCAGTGTTGGAGCATTCACCACTTCTGGAGGCAGGTTGTTCCACTGGTTAATTGTTCTCACTGTCAGGAAATTGTTCTAACTGTCTAACGCCCTGCTCAAGGCAGGAGACCTTAGCATCCCTGTCAAATGGTTGTCCAATCTATTTTTGGACACCTCCAGTGATGGAGTACCCACAACTCTGGAAGGCAAGCTGGCTCAGGAATTCTGGGAGTTGAAGTCCACAAGTCATAAAAGAGCCGAGGTTGCCTACCCCTAGTCTAATGGATAGCTCCTTCAGAGTTACAACAACACTGAGAAAAGTGACTTACAACCAGCCCTCACGCTTATGACCGTCACAGCATCCCCATGATCACATGATCAAAATTGGAGCACTTGGCAATCGGCATCTTTATACGACGGTCACATGATGGGGTCACGTAATTGCTATCTGCGACCATCCTGGCTGGCTTCATTGTGAAGTTAGTCTACTTTTTGCATGTTTGTGTGTTTTACCCACACACACACACACACACACACACACACACACACACACACACACGAAAAGTGGGTTATACACAGACATACAGGAAAAGTAAACTACGCTCACAATGAAGCCGGCTGAGATGGTTGCAAGTATATATATATATGGACGGACAGACAGACAGACAGACATTCTGAATTACTTCATTTTTTTTAATCCAGTTGTGTCCCACTCACAGGCTATAGAGATTTGGGTGAGCTGCAAAAACTGCAGAATAAATCAATCATTAAATTAAGTTAGTGGGGCTCGTATCTTGTTCCAAACAACAAGGCTTATTTCAGTCCACAAAGCATAACATCTGGTCTCCCACAACAAATTAAGCTGAAAGCAAGCAGTCTATATCATGACTTATTTCTTCGTTAGCTGGACATAGCAGCACGCTCAGCAGTTTTGAGTACAATTAAAAAAAAGAAAGGCAGGCAATAAAATCCAAACCCGTATAGAATTTTTTTTTAAAAAAAATAATAATAATAGATAACTCTAGTGCCAACTCCATCTTCATGGCAAGAGCGATTAACCCTCAAAATCCTGTGGGAAAGCTCCATCTTCACTTCTGTAAAGATTCCTAGAAATTTACCACACAATGGAGGCCACCAAAGAAAAGTACAAACAGTCCTCGACTTACAACTGTTCATTTAGTGGCACTGAATGGCCACTAAAAATGGCACTGTGGAATGTGGAATGGCTTGTCTTCGGATGTTACGGACACTGGAGGATTTTAAGAAGAGATTGGACAGCCATTTGACTGGGATGGTAACAGGTCTCCTGCTTGAGCAGGGGGCTGGACTAGATGACCTCCAAGGTCACTTCCAACTCTGATATTCTGAACCTAGAGTGTGCCAATCCTACCTAACCTAATAGGATGGGCAGATACCCTCAAGGACAGCTAAACTAAACTGGCCCAGATAGATTTCAGGATGCTATCCTTGTCCGTATTCCTTTCCAATTCTTTTTCCGAGCTCTATATATCCAATTTTAGGACCCTTTCAAGCCCCAGCACAAAAAAAAAGATGCTCCAGGAAAGACCAGCGTAAAGAGGCGAGGACCACGTTCATCCCATCCCTACTTCTCCAGCTCCATCTTTGCCTCCTGAAGCACAAGGATTTCTCTTCACAAATCCATGCGACACAGCCAGAGTTTAGAGGCTGACGGTGTGTGTGTGTGTGTGTGTGTGTGTGTGTGTGTTTGGGGGGGGTGGGGGGAAATTGTCGTGTTCAGCCCTCCCTTCGTCCCCCCCTCCATTTGAGGGAGGGCTAATTGCGAGACAAGGCCGGTGGGGAGGGGAGGGGGGGGAGACTAGCAATTATTTCTCCTCCCGAAGCCCTGAACCCATTTGAAATGGTTAAGCAGAAGTCGGGCGGTATGGATGCTACACACTTTCTTGAGGCGCATTTGCTGTTTTTTCACTTGTGAAATATTTCTGTCAGAACCAGTTAATGTACAAATTAGCAGCAGTGGTCTCTCTCTTACGTCTTCTGACTCACTAATTTGACGGGGAGGAGGGGGGGAAGAGGGAGAAAAAGAGGAAGGCTTGGCCTGTCCGGGGAGCAAATCTCTTCTCACAAGGGGCAAAAGGCCGGGTCAGG
Organism: Vipera berus; assembly: GCF_964194415.1. Lineage (NCBI taxonomy): Eukaryota > Metazoa > Chordata > Lepidosauria > Squamata > Viperidae > Vipera > Vipera berus. The sequence goes on from NC_138216.1 coordinate 9,251,192, forward strand.
CATGATGGCGGGTGGAGGGGAGGGACACATGAGGAGGGGGAGGGAGGGAGGAAGGGCTGGCAGGCATTTGTCACAGCTGCGGCAATTAGGAAGCTCGCTGCAAGGTGTGCTTCAAAAGGGTGTGTGTGTGTGCCCCTTTTCATAGATGCCTTGACGGGATGATGCCTTGATTCAGGCGTAGCTCAAGACGCCTGTCAAAGCCGGCGTGCAACTCGGAGGTGGCATCTACCCCAGCCTGGGAGATCTTGAGAAGCTAAGCAAGGTCAGAGCTCCGTAGGAAGGGATGGGCAATCTCCAGAAAAATCACCTGGGCTGTGGAATAGACTGGGAAGTCAATAATAACAACAATAATAGTAATAATGATGATGATGATGATGATGATGATGGTGGTGGTGGTGATGTTGGAAAGGACCTTGGAGGTCATCTAGTCTAACCCCCTGCTCAGGCAGGAAACCCTATACCATTTCAGACAAATGGCTGTCCAGTCTCTCCTTAAAAACTTCCAGTGTTGGAGCATTCACCGCTTCTGGAGGCAGGTTGTTCCACTGGTTAATTATTCCAACTGTCAGGAAATTTCTCCTTAGTTCCAGGTTGCTTCTCTCCTTGATTAGTTTCCAGCCTTTGCTTCTTGTCCTGCCTTCAGGCGCTTTGGAGAATAGCTTGACTCCCTCTTCTTTGGGGCAGCCCCTGAGAGATTGGAACTCTGCTATCATGTTCCCCCCTTGTCCTTCTCTTCATTAAACTAGACATCCCCAATTCCAGCAACTATTCCTTATATCTTTTAGCCTCCAGTCCCCTGATCCTCTTTGCTGTTCTTCTCTGCCCTCTTTCCAGAGTCTCAACATCTTTTTTACATCGTGGTGACCAAAACTGGATGCCGGATTCCAAGTGAAGCTACACTCTCCAAAGTTAGCACTGTTACTCTAGTTATTCTAGTCAAGTTGCCCAGAAAACAAGGTCTCCGAGGAAGGACCTGGATTCAAGGTCAACGCGAAGGAGATGTGACCTTGGCTTGTGGGTTCTGCAAAGGCAGACCATTGTGGCTGTTTCCTGAACGCCTTGGTCAAGCAGGTAATGCAGCTAGTCCTCAACTTGCAACAACAGTTGAGCCCCAAATTTCCGTTGCTGAGCAAGACTGAGTTTTGTCCCAAGTTACAAACTCATTTTACCTTGAGATCAAAGCCCCACTCTTTTAGATAAACCGAAAACTTGTTTTTAATTACATGACTGTGCCCATTCTCTTCCCCTTCGTATGTTTTCCATTTTTTAAAAAAATAAATAAATAAATTAAAAAATTACCTCATACTCTTTACAAGTATTCCTCCACTATGACTGTATTGGAGCCTGCCCATTACAGTCATATGTCGTAACGGACATGAAACAGGTCAGTCAGGTGACTAACCAGATAGTTGTTAATTAAACCCATGGTTCATTACGGGTGTAGTTTTGATGAAATTCTATTGGCAATTGTACCACGATGTAAAAAAGATGTTGAGACTCTAGAAAGAGTACAGAGAAGAGCAGCAAAGATGATTGGGGGACTGGAGGCTAAAACATATACGGAACGGTTGCTGGAATTGGGTATGTCTAGTTTAACAAAGAGAAGGACCAGGGGTGACATGAGAGCAGTGTTCCAGTATCTCAGGGGCTACCACAAAGAAGAGGGAGCCAAGCTATTCTCCAAAGCACCTGAAAGCAGGACAAGAAGCAACGGATGGAAACTCATCAAGGAGAGAAGCAACCTGGAACTAAGGAGAAACTTCTTGACAGTTAGAACAATTAACCAGTGGAACAACCTGCCTCCAGAGGTGGTGAATGCTCCAACACTGGAAGTTTTTAAGAAGAGACTGGACAGCCATTTGTGTGAAATGGTACATCCTGCCTGAGCAGGGGGTTGGACTAGATGACCTCCTTCCACCACCATCACCACCACCATCATCGTTATTATTATTATTATATAAAACTTTTATTCATAAAACATGAAAGTCAGTCAACTGAACAATCAAATTGACTAGCACTAATGGTTGACACGGGTTGCTGCCAGCATCCTAGCTATCAACCAGGTATCTCCTTAAAATGTAAGATACGTTGTTGTTGTTGTTGTTGTTGTTGTTGTTGTTGTTGTTGTTGTTGTTGTTATTATTATTATTATTATTATTATTATTATTATTATTATTATTATTATTTGTCCTATGACCATAGGAGTGGTCCCCAACAGTCAAAACCTCAAATCTAGTCACCTTTTTCTAGTCATCTGTAACTTCAAATGGTCCCTCAGTCGTAAATCGAGGACAATCTGCATTTCGAAACCCAGGGCAACTCCTGCACAATTAAAAGCATCGGGCTTTTTAGTCGGGTGCGTTTCAGTGGTGACGGGACGCTTAGAAGGCGCCTGCTTAAAAACGACTAGTAGCAGCTTTCTGTGATTGGGGGGGGCGCGAAGTAGAAGATGCTTCGCTCGTTTGAAAAGCGTCTCGTGGGAATCGGCCAGGAAGCTGGAGCATAACAAGGGATTAAAAACAACAACAAAATGGCAAGGTGGGTTGTGTTGTTGTTGTTTTTCCCTCCCCCTTTTTGCAAGGGATGATGAACCAAAAAGCCCCTTTGCTGAGCTAAAAGGCCTTTCTTTGGTTCTCGGCAAGATGACCTGACAGCCTGCTCTCCACCTCCCCTTCAATTAGCACACATATCTCTTATTTTTAAAAAAGAGAGTACGTGGAGCATAATAAATCTCCAGCACTTTCTCTTCACTCAAAACCTGACCAGGTGAAAGACGCCCGGGGTGTGTGTGTGTGGGGGGGGTCCGTCCAAGCTAATTCTTTAGCTTTGGGCTTTGAGGACCAACCGCCTTAACACTGGGACAAATTGATGACAAATTGGTTTAGGAATTACGGGCAAACAGCTCCATCGGGGAGGCTGGGTCAGTGCCCCAGCTTGGCTTCGGAGGGGGGCTGGATCCCAGAAGGTGGGGTCAGCCGGCATGTCCTATTCCCCCCCCCCCTCAACACACACACACACACTGCCCCGAGTCCCTGGTCCTGCTTCTTCTCTGGCTGGGGAAGATTGTCCTGACAGATCGTTTGGGTCTGACAAACCATTCTGCTTATCCACCAGCCAAGAGGGGCTGTGTGGTGTGATGGGGTGCCAGGCAGGTGGGAGGCAGAAGGCTGCCTGAGGGTCCCGGGGACAGCATCCACTAGTATGTGATGTGTTGTGGCAGTTTGCCTGCAGCCTGAAGCCAGCCTGGAGCAAACGCCCGCTGAGGTCTTTAATTGCTTTCCGATTTGATAGCCCACTTTTTGACAGCCTGGGCTGCGCAGCTGCCACGCTTACCGCTCTCCCCACTTAGTTGGGGGGCAGGCAGGCCACCAGTTTCATCTCCTCGCCCTATGGCCTTTGAAAAAAGAAGGGAGCCAACAGGATGAGAGGCACCCATCTCCCTCAGCGGGCAGGGATTGGACATGCCTGAGATGATCCAGGCTTCCAGTCGTGAAAGAATGTCTCCCTCTGTGCATCTCAGAAGGGAGGAAGAAGGTGCAAAGTTGCTGGGTTGCCCCAAGAACGGGAGCTGAAATGAATAGGTAAAGGTCCCCCCGCACGTGCATGCTAGTCGTTTCCGACTCTAGGGGCCGGTGCTTATCTCCGTTTCAAAGCCGAAGAGCCAGCGCTTGTCCGAGGACGTCTCCGTGGTCATGTGGCCAGCATGACTAGACGCCAAAGGCGCACGGAACGCTGTTACCTTCCCACCGTAGTGGTCCCTATTTTTCTACTTGCATTTTTACGTGCTTTCGAACTGCTAGGTTGGCAGAAGCTGGGACGAGTAACAGGCGCTCACTCTGTTACGCAGCACTCGGGATTCGACCCACCAAACTGCCGACCTTCAGATCGACAAGCTCAGCGTCCTAACCCACTGAGCCACCGCGTCCCTGTCTGAAATGAATACAAAGGGACAAAAGAGAAGTCAGGGAGCCATTCAGGAGCTTTCTCATTGAGATCCTCCAGGAAGAGCTTGCAGTTTGGGGTCACATCTGAAATTCTTTATTGCGTTGTTTGTTGTTTGTCCCTTCTTTTTCTCCTCTTTGTAGCCTACCACAGGGTTTCCCAACCTTGGCAACGTGGAGATGCGTGGACTTCAGAATAACAGAGATGGAAGGGACCTTGGAGGTCTTCTAGTCCAATCCCCTGCTCAGGCAGGAAACCCTATATCGTTTTAGACGAATGTCTGCCGCTCTTTTCTTAAAAGACTCCATTGACGGAGCACCCAAGACTTCTAAAGGCAATTCGTTCTACTGATGAATTGTTCAGGAAATTCCTCCTTAGTTCTAGGTTGCTTCTCTCCTTGATGAGTCTCCATCCGTTGCTTCTTGTCCTGCCTTCGGGTGCTTTGGAGAATAGCTTGGCTCCCTCTTCTTTGGCTGGGGAATTCTGGGAATCCACACATCTTAAAAGTTTCTAAAGTTGGGGAATACCGAGCTAGAGGGTCAGGCCAAGTTCCAAGGCTCCATCATTTTTTAAGGCTGCTCAGTTTGGCCAAAGGAATTCAAGGAAGTCCTCTTTTTGTAGCACATCTCTGAAGGAGGGAAATGCCAATTGGGTTCCTTCGAGGAGACTTTGGAAAGTTGAAGAGAAGAATATTACCTCAAACAAGTCTGTGGAGATTCTCCATCAACCAGGTGATGGTTGTCCCAAAGGTGCCATTTTCCTCTTTCCTGAAAGTGAGGACAATTAACCAGTGGATCAGCTTGCCTCCAGAAATCGTGGGTGCTCCATCACTGGAGATTTTTAAGAGGAGACTGGACAATCACTTGTCTTGAGGTGGTATAGGTTCTCCTGCTTGAGCAGGGGGCTGGACTAGAAGACCTCCAAGGTCCCTTCAAACTTCTATTCTATTCTATTCTATTCTATTCTATTCTATTCTATTCTATTCTATTCTATTCTATTCTATTCTATTCTATTCTATTCTATTCCATTCCATATTTTCTATTCTATTCTATTCTATTCTATTCTATTCTATTCTATTCTATTCTATTCTATTCTATTCTATTCTATTCTATTCTATTCTATTCTATTCTATTCTACTCTATTCTTCTGTTCTATTCTATTCCTATTCTATTCTATTCTATTCTATTCTATTCCATTCCATTCCATTCCATTCCATTCCATTCCATTCCATATTTTCTATTCTATTCTATTCTATTCTATTCTATTCTATTCTATTCTATTCTATTCTATTCTATTCTATTCTATTCTATTCTATTCTATTCTATTCTATTCTATTCCATATTTTCTATTCTATTCTATTCTATTCTATTCTATTCTATTCTATTCTATTCTATTCTATTCTATTCTATTCTATTCTATTCTATTCTATTCTTAATCTCCTATTCTATTCTATTCTATTCTATTCTATTCTATTCTATTCTATTCTATTCTATTCTATTCTATTCTATTCTATTCTATTCTATCCCTATCTTCTATTCTATTCTATTCTATTCTATTCTATTCTATTCTATTCTATTCTATTCTATTCTATTCTATTCTATTCTATTCTATTCTATTCTATTCTATTCTATTCTATTCTATTCTATTCTATTCTATTCTATTCTATTCTATTCCATTCCATTCCATTCCATTCCAGGTGTTTTTTTTCCTTTGGAGACATTTCACTTCTCATGAACTGAAGAAGCTTCTTGGATGAGAAGCAAAACCTCTTCAAAGAAAAAAAAAACAAGAAAGTCCAGTTGACTTTTGGAAAAAGCACCTCTGGGACTATCTCTAACAAGTTTCCAGGTGGAACAATTATTTTTTTTCGAGAACGTGAAAGAGAGGTTAGAGCAGACATGTCAAACTCATGACGTCACATGACATTGCACGACGTATTGGAGCTTTTTTCCCATTGCCGGCCATGGGGTGGGCATGGTTTCCTGGGGACGCATCCGGCCTGCAGGCCAGCAATTTGACACCCCTAGGTTAGAGGGATCAGGGATCAGAGATCAGAGATCAACCTATCAGGGACAAAGGGTGCAGGTATCATAAAAGTCCTTCAGGAGCTCAAACTTTAATTTTATGCTGAACTCATGAATCACTGCAATTAGGGTCAAGAAATGGAAGAAGTGGTTTTTGTCAGCAGGCCTGGCAACCACAAATGGAGCCAGGAGCCAGTCAAGTGATTGATTTGGTTGTGTTGCTGCTGGGGAGGGCAGGTGTGTGTTTTTATGGGTTTTTATTGTTGTGTATTCTTAATATTGTAAGCTGCCCGGAGTCACCTCTATATGAGTTGGGCAGCCGTATAAATTTGTTTAGCAAATGAAAATCGGAAGGGGAGGGGGAGAAATGAAATAAGAAATTTCCATTGAAATTTCAAGAGAAATTTCGCTTAGTTTTCTAAACGAAGTAGAAAGTTCAAAGCAACAGACTTCTCCGCCTTTAGCAAATGGGTAGGAGACGAAGAGGATTGCACTGAACTTTGGAGATAGCTGTGCAAGTAAGATAAGACCAGGAAAAATCTGCCAGATGTGAGGGAGGCTCGAAAAATGTGCCAGAGGTGAGGGATGCTCGAAATGTTGCAATGAAGCTAGGGCTGGTCTGAGTTTTTCCACTGCACAATGGTAGGTTTGTTCTGTAATGGGGTGAGTCCAATTTGAGCAGTGCGGGATCCATTAGGCATGCTGGCTATCAAGGTAGGAACTTTACTATTGAGCTGAGGGTATCAAGAGCATCTCTGGGAGAAGACAGTGAGTGTGTTTGAGCAAGCTGGGTGAACGTCCTTGCTACTCCTTTGCATTCCTTCTGAGAATCCAACTTCCTTAAGCCAGGATTTCTTTCCAAGACCAGCAGGTGACGTCAATAAACCCTGGTTATAAACGTGGTAGCTCGGGATGTAATTTTGGGCACAATGTGTCAGCCTCGCCAGGTAGATCAAAGCAGAAAATGAACTCTACCGGGAAGCGAAAGCTACTTTTATTGAGATGGGCTAATATGAAAGAATTTGCAAGTCTGATTGTGCTGGACCCCTTCCCTTCCCCTCCCCTTCTTATACTCCAGTGAATTGGGGGGGGGTCTGTCTTAGCTGCTTCCAAACATTATCTTGCCGTATAGATGGGCGGCAAACAAATTTAATAAATAATAACTACCTGGCTGTTCTGGACTTTAAAAAGGTTTCATCCCTTTTGCTTAATGGAGCTTGCATGTCTCAATGAAGCCTCTGTCTGTCTGTCTGTCTATCTATCTATCCTCTCTCTTTTTTACACACACACACACACAAACACAAATATATATATGAAGGGACGCGGTGGCTCAGTGGGTTAGGACGCTGAGTTTGTCGATCAGAAGGTCGGCAGTTTGGCGGGTCGAATCCCGAGTGCCGCGTAGCAGAGTGAGCGCCTGTTACTCGTCCCAGCTTCTGCCAACCTAGCAGTTCGAAAGCACGTAAAAATGCAAGTAGAAAAATAGGGACCACTATGGTGGGAAGGTAACAGCGTTCCGTGCGCCTTTGGCATCTAGTCATGCCGGCCACATGACCACGGAGACGTCCTCGGACAAGCGCTGGCTCTTCGGCTTTGAAACGGAGATGAGCACCGGCCCCTAGAGTCGGAAACGACTAGCACGCATGTGTGGGGGAACCTTTACCTTTATATATATATATAATCTATCTATTAACCACCATCTCCCTCATAGGGGGGCTCATGTATCTTTCTTACTCTCTAGAAGTACTTTGCTTAATTTAAGGAGCTGGGAAAACTCTTGTCTAGAACTTGTTAGAACCTCTTCTGTGGTCCACCCCACCCTCTTTCGCAATAGCTGGGGTCTCTTTTCCATGTTCCGCACGAATGTGTGTGAAGCCAACTGATAAACTTTCCCCCCGCTGGAGCCTGTATTGTGGATTGAAGTTAGGAGAGGGCTCAGCCCCGTCTCCACCACCCGTGCTGCTGAGTTTTTTTAACGTATTTTATGAGGATGGATTTTTATTATTCACTCCCAGAGTCACGGGACCACCACTTGCAACCTTCTCAGCCAGCGTCCAGCAAGCAAAACTCAGCGGGGGAAGCTGGATTTGCTTATCAGCCCTGTGGTTCACTTAACAACCGCAGTTATTCACTTAACAACCCTGGCAAAAAAAATTTGTAAAATTGGGTGCGTTTCGTTTAACAACTTCCTTGTTTGGCCATGGAAATTCTGGGCCCGGTTGTCCACATAAGTCAAGGACTACCCGTGTCCCTAAAGCCGGCTTCCTTCGGTAAAATTCCTGCAGAGCTTAGACGCCCTTTCCTGACTTAAGAGGTTAAAAAAGTTTTTGAGAAAGGGCAGATGGGGAGACCAGCATAATCCAAGGCCATTTTGCAACTTTTAAGAGAACACAGAGAAATAAAAACTGCTTCAGCTCCCTTCCCTGGAGATCGTGCGAGAAGCACCACATCTATAAAGTTCTGGGAAAGCAGAAAGAGTCGAGAACTTCGCCCGGCGCTCGCAAAGTGCTTACCCCGAAGGGCCATTAGCAGCAACCTGCATTATTGAGGAGGGCCTGATGGAGCAACCGCCAACACTGGGTGGCCCTGGGGGCAAACCACTCGGCGTGCTTTGCAAAAGCCGCAAGACCAAGCCACCTTGCGAAAGGAGAACGTCAGGCCAGCATCTCTTCCCGTTTCTGGCTCCTTCTCACCCAGGGTGTTTGAGTCCTTCCTCAGAAGAACGGCTAACTAATGTTTCCAGGTGCAGAATCGCTTCATGTTTAAAAAATAAAATGAAATAAAAGCCGATGTAGAATTCCATTTGAAGCGGAAACCGTTCCGGGCCTCTTAAGAGAAAGTATGGATCTATGGGGCACCTTGAGAAGGCTTTCTTTGCGTTTTAGAGTTTGCCTTTCAGCTTCAAAAGAAACCAGATTTTTATGGTGGATCTGATTCACCACGGCTTGTAGGTCTAGTAGTTAATCATTTCTACCACGTTAACCGGGAATTCTTAGTCTGAAGCTTAGGAACAGCGTAGATTTTCCTTTAGAAAGTGGCAAGAGTGCATTTCGTAACTCTCGAAATAAGGCTATAGTCAAAAACTCGGTCTCATGATGGATGGAAGGAAGGAATTAACCATAGGCATTCAAAGAATCTATGGAAAGGAAAGAAGAAAGAGAAAGGGAAAAGGGAAAAGGGAAAGGGAAAAAGGAAAAGAAAAAGGAGCTAGGGGACAATTTTTTTTGTCTTGTCTTAGCCTAAAGAACTGCAAAGCTAACTGGTTATATATATACTGAGTGCAAACTTTTTAAAGCCCAAAGTTTCAACTGGCCACTAAGAGGTTTGGGAGGCCGAGGAAGAGCCGTGGATCCATATCATATCTGAAACATGATTTTAATTTACATCTGTGTTTACTTTTAATAACAAACAATACTAAGTTCAATATTGTTTAGGCGATTAATTATACGGGCTGTAGGTTATGATCGAAAGGCTGAGCGCCAAAGAATTGAAGCCTTTGAACTCTGGTGCTGGAGAAGACTCCTGCGAGTCCCTTGGACTGCAAGGCGATCCAACCGGACGGTCCTAGAGGAGATCAACCTTGACTGCTCTTTAGAAGGCCAGATCCTGAAGCTAAAACTCAAATACTTTGGCCACCTAATGAGAAGGAAGGACTCACTGGAGAAGAGCCTAATGCTGGGAAAGATTGAGGGCAATAGAAGAAGGGGACGACAGAGAATGAGGTGGCTGGATGGAGTCACTGAAGCAGGAGGCGTGAGCTTAAATGGACTCCAGAAGATGGTGGAGGACAGGAAGGCCTGGAGGAACGTTGTCCATGGGGTCGCGATGGGTCAGACACGACTTCGCAACTAACAACAACAACAGGTTATGATCTCTGGCTCCTACTGACCTGCGGCTTTCCCCCGTCTTATTCTTAAAAAGCTTTGAAAAATTCATTTGATTCTCTCTTTTGGGAGTTTCCGGCTTTCTTATACTGCTAGAAGTTGGAAACTTTTGTTGCTGGTTAGCTGGAAGTTTTCACCCTTTTCTCCTTTGGAATTGCGATGTGGTGTTCGTTTAACAACGGCGGATTTGCTTAAGGATTGCTGCAAAACATGTCATAAAATAAGGCTCGGTCAGGTGAATGCCTCAACCTACAGCCGTAATGACTGGAAATCCAGTCCCGGTTGGGATCATAAATCAGGAATCGTAATCAAGGATCCAGGGATCCAGGGATCATAACCTACAGACCGTATAATTAATCGCCTAAACAATATTGAACTTAGTATTGTTTGTTATTAAAAGTAAACATAGATGTAAATTAAAATCATGTTTCAGATATGATATGGATCCACGGCTCTTCCTTGGCCTCCCAAACCTCTTAGTGGCCAGTTGAAACTTTGGGCTTTAAAAAGTTTGCACTCAGTTTGCACTCCTTTTCCCTCTCACAAAATCATGGTAAAAAAAAAAACCCATGAGAAATGAAAGCATCAGACCTCCGCTGCTGATCATTTCTAGCCTTCAAGATGGCTTCATTTTGCCCAACGAGGATCTACTTTTAGCAAGCCTAACTCCGACAGCAGATGGATCCCTCTCTGCCTTTATTCAAACTGGAACCCGTCTGGTCTAGTATCAGGCGCCGGGCTAGAAAGTGAGATGGTGCGTTCTAGTCCCGCCTTAGACTCAAAAGCCAGCTGGCTGACCTTGGGCCAATCACCAGGAGACTGTGAGTTCTAGTCCTGCCTTAGGCGTGAAAGCCGGCTGAGTGACTCTGGGCCAATCACCAGGAGATGGTGAGTTCTAGTCCTGCCTTAGGCATGAAAGCCAGCTGGGTGACTTTGGGCCAATCACCAGGAGATGGTGAGTTCTAGTCCTGCCTTAGGCCTGAAAGCCCACTGGGTGACTTTGGGCCAATCACCCGGAGACTGTGAGTTCTAGTCCTGCCTTAGGCGTGAAAGCCAGCTGGGTGACTTTGGGCCAATCACCAAGAGATGGTGAGTTCTAGTCCTGCCTTAGGCCTGAAAGCCGGCTGGGTGACTTTGGGCCAATCACCAGGAGATGGTGAGTTCTAGTCCTGCCTTAGGCGTGAAAGCCGGCTGGGTGACTTTGGGCCAATCACCAGGAGATGGTGCGTTCTAGTCCCGCCTTAGACTCAAAAGCCAGCTGGGTGACTTTGGGCCAATCACCAGGAGGCTGGGAGTTCTAGTCCTGCCTTAGGCCTGAAAGCCAGATGGGTGACTTTGGGCCAATCACCAGGAGACGGGGAGTTCTAGTCCCGCCTTAGCCATGAAAGCCAGCTGGTGACTTTGGGCCAATCACCAGGAGACTGGGATTTCTAGTCCCGCCTTAGACCCGAAAGCCACCTGGGTGACTTTGGGCTAATCATTCTCTCTCAGCCCAACCTACCTCACAGGATTGTTGTGGAAAAAACAGGAGGGAGGGAGGAGGATTTGGTCTATTCGCCCCTTGAGTGATTTGTCAAACATAATAAATACACATAAATAAAACTCAGTCCCTTTTCCAAGCCATTCTAGCTGTGTCTTTGCATCCGGCTGTCAAATTGCTCCAGTGAGTTAAGCAATCACTTGTTGAGCATGGAATAAAGGCAGTACTTACTTGGTTTCCATCAGCCAAAGGATGATTTATCTTTTCTCCCAACCCAGCCTCTCTGCCTTCTCCCCGGGATAAAAAGCTGCTTGGTGCTTTGGCAACTGTTGTTGTCTTTAGGCGGAGATTTGTGCTGTAAAATGCACAATATGTTCTATCTGCCCTTTGGGAGACATCAAATATTCACCAGGCTGAAAAAGGGGAAAGTCAGCTGATGCTTTGCCTGCTCCCATCCTCCCAATTCAGGAAGGGGTCAAAATGTGCCAGATCTCCAGCTCTGATGCTCCAGCTCACCGCATTTGTGCAGTGTGGGAATGCAGGAAAAAGAGAGGAGACCAAAGGGCACCAGGACAGGCTGTGTGACGTGTGAGAACACAACACTGACCCCCTCCTAGCTGACCTATGTCTTCCCCTGCACACGCACACGCCTCCAGCACTTAATCCAAAGGCACAATAGATTTGGGTGGGAGAGGGAAGAATTGGCTGATGAGCTGGTGACCACAAGCTTGAATTTCAAGGATTTATAAAGACGGAGGAGCGGTAAATATGGCGGAGAACCAGTTTGCTCTGGTGGTTAAGGCATCAGGCTAGAAACAGGAGACTGCAAATTCCAGTCCTGCCTTAGGAATGAAAACTGGCTGGGTGACTTTGGGCCAATCACCAGGAGACTGCGAGTTCTAGTCCCGCCTCAGCTGTGAAAAGCCAGCATGGTGACTTTGGGCCAATCACCAGGAGATGGTGAGTTCTAGTTCCGCCTTAGCCATGAAAACCAGCTGGGTGACGTTCAGACAATCACCAGGAGATCTGAGTTGTGGTCCCACCTTAGCCATGAAAACCAACAGGGTGAGGTTGGGCCAATCACCAGGAGATCACGAGTTCTAGTCCCGCCTTAGCCCGGAAAGCCAGCTGGGTGACATTCAGACAATCACCAGGAGATCACGGGTTCTATTCCCATGAACGCCAGGTAGGTGACTTCGGGCCAGTCACTGTCTCTCAGCCAATCCATTTCACAGGGTGGTTGTTGTTGTGGGGAAAACAGGAAGAGAAAAGAGCATCAGGTATGTTTGCCCCCTTGAGTTGCTTATAAAACAATGATAAAGGCAGGATATGAATAACATTTTAAAAGGCTTACAGGGAGACTTTTTATACCCAACATACATGTATATTCCTGCGTGTATGAGTGATATATAGGGGACTGAATTCAGTTCACTGATTACTCCTGCGTGCAAAGGGGACAACACAACGTTGCAGCCCAGGACGCCTGAAGAGAGGGCACTGCATTGCGTGGGGGCTTCCTCCCCTCTTTCTGCAGACAATAACATTCCTTAACAGGAAGCAATGCCAAACTCCAGAGAGGGGGCCTTGAAACAATGCAGCTTCTGCAAAGCCAGTCCCCAAGTCTTCCACCCCCCCTCCTCTCCATCTGTTCCTCTGCCGCTGATGCTGATGGCTTTTGACAAGGCCCTCCTGCACACAAGACTGTTTCCCCCAGAAAATCTATTACAAGTTGTTCTTAGACAAGACAGAAATCTTTCTCCTTCTGCCGCGCCAAGTGGGTCTTGCTCAAGTGTCCCACCCCAGGCAGGAAAGGAGTGGGCAGAGGGTCTGCGGTCTCTGATCGGCTAGGAGGGTGGGAGGGGGGTCACCAAGACAACTTTCAAGCAATCTGCCCAGCTCCCTCCCACCTTGGGACCATCGGGAATAATTGGGGGTACAGGATCCCTCTCTGCTTTTTTTCTCCCTCTCCTCTCCGCAGGGGTAACCTCAGGGTGGTTGTGTCCATCTGCCCAAACTAACTTTAACAAAACCACATCTGATGGACTGCAGCAGGCAGGGAGACGGGCAGACACTCCCTTTGGGGAATGGATCAGAACTTTAAAACCCAAGCTGGCTGGCAAAAGTCATATATATGTCGATCAGAAGGTCGGCAGTTTGGCGGGTCGAATCCCGAGTGCCGCGTAGCAGAGTGAGCGCCTGTTACGCGTCCCAGCTTCTGACAACCTAGCAGTTCGAAAGCACGTAAAAATGCAAGTAGAAAAATAGGGACCACTGCGGTGGGAAGGTAACAGCATTCCATGCGCCTTTGGCGTCTAGTCATACCGGCCACATGACCACGGAGACATCCTCGGACAAGCGCCGGCTCTTCGGCTTTGAAACGGAGATGAGCACCGGCCCCTAGAGTTGGAAATGACTAGCACGCATGTGCAGGGGAGCCTTTACCTTTATCATATATATATTGAACCAGAAAACAAATTTGAGTTCTCCCGGTGAAAAGGACAGCAAAAAATTGGCGCCATCTGAAGTGCAGAAATGCCGCAATGCCCCAGCTGCATACACCAACACGCAGAGAGAGAAAGACTGATTTAAGTGTTTTGCAGGAGGAAAAGGAATAAAAATTATGGCCCAAATCAGTGTTTGTCAACCTCAACAATTGTAAGATGGATTTCAACACCCAGAGAATCTCTCAGCTGTGAATCTTAAAATTGCTGAGGTTAAGAAATATTGTCCTCAACAAGATCCCGTGGAAGATTCTCTCACCAACTTTGCACAAACACAATAAATTTTGGGGGGTGGTGGTGTGTCTATTTGTGTTATGCAGTGCAATTACGCTTACAGGTAGTCCTCAGCTTGTGACCGCTTTTCACACTTATGATGGTTGCAGCATCCTTGATCCAAATGCGGGCATTTGGCAACTGGTTCATATTTATGACCGCCGCAGTCTCCCAGGATCATGTGTTCCCCTCTTGCGATCTGCTGACAAGCGAAGTCAATGGGGGAAGCCGGATTCCAATTAACAACCGTGTTAGTAACCTAACAACTGCAGTGATTCACAACTGTGGCAAGAAAGGTGGCAAAATGGGGCTAAACTCACTTTAACAACTTAGCAATGAAAATGTTGGGATCAACTGTGCCCAAAAGGTGGAGACTGCCTGGATCCAGTTTTGCATCCCACTGAAGAGATTTGGCGGCTTCCTCCAGCAATAAAAGTTTTATTTTTTTCATATTTTTGAACTACCTGTCTCCCTCAAAGAGGGATCTGGGTGGGGTGCAAAAAAAACCAAAAACTATTTCTCCCCAGTCTGTAACGGAAGAACAAAAAAAAAAGGGATGATCAAGAATGAAACTTTGGCTGCTAATGTGCCTCTTTGTTTCAACTTGCCATTAGAGTAAGTGGGGGGAGGTATTGCTTTAGAAGTGTTTATGATTCTGCTAAAGACTGTGAGAGCCCGAAACCTTTCCAAGGACATTGGAGCAGGTGTGGAGAAACAGCAGACGGTTCCCATAACAAAGTGAAATTGTTTACAGGGACTATTTTGAGAGGTTTGGGTGTTTGGCCAGAGAGATTGTTTAATTCTATGAATGGAAGTGTGGAAGCCAAAGAGGAGAGAGGTTTGGGAAAGACGAGAGATGCACACACACTTCTTGGGCAATTCATCACTAAAGAAGGGCAAAGACACCATCCTTCATTCAGAAGCTCACCCAGACTCTCTCGTCCTACGGAAGGAAATCTGGAGGGCAATTTCTCTTTCGTCAAATGAGATAACCAGGAAGAAGAAAAAAAAGTCAAGAAAATGCCTTTCCTTGCCACTAATTTCAATTTTTTCTCTCCCTTTTATCACGTGCAGGGGTGCCAAACATAAGTGTTGAAAGTGCCAGGGCTAATTCTGAACTAGACTCCCCACCCCCACCCCAACAGGGATATATTTTAGGTACAGGAAATTTTAAAACGTTTTGATTCAGGGGAGTCTTTTATTGCTAAGCTAGTGCATTAAGACTTACAGATGCACGTGCTTGTAATGATAAATCGCGTGAATGAAAGAGTCAATGGTGTATCTATCTGGAATGCGCCTTGGCATTCATTATCGTTGTAATTATTGATGTTGGACGTACGCTGCATGAGTATTTATTTTGTGCTGGAACTAGGGTCTATATAGCTTTTGGCTGCATCAGCATTAAACTTTAACAGTAGGAAGAGTGTCGATGCTTTCGGAACTTTGGCGAATTCTCCTGAGAACACCATAGTTGTCCAAGAGGAGAAATTGATGGACCACTGAACAAAGCAACTCGCAGTTCTCACTCAAGACACAAATGACCAGGCTCACATTATCCTACTTGGGACACATTATGAAAGGCCCAGCTTTCTGGAAAAAGCTCTACTGCTGGGGAAAATAGAAGAGGACCATCATCAGCAAGTAGCAACCCGTGCCATGTTGGAAGGCCTGGCCAGGGACTCATTGGCATGGAGCAAATCCATTTATCCGGCTGCTAAGAACCAACAGGCAAAAATTACAGGTAGCCCTTAACTTATGACCTCGGTTGAGACCAAAATAAGTGAGTTTTGCCCCACTTTACGGCCTCCCTTGCCAGTTGTTAAGTGAATCAATGCAGTTGTTAGTCACATGGTTGTTAAATGAATCTGGCTTCCCCCATTGATTCTGCTTGTCAGAAGGTCGCAGATGGTGACCACATGACTCCGGCACAGTGCAGCCGTCATACATGCCAGTTGTATGACATCTGAATTTTGATCACGTGACCACCCTGGGGACGCTGCAACGGTTGTAAAGTGTGAAAAACAGACCCTTTTGTCGGTGCCATTGTAACTTCAACTGTCACTAGGTGGATTGTTGTAGGTTGAGAACTACCTGTTATTAAAGTTGGCAAATTAACACTGATTTGGGAACTGCACTTGTGTAGGAGGCCGCTGAAGTAACAGAAAAGCAGAGTTAAGGAAGATTAGGTTTGCTCAAGTTGCAACCCATTTACTGAGCGAACCCAGGAAAGCCTATTTCCAAAATGATTCAAAGCCTTTAAAAGGCTCACAAAGAGAGGTAACACTGGAGCAAACCAGCCCAAATAGTTGGAACATCATCTGGAACCTCGTCATGGAAATACTTGCTTTTCCTACTCTTAATGGCCAAGATAACAGGATCACAGAGACAGAAGGGACCTTGGTGGTACTTCTTAGATCTTATTTTAGGAGGGGCATGTTTTGGACCTCAGAAACCCCTGCAGAGAAGGCCCAGTACCCATTTGCTGTCTGATCTAACTGCAGCACCTGCAAGTGTCTCCACCCCAGGTGGCTTCATGCGCGGTGAGGAAGTTTCCATTTTAAATGAGCCAACATTTTTCCTGTGGACCTTTTGAGCATGCAACCTGAGGAGATGGGTGAAGTCTGACAGATCTGAAGAGAGTAGACACCAGGTGACGATTGGGGTGTGCGTTTTGTGGCTATGCACCAGAGCAGAAATGACTGGTGTTGGACCTCTGATGATACCTACAGGCCCTTTCGTGGAGTTGCAGAGAACTGCGAGATGGGACTCCATAGATTAACTCCATTGATTGCAATTAGTGTATCGAACGGGAATTACTCTAAGGGCTTACAGTTCCCCCAGTGGCTTCTACTGTTTGAGCTGGGGGTTGGACTAGAAGACCTCCAAGGTCCCTTCTGACTCTTGTTATTCTACCTTCCAAACATAACCATCTTCCGATTTTCTGGGCGATTGTGGCTTATGGAGGAACAGCTAATGCTATCTTTGGACTTTGCTGCCCTCTGCTGTTGAGTCTTTAGCCAACCTACTTATGGCCTGGCAGCTCAACTATGCTAACCCTAGTTTACAAAATATGTATTGTACCTAAATACTGTACAGGTTTTATGTGTCTAATGTATCAGATCCGCCTCCCCCCGCTTGTCTCACATTTTTATCTGTTTTCCCTGACCAACTCAAGTATCTCACCCCCTGAATAGTGAGATGCGTCTGATGAGGTTGGAACCCTAGGACAGTGATGGCAAACCTTTTAGAGACCGAGTGCCCAAACTGCAACCCCAAACCCACTTATGTATCATCGGGTGCCGGGTGGGTGTGGCCCTTTGGGTGGGTGTGGCCCATTGGGTGGGCGTGGCTGCAGTGGTAACGGCAGACTGGGTGGGACTAAAAAGTTCAATCAATCAATTCCAACTTTGCGAGATTTTTTTTCCCCCGCGAGAAGTTGAAATTGATTGATTGATTGATTGAACCTTTTTTTTTTGCACACAGCAGCAGAAGCCTAAAGCCAAAAGGTTTTATAAAACCCAGCTGAAGGCCTAGGACTGGGGTGATGGTGTGCGTGCCCAGAGAGCTCTGCATGCCACCTGTGGCACCCGTGCCATAGGTTTGCCACCACGGCCCTAGTTAGTATATGCTCTTTTCATCTCTCCCTCTCCCAGTTCCATTTACTCTGGAGTAGAGCAGGCAATACATACAGTTGAGAACTCTTGTGAACTGAAGGATTATATCCACTTTTGCACATAAGACAAAATATTGGTGGGAGAGTGGAAAACACCGACTGAATTATCCAATTTGTTAAGTCTAGATAGAATGACTGCTGGACACATTTCATAACACGTGCTCAAATAAGGGGCATTAGGTTTCACACAACATGACGGAACCCGCTGATTTCTTACAATGTATACTTAATCACAAACTTCCCGTGTTTTAGCCAAACTTAACAGACTGAGCAAATTCAGCTTTGTAACCTTCCAAATGTGTTGGCCTAAACCAGGGGTAGGCAACCTTGGCTCTTTTATGACTCGTGGACTTCAACTCCCAGAATTCCTGAGCCAGCGTGGGGGAAAGTTTGGCCCCCTCATGACTTGTGGACTTCAACTCCCAGAATTCCTGAGCCAGCATGGCTCAGCTTGGAAACCTCTCCCTTTCCCCTCAGCATGGCTGGCTCAGGAATTCTGGGAGTTGAAGTTCACGAGTCATAAAAGAGCCAAGGTTGCCTATCCCTGGCCTAAACCAATGTTTTCCAACCTTGGCAAATTTGAGATGTGGGGACTTCAACTCCCACAATTCTGGGAGCTCAAGTCCACGTAGCCTAAAGTCATCAAGGTTGAGAAATATTCTTGGCTGTGCTGATTAAATCTGATGGAAATTGCAATTACACATCTACCAAACACCACAGTGGAGAAAAATTATGTAAACACACCGTTTTCACTCTTTCAAGGTCTGCATTCCCCCCAAAAAACGCGTCGGGCAAGGCAAACAATTAAAAAAAACCCAACTTTTTAATTATTATTTGGTCCTTTGGAACCTGAGCTTGAAAACCACTCATGGGATAATTCATATTATACAGGGAACTGATTACAGATTCGATTTACAATTGATAAAATATCCTATGTTTTCTTAAGAGGTGGACAATATTTACACGATTAAAAATTATTCACAGCTCAGTGAGAGTGAACCAAAAAAGACGCACACGTACATAATACACACAAAAAAGAAAGATTTAGAAAGCAGAAATGGCAGACATAATTTTTGGACGGAATCAAAAACAAATCATGAGGGGAAGAGCCGGGCCATTCTGTGGCCTGGGACGATGAAAACCAGGCAGGATGAGAAGTCGACTTGGAGTCAACCCAAAGAAGGCGAAAGAGTGGAAGAAACAAAACAGGGAGAGGAAGTCAAACTTCCTTTCCACCGCTACCTGAATATGGGTGAGGAACAAATGTTAACAGGTAGGAAGTACGACAAAAGCTTGGCATTGCTGCTTCATTCCCCAAGTCCTGGCAATGCCACGTTAGCCCTCGGTTCAGCCACACCCGGTCCTTTTGGAGTCTTCCATGCTACGTGCTACGCTTCAGAGCCCTTCTCCCTGCTCCTGAGAGTTACGGCATATTTGCAAAGAAATCACCTTTGACATCAAGTGTTAATTGCTAAACATTCTTACCCACCCCGCCCTGCACAAGGTTCTCCGGGAAGAAGAATGGCTATTAAAATACGTGGAGGCTGCCTCGAGCTCTCCACGGGGATAGAAGAGTTATTAAATTCCAGGTCAAGTCCTTCGGGCGGCCAGGAAATTTCAGTTCAACCAACTCTTGACGTCTGAAGGGGTATCAACGCTGGAAGGATCGGGTTGCTGGCAGTGACCTTTGGATGGACAGGTGAGCGAAGCCAGTTGGTCAGGTTTCCTAGGAAGGCGTTCTTAACCTGGCCCCATTCCACCCTTTCCCAACGCACAGCCGGCCGTCACCTGCCATCAAAGGCCATTAAATTGCATTTCTCCAAAGCCAGTGCAAGAACACTACAACGTGCTGAGCTTTCTGCAGCCACTTTGCTCCAGCAGAACGTCCATCTCTTTGTCGTCTGGGTGGCCAAAATTGGATCTCTTCCATCAATTTGCTTTGGAGGAGGAAGAGAGAATCACTTTAATTCTACAGAACACAGGATTCTCTGATCCACTGGGATCTATCCACTCGACACCGAAGAATGGGATTTAACAGTGCGGGAGAACCATCTGCAACCCACAATTTCCAGCTGCCTCCTTTACACGACTGTCTTTAGGGATGTCTAGATCCTTTCACCTTTTCCCTTCTCTGACTGGCCTGAGCTGATGCTCTCTCTATGGCTCTGTCCCATTTGTGATCAGCCCGCAGAGCTAAAGCTCGCACGGCCTGGTGCCTCCTCTGCAGGAGATTCCAACAGTCAAGGATGACCATGATTGTTGTCGTTCCACCATGTGGTAGATAAAGAGACTCTGGAGAAGATTCAGCCACCGCCTGGGCCTCCAGATGACTTGTTAAACCAACTAGGGCCAAATATGGACCATTTCACTTCCCTTTGGTCTTGCTAAATGTCAATTAATCTCTGGAGAAGGAGGCTAAATCCTCCTCTACTCCCAGGCTCACTGTGAAGACCACCCCCCCTCAAATTGCAAGCAAAGGGCACAAGTCCACCCCTTCTCCCAGCCCCACCCTGGCTGTCCTCCAGCATCTTCTGCCTAGACAGATTTGAGATAAAACCTTCTCTAGATGCCTTCATCAGGACAGGGGCAGGAATCAGTTAGGACAAGAGACCACAAACTCCAGGCTCCCTAAAACTTTACAGAACGAAAAGGGGAGCATTTGCTACCGATGACGCCCTGACGTTCTTGAGTCCACACCTCCTCCAATGCTCTCTTAGGATCAAGAGGGCTTGGCCAGAAGAAGGCTATCCCTGCTTCCTTGGGTTCAAACCCATCCTGTTTCACTAGAAACCCCCTCCCTGGATACCCTGTTCCCGAGTCCGAACTCCACAGATGCTCAGCTACTCCCCTTCAACCTCCTCCTGGACCTTTTTCCAACAGTACGGCCGATCCCTTTGAAGGCCAGCAGCTCCCCGCCAGGATTCAGCTGACCTTCACGGGAAGATGGAAGAATCTCTAGCGGTGGCTTCCCAAGGCCTTTCTGGGAGGCTGAGTGTCCAACAGCAGAAAATAAAAAAAAAAGTGCTAAACTCATTTAAGGTCTTCAGGCATGTCCACCTGTCGTCTTCCAGGCAGAGCTAAACCTGGATAATGGAAGGCCGAGGGATAAACAGTCCCTAATCTGTTTTCCTCTCCTCCCATGGCTTATCCTTCTTGGGGTGATGGGGAAGGGGCCAACCACAGACATTGTGTGTGTGTGTGTGTGTGTGTGTGTGTGCTCCCCTCCCTCTTTTAACAGCTAGGGTGCTTGCACAAGGACATGGACTCCCAACTCTTCCCGTGTGCTCACTTCGTTACGCCCCAGCCCCCCCCCCCCAGCTGCAACGAAAGGACATTGCAACCCAACAAACACACACGGGCTTCACCTCCCAAAAGGACACCGACAAGGACACAACAACACAAAGACAAATTAAAGACCTTCTGCTCTTCCCAAGCGAGACAAAGCATTAGCTGGCCGGCTACCAAAATGGAGGCGTGGGCCTCTGTTCCTCGCCCGGCCCGGGCGGGCGGGAGGGATGGCCACAAGAAGGGAAGAAGAAAGGGCAGATGCCAAAGCAGACACCTCCCCCGCTCCCAGCCCAGTGTCTTCAGCACACCCCTGGCCCACCGCAGCCTCGGGGCTAGTGTGAAATGCCGCTCACCCTAGGACTGCAGGCAGGTCTCCCCAGGTGGATGTGCAGACTCCACCTCTCTTGTGAATCAGGGGGCGTCCAACCAGAACAACTTTAAAACTTGTGGACTTCCACTCCCAGAATTCCCCAGCCAGCTGTGCTGGCTGGGGAATTCTGGGAGTGGAAGTCCACAGGTCTTAAAAGTTGCCCACGTTGGAGCCCTCTCTGCTATAAATCTCCTGCGACTGGACAAACGTTGCTAGAAGGGGGGGGGGGAGAAGCCCATCCCACCAGCGGCCGACGCCCTGAACCACGAGGGAAGGCAGGCAGACAGACAGACAGACACATTCGCCAGAGGTATATTGTTGCAGCCGTAGGATATCTTGGCAAGCTGAGGGAAGGAAGGACCGCGCAGTCCCCGGGGGGCCAAGCAGCTGGCAGCGCTCAGGCTGTTTGGTAGGCTGGAACCTGCATCCTTCCCCCAGCTCTAAAAAATTTTTTTCTTCTTTTTCTTTTCCTTGCTCTCCTATCCTGACCGCAGCTTTGGATAAAGTGCATCTTCTGTGGGAAAAGGGGAGATGGATTTTTCAAGAGAGAGGGAGAGGGAGGGAGTGGGGGGGGGACACCTGAGCAGCTCCCGGCGTAACCCCAGAGAACGGGAGAAGAGTCGCTTTAGTTAGAGATCCGCGAGTCGTCGGTCCTCCTTAATCCTGACGGGCTCTGCACGGACGGCTGGGGCAATGCGCGAGACAGGCGGGGCTAGTAAAAGGCAGAAGCAGAAGAAGAGATGGGGTTGGGGGGGGCCCTTTGTCATAGTGGCCGGGGCCCGTGGAGTCCCGCCACCTCGGGGGTGAGCAGGGGGTTGTGCGTCCCCTTGGTTGACATCCAGTCGTTCAGGAATGCCTGGGTAGCCTTGCGGTGGGCCAAGCGGTGCGTGATGGAGAATCCGGCATTTCCTTCCAGCTGGGACAAAATCACCAGGACCTGCCTGAAGGAGGAGAACCGAAAGAGAGAAAAGGGGAGGGGGAAATGTTGGGAGCGGGAGGTGAGAGAGTTTCTCGAGCCTGCAGAAGAAGTTAAGTCATCCAGACCATCCAATCATTAAAATCCTCGCCAAACACACACACGCACACACACTTTTCAGCCAATATCTTGCAGAACTGCTAAACGGTGCAAAAGAGGGGATGTTTTCATCTCAATTGAGAGGAGGTTTTTGGCACTCACAGGGATTAGGCTCGCTAGAAACCATCAGAGCGAGCCGGTTTGGCGCACTGTAGTGGTTGGGGCGGGGGGGGGGGAAGCATCAGACCAGGAGACTGTGAGTTCTAGCCCTGCTTGAGGCACTAAGTCAGGGGTGTCAAACTCAATTTCATTGAGGGCCGCATCAGCATTGTGGTTGCCCTCAGGGGGCCGGGTGGGCATGGCCTACTGGGTGGGCGTGGCCTACTGGGTGGGCGTGGCTAGAGTGCCTACGGCCTACTGGGTGGGCAGGGCCAGCTCTACATCGTTTGCATCAAGGGTGCCTATGGGGGCCTGGGCAGGAGTGGGAGAGATCTGAGGGTCTCTGGCAGGAGGAGGGTCTCTGGGCCAGGGCCAAGGCAGTGGGGGCCGTTCCCTCACTGTTTCCAGGATGGCTTCGTGGGCCGCATGAAACCACTTCGCGGGCCGGATCCGGCCCCCGGGCCTTGTGTTTGACATGTCTGCACTAAGTCAACTGAGTGATTTTAAACCAGTGCCCAGAAAACCAAGATCAAACGACTTGGGAAGCTAAGCATCTGCTCCTCTTTCGTGTTCCGTTCTCTTCCACGCTCTTATTACGGGAGAAAGAACACTGGGACTTGGCAATAGGGCAGGGATTCACATGATGTTTCAGTCGCCCGTTTGGTTTGCGGTTAAGGCACCGGACTAAAAAAAAACAAACCGGGAGACTCTGACTTCTAGTCCTGCCTTAGGCAAAGTAGCACTTTAGACTTATATACCACTTTGTAGTGCTTTACAGCATTCTCTGAGTTTATGGAGTCAGCCCCCAACAATCTGGGTCCTCATCATACCGACCTTGGAAGGATGGAAGGCTGAGTCAACCTTGAGCCGGTCAGAATCGAACTGCCAAACTGCTGGCAGCCGGCAGTCAGCAGAAGTAGCCTGCAATACTGCATTTTAACCACTGCGCCACAATAATAATAATAATAATAATAATAATAATAATAATAATAATAATAATAATAATAATAGTAATAATAATAATAATAGTAATAATAGTAATAATAGTAATAGTAATAATAATAATAATAATAATAATAATAATAATAATAATAATAATAATAATAATAATAATAATAATAATAATAATAATAATAATAATAATAATAATAATACCGCGACCTGGTCATCGGAACTGACCAATTATGGATGAAACGTGTAACAGTGATACCCATTGTCATCGGGAACTGGGAACCATGTTCAAAAGCTTTGCAAAATACATCAAGAGATTGCAGCTGACTGCAATAACTCCAGCAAAGCTCCAAAAAAACCTGCGCTATTCGGAACATCTTACATTTTAAGGAGATACCTGGTTGATAGCTAGGATGCTGGCAGCAACCCGTGTCAACCATTAGTGCCAGTCAATTTGAGTGTTCAGTTGACTGAGTTTCATGTTTTATAAATAAAAGTTTAATAATAATAATAATAATAATAATAATAATAATAATAATAATAATAATAATAATAATAATAATAATAATAATTTTAAAAAAATGAAGTCAGTTGGACTAGTGGTTAAGACATCAAACTAAAAACTGGGAGACCCTGAGTTCTAGTCCTGCCTTAGGCACAAAGTCATCTGAGGGACTTTGGGCCAGCCGCTCCCTCTCAACCCTAGGAAATAGGCAATGTCAGAACGCTTCTGGAAAACTTTGCCAAGTAAACTACAAGGGACTAGTCCTGTCACCGAAACCGGATTTGAAGGCTGACACACATAAGCAAGGGATAAAAAGAAAAAATATCGAAGGCTGTTCAGGGATCTTGCTTCTCCTTATTTCCACGGCTTCAGCGTTTGAATGCACATCGGACCAGCCGTAGCTGCACTTCTATTCTGCGTTTTTGGGGTCTCACCTGTGCAAGGGTGGCACACTGTCCTGCGTTTTCAAGCTGCCCCGAGTGGACACAACATTGAAGCTATCGGTGCAGTCACACTGGACGTGGAGATAGGACTTGGGGTGCCGATTCTCCACCACCACAATGAGACCAGCCCAGCCGTGCGTCAGGTAATAACAGGTCATCCCTTCGCGACCCTGTTCCGGAAAGAAAAATAATCAGACTTTTCTCTGAATGAGTCCTATGTCCACAGGCTGGAGGCTGGGAAAAATTTCACCCATCACATTAAGCCAGGGGTGTCCAACCATGGCAACTCTTAAGACTTGTGGATTTCAACTCCCAGAATTGCCCAGCCAGCACAACTGTTTGGGAAATTCTGGGAGAGTTGAAGTTCCCAGGTCTTAGGGTTGCCAAGATTGGACATCCCTAGTCTAAACTAAGAGGCTGGCTGAGGAATTCTGGGAGTTGAAGTTCCCAGGTCTTAAAGTGGCCAAGATTGGACACCCGCACACTAAGCTACGATTAAGTGGATAGATTGGTCAAAAGGGTACTCAGTGATCCCAGACTCCTCAGAGAACTGAGAACTAAGAATCCCTTTGACTTCTCTTTTTTTTTAAAGTCAACAGTAAGAACCACCAAACTAGAATCCAAAATTCAAGAGGATCACGGTTACCAACCCCCTACCTCGTGCCGCTCGCCCTTGTTCTCCGTGAGGAGAATGATGGCGTCCGCCAAGGTGGTCGATTGGGCCTCAATCTGTTCCACCATCACAAGGCGGGAACTGTAGATGGCCAGGATGTAGCTGGAGAGTTCAGGATCAGGGCACTCACTGCTAGATGTAGGGCTGGAGCCTGAGAGAGATGGAAAGATACAGAGATAGGGCTGGATTCAGTTGTAGGAGACGCTGCCCCAAGCTTTATACCTTTCTGCCATCCAATGCTCTCCTCGCGTGGCATCCCTCAGCTAGTTTAAGAGGGTCAGACCATTATAATTTGTGCACTGACATAATGGAAATTTGGTTTATAGATCCCACTTGATGTTAAAAGACATATGATTATTCTATTTAAGAATTAAGAATTAGCTAAAATTTAAAACAAAAGGGACGCGGTGGCTCAGTGGGTTAGGATGCTGAGCTTGTTGATCAAATGGTCAGCAGTTTGGCGGGTTGAATCCCGAGTGCCACATAACAGAGTGAGCGCCTGTTACTTGTCCCAGCTTCTGCCAACCTAGCAGTTCGAAAGCACGTAAAAAATGCAAGTAGAAAAATAGGGACCACTATGGTGGGAAGGTAACAGAGTCGGAAACGACTAGCACGCATGTGCGGGGGAACCTTTACCTTTAACATGAAAATTTAAAAGAGAATCTGGTTGTGTATAAATAGTGGTAGATTGATAAACCTAGGCTGTGGTCCTGTCAATAATGTGTGATGTATTAGGATGTGAAACAGACGACGTTTATTAGGTAGAACATAGCTACTCAGCCACTGCGTACCTGTTAGATGCTATAGTTTTTGCTGTAATGAAATAAGGGAAATCTGGGTTGTGAGTATGTTAAAGGCTAAATTTGAATAATAAAATTAGGTAAACTTTAATAAGAGGACATAGATATATTTCAATGAAATTGAATTGACAAATTTTTCAAATGACCATGCTAGTTCTAGAAATTTACTAGTTTAAACTGGTTGTATGAAATGTTAAGGGAAATTGAGAAGGATGTTTTGATAATGTAACCTGAATTGTGTACCAAAAACTCTGTTACTGAATCTCTGATTACCCAGTCATTATGATGCTTTCTAAATACGTAGATTTTAACTGAAAAACCAATAAAACATGTTTTTTTTAAAAAAAGAATAGGGTCAGACATGCACTCCAATGTCTGTCTCCCTCCCTGCACGGAAGAGACTAGGATTTAAATTTCTGAAGAATCAAGGGCTCTCCTCAGCACTTAATTTACTTTTTTCCAGGAAAACGTAAAACGCTGAAATATTCAATGGCCTATTTGGTGGATGTTCCTTTTCACCAGAGAGAGCAAACGCCAAGGGAGAATTAAGGAGAGAAGGAAATAATTAAGATATATTTGTCAGATTTTTGTCCAGCTTTGCCTCCAGGTGAAAAACACTTGCTACGACAAGGAAGAACCCCACTGGAAAAAAAAATCTCATTTGCTCAGCTCTGCACTGAGGATGTTACCTAGTTTGGTGATCAAATGCCTGCAAGAAACTCAAGAAGAGAACCGCGGATGACTCCTGCTCCTTCCTGCAAACCCTACTCCCTCCTAGCCCTGATGATGTTACGAGGTTGGTAATGAAACGTCTGCAAGGAAATCACCAAGCTCAGAGAGCACCAAGGACCGCATCGCTCATCCCTGAGCTACAGATGTTCTCTCCTATCGAAGATCTCATTAAAGGGAGACCCTGTGAACATCTGTGGCTGTTCGAATCCCTGAGCCTTGGACTCCCCGGCTGCAATTCAACAACCAACCCTTCACTGTGGCTTCTGGAGAGAGTCCCCGATTCCCGATTCAAGAGGGCTTCTCTTCAGACGCTAGCATCGTCCTATTTCCTCTCGGCTACTCTTTAGAAGGCCAGATCCTGAAGCTAAAACTCAAATACTTTGGCCACCTCATGAGAAGGAAGGACTCACTGGAGAAGAGCCTAATGCTGAGAAATACTGAGGGCAAGAGAAGAAGGGGAACGACAGAGAATGAGGTGGCTGGATGGAGTCACTGAAGCAGTAGGCGGGAGCTTAAATGGACTCCAGAAGATGGTGGAGGACAGGAAGGCCTGGAGGAACGTTGTCCATGGGGTCGCGATGGGTCGGACACGACTTCACAGCTAACAACAACATTTCCTCTCGGTTCCACCCTCCCAGCAAGCCTTCCACTGCGGTCACCTGGGCCTGAGGTCCCCGGCCCTGAGGCCGTCCAGTGGTTGAAGGCACAGCACACCACGGCATACTCGCCCGGCTCCAGCATGATGTCACAGTTGACAAACTTCTTGACGGCTCGCTTGCTGTGGGCCATCAGGCGTCCCAGGCTTAGCTTGTTCCCATTGATGAAGGTGGCCCGGAACACCATGATGCAAAGGTCAAGGAGGTGGCTGTCCACGGTGTCCGAGCGTCTGAGAAAGGACAAGAGGGAAGAAGGGGGCACAGCTCACAGGCAGGGTCCATTTAGATCAGGGTCCCCAAGCTTGGCAATTCTAAGGCGGGTGGGCTTCAACTCCCACAGCTCCCCAGCCAGCAGTGGCTGAATGTGGAAGCACCATCAGGAAGTGTGGCAGCCTCAGTTCTTCACCCGGCTGGCTGGATCTGCCCCCTCACCTGCTGCCTTCCTGGAAAAGGGCAAACTCCAGAGTTGCTCGCTCCAGCACCGTCAGCGAGGTGACGGTGATGGGCCCGCTGGCCTTGTTGGGAAAAGCCGCCTGCACACGCACTTCGTGCCAGTCCGAATGAAGCTTGCAGATGTCCACGGAGTCGAAATACCTGGCAAAGGAAACCAGCATCATCTATCTTTAAATTGAGCCAGTCCCTCTCTCTCAGCCCAGCCCACCTCGCAGGGAAGTTGTGGTGGGGAAAATAGGAGGAGGAAGGTGTGTTGGATATGTTCACAACCTTGTGTTATTTGCAAAAACATTACAGGCAGAAGATGATAGATAATATGGATGTTACATACATACATACATACATACATACATACATGTGTGTGTAGATAGTAGAGATAATAGATGATAGATATTAAAGATAATAGATATAGAGCTTGAGTGTTTGTGTGTAGAAAGATATGATAGAGATGGATAGATATTAGATGAGATATAAATAGATATAGACAGATATATAGAGATGAGATAGCTATGGATAATATAGATGATAGATATATATAAAGCTTAGTGTGTGTAGATAGGTATTATATAGATAGAAATTAGAGATTATAGATGATACTTAATTCAATAATAGATGATATAGATAGAGCTTGAGTGTGTGTGTATAGATAGATATGATATAGATATTACATGATATAGATATAGGCAAATATATAGATAGATATGAAATAGATGAGATAGATAGACAGACAGACAGACAGATAGATCTTAAGTGTGTGTGTGTGTGTATCTAGATAGGCAGATTGACAGGCAGACCTAGGAGGCATTTCTACCTTATGATCTTGAGATCCACATCCGCACAATCCCAAAGCCGAACCGGAGCACCCCAAGAGCTCCGGGGCAAAGCTGGCTCCCGCTGGGAAATACCTGATGAAGTCGCTGTACTCTATCCAGAAGACGCCCTCACTGCTCCCGTGGGGCATCAGCTCGTGACGCAAATGGGAGGGCCAGTGGGACCATTCATCGGACCAGCTGCCATTCCAAGAGAAGCGGCCCCAGGGATTACGAAGTCGCAGCAGTCTGACAGGGATTTAGGGAGGGGGAAAAGAGAAAAAAATGGGTTACTTAGCTCTTACTCTGAGCTAAGAGTAAGGCATAAGCTCTTCACTGCGGGAGAAGAGCAGGCAGACCTGGGAAGGCGGGGTTAAATGTGTCATCTGCCTAGAATCATCACGTTGCCACAAATGGTCTGAGTCCAATCCTTCTTGAATTCTGTTGACCCTTATCTGGCACCCATGTAGTACTGATACTCAGTTGACTAGATTAATGGTAGGAGCAAAGGATCAGGACCATCCGTTCAGTTGCAGTTCAGGTACACAGGAATCTAGTCAACTAAAGTTCAGTATTAAATTGGCACTAGATAAAAAGGTCAATGGTATTCAAAGGAGTTGGACCTTTCTGGCAACATAATGATGATTCTAGGCTGATTACGCACTTAACTCCCCCACCCTCAGCTCTGCCTACTCTTCTTACATTTACAGAGATACAAAGATTGGCACTGCTCTGCCTTCACAAAAGATTAAAGAGTTTACAATGGATTGAATGAATAAGCACCAGCCTACTGAATATTACAGACATTTTATCTGCTGCCTTAGGAGGCAATGAATTGAATGCCGAGCGTGTTTGCTGAGAAATAAGTCCTGCTGTGCTTAAACAGGAAAGTGTGTCAAGGGTTACAGCTTACACCGCTGAAAACCAGCAAGAATGTAAGGGTTTTGTTTTTTGTTTTTTTAAAAAGGGCTACGACCTGATTTAAGAAACCTTACATTATTGCATTGGTTTCACTTGATTATCTGGTGGCTTGAATATAGTTGGCAGGTGCTCAAAGCAATATTCTTGAATCAAAGACATTTATTTCTTTATTTTAGATGTTTCCCATTGGCAAATTTCTTGCCAATGGTTGTTTTGAACCACTGATATTTGGATTCACTGCTGCTGTTAGTTGCGAAGTCATGTCCAACCCATCGTGACCCCATGGACAACGTTCCTCCAGGCCTTCCTGTCCTCTACCGCCTTCTGGAGTCCATTTAGGCTCACACAGAATGTTTAGCCAAGATCCCTTTACCCAGATTAAAGGTAATTAATTGGCAAGAAATTATAGTTTGTTGGATAAACCATGGCTCAGTTTTAAATTAGAATACGACAGCAAATTGACATTTTAAAATCAAGAGGGGCAACCTGTGGTGTCTATCTATCCAATCTCTAATATCTATTTATATCTATCATATCTATCTACACGCTCAAGCTCTATCTATATCTACTGTCTATTATCTCTAATATCTATATCTATCATTTATTATTTCTAATCTATATCTATCTACACATACTCAAGCTTTATATCTATCAATCATCACTAATATCTATATATATCTATTATTTCTTATCTATCTATCATCTATCATCTATCTATCTATCTATCTATCTATCTATCTATCTATCTATCTATCTATCGCTATATATATATCTCATCTATCTTCTAATCTTTTAATCTATCTATCTATCTGTCCGTCCATCCATCCATCCATCCATCCATCCATCCATCCATCCATCCATCTATCTATCTATCTATCTATCTATCTATCTATCTATCTATCTATCTATCTATCTATCTATCTATCTATCTATCTATCTATCTAATCTGTCCGTCCGTCCGTCTATCCATCTATCTTATCTTATCTTATCTTATCTTATCTTATCTTATCTTATCTTATCTTATCTTATCTTATCTTATCTTATCTTATCTATCTATCATCTATCTATCTATCTATCTATCATCTATCTATCTATCTATCTATCTATCTATCTATCTATCTATCTATCTATCTATCTATCTATTGGGGGCAATTAAGCTGACTTTGTAATAATGCCGCTTGGGGGTGTGTGTGAAAGCCCTAATAAGCAGGCATATACATAGAATGAGGGCTACTGCTAAGCTTGTAAGCCGCCCTGAGTCTTCGGAGAAGGGCGGGGTATAAATGGAAGAAAAATAAAAATAAAAAAATATCTATCTATCTATCTGTCTATCCATCTATCTATCCATCTATCTATCTGTCAGTCCGTCCGTCCATCTGTCCGTCTGTCCGTCTGTCCGTCTATCTATCTATCTATCTATCTATCTATCTATCTATCTATCTATCTATCTATCTATCTATCTATCTATCATCTATCTATCATCTATCTATCTATCTATCTATCTATCTATCTATCTATCTATCTATCAATCATCCTCCTACAGGTCTTTTTTTAGCCTATTTCTGACCATGATTGGTGAATACTGGTTAGCTTGTTTCTTACCACCTTTGAGGCTAAAGACATTCAAAGGCTTTACAAAGCTGAAGAAAGAAGAAAATCCAGCAATCTCGAATCAATCTCGAATCATTGGAAATAATTCAATCTATATACCCCTCATTTTAATGCAAGCAAACTGTCCGTGAGCAAAAGAGGCCAGAATCATCGGCGTAGCCACGTTTACCTGTATCCCTGCACATCTCGCACGTCCAATATGGAGTACGCATGCCGTGGCCGAAGACCCATGCTTTCATAGGCCGCATCATCCACCTTCATGTTGCCCCCTCCGCACGATGCTCCCATGAGGAAGCTGAAGAGTAAGAGAGATGGGAATAAAATGTGGGGACGGTATGAGAGAAGAAGCAAGAGACCAAGGACAAAGATCTAGGCCAGTGTTTTCCAACTTTGGCAATCTCCAGATGTGAGAACTTCAAATCCCACCATTCCACGGCTCTCGTGGCTCCTGCTAAGAATTCTGAGAGTTGAAGTGCCAGGACTAAGTGTTTAGTTTTATTTGAAAGTTAGGTATCCCCAAAGTGATTTTTTTAAAAAGGCAACTAGACTTGGTTTTGGTTTTTGCTTGAAGACCTTTTGCTTCCCGTTCAAGAAGCTTCTTCAGTTTCAATTCTCACCCTAGAAGGTTCTTCAGATCTTCAGTCAAAACTGAAGAAGCCTCTTGGATAAGAAGCGAAACGTCTTCCAAGGGGAAAAAAAAAACGCAAGTCCAACTGGCTTTTTTTTTTAAAAAAGGCACGGCCGGGACAACCATGACTTAGATGACCGAGAATCTCCACAGACTTGGAAGTTAGGTATTCAATTTAGGTTTTCCAGAAATATATTACGTTTTTCCAACTTCTTCATGGTTTACTAGGGGGGGAAAAAAAGCTGACCAGGATCATGCAGGCATATCCTGCTTCCCTGATCCTTGAAGGTTACACAACAAATATTGTGACTGTTTCTTAGGACTAATCCACACATGTGGAAAAGGGGGTTGGTAAAATCCTACAGTGGACCGTGCCACTTCCAACTGGGGGCGGGGAAAGGATGCTATTTTTGGATAATATATTTTTTTTTGTGGGAGGGATCATTATGATGCTGACACAAGGGTCTAGCGCAGAGGTAGGCAATCTCGGCTCTTTTATGACTCATGGACTTCAACTCCCAGAATTCAGCATAGCTGACTCAGGAATTCTGGGCGTTGAAGTCCATGAGTCATAAAAGAGCTGAGGTTGCCTACTCCTGTGAAAACAGATTTTCTTTTTGAGGGGAAGAATCCATCTTGCACTCCCTGGTCCTGGTGGTGAACTACAGGTAGTCCTTGACTTACGACAGTTCACTTAGCGACCGTTCAAAGTTACAACAGCACTAAACAAAGTGACTTATGGCCATTTTTCACACTTACGACAATTGCAGCGTCCCTGATGTTCACACGATCAAAACTCGGATGCTTGGCAACGTGACTTGTTTTTAATGACAGTTGCAGCATTCTGGGGTCATGCGAGTTCCCCCCTTTTGCATCCTTCCCTCACAAGCAAAGTCAAAGGGGATGCCAGATTCACCTCACAGCCGTGTGACCGACTTAACAGCTGCAGCGATTCACTTAACAATGGTGGCAGGAGAGCTCGTGCCATGGGGTAAAATTCACTTGAGAACTCTCCCGCTTAACAAGAGGAATTTTGGGCTCCGTTGCAGTCGTAAGTCGAGGACCACCTGTACTTAAATCGGAATGCAAGAGGACTGGGCCAAAGGGGCCGGATTCTCTTGGGCTGGTCCGATCTTTGTCCTCCTCCAACCTGGAAAGGGAAGCCCTCCCTTCTGCCTTGTCTTACCCAGCCTCCTTAGAACTCAGCATTTTGGCCCAGATGAGGTCAGTGTCAATGGCCTCCTCGCGAGGGTTAGTGGAGCTGACCTGCAGCATTAAGCTCTCGCAGGGAGCGCCGGTGAGCGTAGCCAGGCCTTCAATAGCGCGCCCTGCTTGGAGGGCAAAGTATGAACCGTGGAGTTTGGCCAAGGCCTTCTCAATCAGAGCCACCCACAGCTGTTTTCTCTGGGCCTGGGAAAGGAAGACAAGACACCGAGTTGGAGACACAGATTGACAACGGACAGATTTCTCACTCCTGGTCAGGTGCAAGCCATGGAAGCTGTGCAGAAATAGCTAAAGCCGTGAACTTTATTGAGGCCTGCCCGTGTTACAAGAATCTCACCAGAGTGCTTGCAATGATTCCAAGCTAAGCCCTCACTTGACCCCTCCCTCCAGCCTAGCTGGCAGTTTCCCCACTTTCCTTTGGTCTTCAAATGTTTCCATTTAATCTTTCCTGGATTTCTGAGATTTCGTTAGGTGTCAATCTCGTTCTTTCAAACTCGTATGTGGCATTCACACACAGACTGGAAACGTCTTTTCAGAAAGAGAAGCAGAAAAACCGCGAGGCGTGGAATTCTGCACCTCAGGGAGTGGCATTCTGCGCCATGCTGAGACAACTTTCCAAAGCCTGGTGTCCTCCAAATTCCACTCAACCGTGATGATACAGGTAGCCCTCAACTTACGACCGTAAATCAGCCCAGAATTACAGTCATAAGTCAAGCAGCCCCGAGTTGAAGCATCACATGACTGGATTCAAAGTTACAATTTCTTTTTTTTAATGACTGTTAAGTGAACCCGGTGGTGGTTTAAGCAAATCCATTTTCTCCAGTGGACTTGTGTTTTTTTTTGCCCCAAACTGGAAGTAAATACCAGAAGCTGGCAAAAAAAACAACAAAAAAAAACATTGACATGACCATAAAGGTGAGCTGGTTGCTAAACACCCGACATGAAGAGGTTGGACTAGAAGACCTCCAAGGTCCCTTTCAACTCCGGTTAAGGTGCAATCATGTGAGTGTGGCATGTGAGTGCATTTGTTGTGATTCAGGGTCAGCCTGTGGCTTCGGCAGTTGGGTCGGACGACTCAGAGGAGGAGGGGGGTGTTGAAGAGCTTGCTGATGAGAGCCCTCAGCCAGGCCCCTCCCACCTGGTCATGACGGAGACCCAGCTGTGTGAGCCTGACACCGTGGATGAAGATGACCCACAGCTGGCCCTGTTCAAGGACGCCCGACGCAGGAGGCAGTCAATCAGGAGTAAACAGAGGAAGGCAATGGGGCACCTCGGAAGGAGGCAGAGAGAAGCCACGCCCTGAACTGTATAAAAGGGGAATGCGTGGGAGGGCTGGTTTGCTGAAGGCAACCGCTTGAATAGTTCCTGTTTCATAGCTCCTGTTTCATGGTTGGTGTCTTGTTTTGCTCTGTTTTATGTTAATAAATTTGGCAGGCTTAATTCCAACCTCTTGCTGTTTGTAAAGGGGTTGTCCCTGCCTTTTCTGCAGGGCCGGTAGCAGGCTGGTACAGAACAGCATTTGTGGCCGTGGCGATTCCAAAAAAAGTGTCATAAGTAGCTCGGGGGGGGGCAATTCCATGTTTCTAGTGGTCATTAAGATGTTAAGGTTGTATGTAGGCTGAGAACTACCTGTAGCGTCAAGGCATTTGGGGAGCACCAGGTTGAAGAAGAAAGCAGCTATTCTTCACTATCTGTGCAACAAGTTAGGGAGTTTCCTTTGGGAATCCCCAGCAGAACATATCCTAGCTGTCCTCCCTCGATGCAGCCCCTTCCCCCAACACGTGGCACCAACCTGGGAGAAGAGGAGATAGCCACACTCGTCACACGGCAGCATGTCGTCCACCAGCACGGTGGTCCAGGTGCCATCTTTGCATAGACGGACTTGGTAGGCTCCCTCTGGGCACATGGTCCGTGTGATCATTACCCTTTCCACCAATTCGGGCCGTTCTGCCAGCACTGCCAGGGCACTCAGGAACCTGAAAAGAGACGGGCACCCACTGAAAATCCTGAATTGTGAGAGAAGAAACCCGCCTGGCAGGAATTACTCGTGAGAATGCTCACATCCCATTGAGCGGGTTTTCCCCCAACCTCGGCTACTTTAAGACACGTGGACTTCAACTCCCAGAATCCTCTCGCCAGCCCTTGGTCATGTGATTCCCTTTAAGACCATTAAGTGGTCTCAAGGCAGTCTCGGGTGAAAGAGAACGTCCACTTTGGGAAAAGGGATGTACAGGCAAGTCCTTGACGGACGACCATAGTTGAGCCCCAAAATGTATGTTGCTAAGTGAGACATTTGTTGAGTGAGTTTTGCCCCGTCTTACGACCTTTCCTTCCACAGTTGTTAAGCGAATCATTGCAACTGTTAAGTTAGTAACAGGGTTGTTTAAGTGACTCTGGTTTTCCCACTGCCTTTGCTTGTCAGAAGGTCAAAAAAGATTTTGGTCAAGAGTACATACTGTATATATGGTTAGAGAAAATGATTAAAAAAACATATAGATTTTCAGCCAGAATTATTTTTTGTTAGGTATAACTGTAGGAAATGATGAGAAAGAATGTACACATTTGATATTACATGTATTAAACTGCAGCAAGAATTGTATTCGCTCAACATGGCAAAAATCCAGATTCTCCATCATCATGCTGAGAAAAGGCGTTCAAGTAAGACAACGCCCCATTACCAATGCAGGAAGAGTTAAATCCAAAAAAAAAAATTCTAGATTGTGCAGAAATGGACAGGTTGACACTGAAAATGAAAGAGAAAGAAAACTCAGTATACTTTAGATCAGGGGTGTCAAACTCAATTTGATTGAGGGCCGCATCAGCATGGTGATTGCCCTCAGGGGGCTGGGTGGGTGTGGCCTGGGTGGGCATGGCCTACTGGGTGGGCGTGGCTAGAGTGCATATGGCCTACTGGGTGGGCATGGCCAGCTCTACATCATTCGCATCAAGGGTGCCTATGGGGGCCTGGGCAGGAGTGGGACAGATCTGAGGG
The DNA here is from genome assembly GCF_964194415.1 of Vipera berus. Lineage (NCBI taxonomy): Eukaryota > Metazoa > Chordata > Lepidosauria > Squamata > Viperidae > Vipera > Vipera berus. The sequence continues at coordinate 9,287,199 of NC_138216.1, forward strand.
TCTCTGGCAGAAGGAGGGTCTCTGGGCCAGGGCCAAGGCAGTGGGGGCCGTTCCCTCACTGTTTCCAGGATGGCTTCGGGGGCCACATGAAACCACTTTGCGGGCCGGATCCGGCCCCCGGGCCTTGTGTTTGACATGTCTGCTTTAGAACATGGGATACCTTTTATCAATGGCTAGAAACACGAGGTAGAAAGGAACTTAATATGTATTAGTAAGTTAAATACTGGAACCCAGACAATACGTGGCTGATAAAATATTAAGAACACGACTATAAAAAATTAATGTAAAAAAATATATATAATTTTTTTTAAAAAAAAGGTCACAAAAGATGCAACCGTCATAAATATGAGCTAGTTGCCCAGCATCTGAATTTTGATCATGTGACCATGGGGATGCTGCAATGGTCATAAAGTGTGGAAAAGGGTCCTGAATTACTTTTTCCAGTGGTGTTGTAACTTTATAAACGGTCGCTAAATGAACTATAAGGGACAGTAAGGGACGCGGTGGCTCAGTGAGTTAGGATGCTGAGCTTGTCGATCAGAAGGTCGGCAGTTTGGCAGGTCGAATCCCGAGTGCCGCGTAACAGAGTGAGCGCCTGTCACTCGTCCCAGCTTCTGCCAACCTAGCAGTTCGAAAGCACGTAAAAATGCAAGTAGAAAAATAGGGACCACTACGGTGGGAAGGTAACAGCGTTCCGTGCGCCTTTGGCGTCTAGTCATGCCGGCCACATGACCACGGAGACGTCCTCGGACAAGCGCCAGATCTTCAGCTTTGAAACGGAGGTGAGCACCGGCCCCTAGAGTCGGAAACGACTAGCACGCATGTGCGGGGGAACCTTTACCTTTACCTATTGATACTCCAGTGCTACACACTAAGATGATTGGTCATCTTCTAGCAGGCATTTTGCAATGTTCAGAAAAATATCAAAGAGCAGAGGAAACCCTTGATTCAGGAACCTACTGCCCTACCGATGTTTAGCTAGAAAGCTAGTAGGTCAACCAGTTCTCTAACTGTCTCCAAGAGAGCCTTGCTTCCTTTTCTATAATCATTTTTTTTTCTTACAGAAGGTGGAAAGTGTGAGGAGGTCCAGTTTAATTGTCTTCTCGAACTTTGAGACGTGGACTCTAATTTGAGGGCAGAGATTTTGCTTGGAAAGGTCTAACTCGATCGTCAAAGGGCCGGCAAATCCGCAGGTTCGGCCAGCTAAAAATCTTGCCCCCTTCCTCCCTCTTGGTAAGTGGCAAGCCCACAGGGGCTTGATCCCTGCACCAGGCAGCATGGCAGCCCACACAGGCATGCCCTGGGCTGCGGAGGTTACCGTTATTTTTCCGTGTATAAGATGCACCCGGTTTTTGAAGAGGGTGCTTGCAGGGAAAAAATTGGTGTCTTGTACAACGGAAAAATATGGTAAGTCAAGGACTTCCTGGATTCTTCCGGCTTCACCGGGAAGGAGGAACACAAGTCTCATCCGTGACACGAGGGGGCAGCCCCCGTCCGTAGTCTTTTTTTTTTAAGAGAGCAGTTTCAGCAGATGGCAGCACCTGACCAGCCTTGAGTGGACCGAAAGGGCCAGAACCAGTTAGCCCCTGAATGGGAATCTTCCAGGAACATTTAAGAACGTGGGAATGGATCAAACGTTCCAGAAGAAGACAAGGACAAATCTCAACCTGTGGCCGAGAACGTTACACAGATTTGTCCATGCGGTCATCAGCACTTGAGCTGGACTGACTCCAAGGAGATCGGATTCCGTCAAGACGGATGTGAACATGGAAGCCAGAAAAATGAAGGATGAAGGGAAGCTACAGGTAATTTATTTATTTTATTTTAATTTCATTTATATCCCGCCCTTCTCCGAAGACTCAGGGCGGCTTACAAGCTTAGCAGTAGCCTTCATTCTATGTATATGCCTGCTTATTAGGGCTTTCACACACACCCCAAGCGGCATTATTACAAAGTCAGCTTAATTGCCCCCAACAATCTGGTAATCCTTGAGGTACGGCCACAGTGGAGGCCAAAATTTCTGTGGCTAAGCGAGGGGGTTGTTAAAGTGAATTCTGCCCTGTTTTATGACCTTCCTTGCCGCGGTTGTTTAGTGAATCAGGGCAGCTGTTAGTAACCCGGTTGTTAATTGATCCCGGCTTTCCCACAGAAGCTCGCAAAAGGGGATCACACGACCCTGGGACACTGCAACCGTCATAAATACGTGCCAGTTGCCAAACGCCCAAATTTTGATCGGGAGACAGACCCATGGGGGAGGCTGCAACGGTCATACGTGTGAAAAGCAGTCATGTCGCTTCTTTCAGCAATGTGTAACTTGAAAGGGTCACTAAATGAACTGTTGTCAGAAGGGAGAAATCAGGAAGGTTGGGAAAGAGGATCTCAAGACAAAAGCACCACAATCACACTCTCCTGATGCAACACATTGTCATCTCACTCTGGACCTTGCCCTCGCCCAGTGCTTGAGAAAAGAACAACATCCCCAAATATTATCTGGAGAGACCATCCCACAACTCACGTGCAGCCTTCTAGTCCTTCTGTTACAATCACTGAATAGAATAGAATATGTAGAGTAGAGTAGAGTAGAACAGAATTTTTATAGGGAATGGAATGGAATGGGATAGGGTAGGATAGGATAGGATCTTTATACAGAATGGAATGGAATGGAATGGAATGGAATGGAATGGAATGGAATAGAATAGAATAGAATAGAATAGAATAGAATAGAATAGAATAGAATAGAATAGAATAGAATAGAATAGAATAGAATAGAATAGAATAGAATAGAATAGAATAGAATAGAATAGAATAGAATAGAATAGAATCTTTATACGGAATGGAATGCAATGGGAATGGGAATGGGAATGGGAATAGAACAGAACAGAACAGAATAAAATAGAATAGAATAGAATAGAATAGAATCTTTATATGGAATGGAATGGAATAGGATAGGATAGAATAGGATAGAATAGAATCTTTATATGGAATGGAATGGAATGGAATGGAATGGAATGGAATGGAATAGAATAGAATAGAATAGAATAGAATAGAATAGAATAGAATAGAATAGAATAGAATAGAATAGAATAGAATAGAATAGAATAGAATAGAAAATAGAATAGAATAGAATAGAATAGAATCTTTATATGGAATCGAATGGAATGGAACAGAACGGAATAGAATCCGCCAAGTTCACACTATTGGGGTTTGGATGGCCCGATTTCCGGCCAATTTCTGGTGGAAAATTAAGAAAAGCAGGAACCTTACTTCCCCAACGGGATCAACACATTATTGGTTTAAAAGAAACAAACAGGCCTGTCTCCTTCAAAGCAATCCCCACATCATGGTTTCCCTCTGCAGTCCACAGCTTCCAAAGAACTGGCAATAAAGATGTGCGGTTTCTTGGCTACCAAACATCTGCTTGTTCCTTGCTCTGAAAGGGATCCTGGCAAATGTTGCTCGCAGCTGACCAGCTGCAGATAGGTCCACTGCCATGGCTTTTATTCTTGTGTGTCCAGATCCACCACCACCACCCCAACTCGGTTCGTGACGGATGCAAAGTGGGGCGTTTCAGAAGAAGAAACAAGATCCGCAAAGGGACCCCATCGGCTCTTGGTTTCTTACCAGCAGTTTCCCAAGAGTCCCTGAAGGATATCCGAGGGCCGGGGTGTCCGAAAAACGGACCACTTGACCGAGCGGTCTTTGAAGATGTTGCAGTTGATTTCGTGAGGCCTCAGCCATTGCTTTACTCGCTGCTGGACGCTGTCTCCTTCGGGAAAGCCGACCGACTTAGGACCAGGAGGAAAGCTGTCATCCACGAAGTTCACCTGGTTCTGCAGGGACAAAGTTAAAAAAAAAATATAATTAAATATAATTAAATACAAAAAGTTGAAGAAGTCAAGGCAGTTCCTGGGGCAGATGGGAGTTTTGCGCAAATAAGAAGCTGAGATGCAGGCTTACGTTTGTGAGACAGCCCCCACCCCACCCCCACCCCATTCTTCCCTTTCCCAGCCACATAACCAACAATTGGGACTTAGGAGACCAAGAGCCCAATATACTGACAGTCCTTAACTTACAGCAGTTCATTTAGTGACCCAAGTTACAACAGCACTGAAAAAAGTGACTTTATGACCATTTTTCACACTTACGACCATTGCAGCATCCCCGTGGTCGCATGATTAAAATTCAGCTCCTTGGCAACTGACTCATATTTATGATGGTCGCAGTGTCCCGGGGTCATGCGATCCCTTTGTGTGACCTTCTGACAAGCAGAGCCGATGGGGAAGCCAGGTTCACTTAACAACCGTGGAAAGGGAGGTCGTAAAAGGGGTTGTCAGAAGCTCGCAAAAAAGGGATCACATGACCCCGGGACACTGGAACAGTCATAAATATGAAGCAGTTGACACGCCTCCGGAGTCTGATCACGTGACCCTGGGGATGCTGCAACAGCGGTCGTTAAGTGTGAAAAACGGTCATGAGTCAATTTTTTCCGTGCTGTTGTTAACTTTAAACGGCCACTTAATGAACCGTTGTAAAGCGAGGACTACCTGTATGTGGAAGATCTGCTCTAAGGAGAAGGGGAATAAGAAGGCTTTTCAAACTTCAGTCTGCTGTATTGTAAAATATTTCCATGAATTTTCACCAATTATTTTTTGCAGAGGCTTTGATCCGTTCCGGATGCCTTTGCACTGTTTGCTCTCTATGCTGCTATTAAGTTTGCTGCACTTTTACATCAAATGTTCTGATTTTCTGGAACACCATTCTATGGGCCCTTTTATACCGAAACATAATTGACTTTTTTATTCGCTTACGACTTGCAATAAATGTGTCAGTGCTGCTGTGGTGGGTTCCCCCCCACACCCTGCAACTCATGCTTTTTTCTTTTCTTTTTGGATACTGTTTTGATATTTATCTTACTGTTTTATTTTGCGTTTTTGCACCAAACCTATGCGTTGATTTGCTGTTTTATTTATTCACTGATGATCATTCTAACCTACTGTTTTGAACTGCAACCGTACGTTAAACTGCTCAGAGAGCTCTTTTAAGGAGAATTGCTGTAAATTAGACTAAATGTTAAATTAAATTAAAAATTGAGCAATCTTTTAAATGAATAATGATAGCTCCGGCCTATTACTGGGTGCTATTCTTACTGGAAGAGATGCAGAGAAAGTCGCCTTTGATGATCAGGAGCCTGGAAATTAGATCTTTAAAGGAGAGGCCCAAGAAAACTTGAGTAGGTTTAGTTTTGAGAGAAAAGATCACCAAAAATAAGATTATGGTAACATTTTTCCAGTAGGTGAAAAACTAAGCCATACAACAACCTCAAGACCGGTTCTCTCTCAACCAGTGTGCAGGACTCCGGTTGAGCTCGCGGAGGCTTAACAGTTGGAAGGGACCTTGGAGGTCATCTAGTCCAAGCCCCTGCTCTGACAGGAAACCCTATACCAGGGGTCTTCAAACTTGGGCCCTTTTATGACTTGTGGACTTCAACTCCCAGAATTCCCTCAGCCAGGCCTGGGAGTTGAAGTCCACAAGTCATCAAGGGGCCAAGTTTGAAGGCCCCTTGCCCTATACCATTTCAGACAAATGGTTCTCCAGTCTTCAAAACCTCCAGTGTTGGACCACCCACAGCTTCTGAAGACAAGCCGTTCCACAGGTTAATTTGTTCTCACCGTCGAAAAATTTCTCCTTAGTTCTAGGTTGCTTCTCTCCTTGACTAGCTGGCTGAGAGTCGAAACCCACAAGTCTTAAAAGTTGCCGAGGTTGGACACCCATGGATTAGCAGGCCCCCAAGGTCCCTTCCAGCCCTAGGGTTCTACAACTCCATGAACACCTGCTTAACCACCCCACGAGGTGTCTAGAAAAAAAAGCACTGCAGTGCCAAGGCAAAGGGGGAAGAAATCTCTTACAGGCAGTTCAAAGGATCAACTCGAAAACGCCAACCCCGTCGTTCAGCTGGCGAGGAAAATGCCCCATGCCAGGGCCACCCGCTCTTCCGAAGCAGAGCACCCTCTGAAGCTGGACAGATAGTGTATATTCCAGAGACATTATTTGATGTGGCTTCATTTGCCACAGGCAATTGGAGAAATAAAACAGCTCTTGATCATTAAAGCTTCTCTACAGTTAGTTATTAATAAGTCTGGGATCAAGCTTTTCCCAAAGCAGCCAGAGGCTGGCAGGCAGGCTGAAAAGCTATGTCTGGCAGAAAGAGAGACGGAGACATGAAACGTCTATCGAGTGGAACTTGGGGTCCTTTATTTGCAGTCCCCAAAGCGCGGTGGGTCTGAAAAAAGATGTTTTTTCAGCCAGGCATTTGGCCTCATACTTTTTTTTTGGACCCTGCAGGGTGGGTGCTGGCGGTCGTGGTGTGACCATGTTGGAAATGTAAAGGGAAATGTAAAATGCCTGTGGAGATTCACCCATGGTCACGGCTGTCCCCAAAGTGTTTTTTTCCCCCAAAAGGAAAGTGGACTTTGTTTTTCCTAACAAAGGAAGAACAAAGTCCAGCTGGCTTTTGGGGTAAATGGATATGATATTTTGGGATCTTTTCTCATCTCTTTTTGGAGGAGGCTACGGCTGAAGGCAAATTATGCTCCTTAGGAAAGCCATCAAACCAGAAAAGAAACAAAAAAAGATCTGTTTTCTATGTTATGGTTTAGGACAGGGGTAGGCAACCTTGGCTCTTTGATGACTGGTGGACTTCAACTCCCAGAATTCCTGAGCCAGCCATGCTGAGGGGAAAGGAAGAGGTTTCCAAGCTGAGCCATGCTGGCTGAGGAGTCCACCAGTCATAAAAGAGCCAAGGTTGCCTACCCCTGGTTTAGGATATCCCATGAAGGTCTTAGGCATCCATTTTGCTCTTTAAACTTCTCCCCACAAGCCTCAATCCTTCCCCAAGAAGTGGTCCCTCAACGGAGAGCCCACTCACTCTAGGCAGGGTGCAAAGAGGGTGCCACACCCATATCAACTGCAGTTGGTTGGACTTCAACTCCCACAATTCCCAGGCCAACTTTAAAACCTGTAATCCACCAAGCCAATCCACCAATCAGCTGCAAGAGGAAACCCATTTTTCACAGGCAACAGGAAAAATGCACACCATCTCCCTTGTTGCTGATGGGAAAGGCAGAAGCTGGCGATCCAAACCAGTTCATGAAATCAATTGGGCCACCCCTCGCTGAGTGATCCAAGACCTGTTCTGGATAGCGAAGGTCCACAGTTCTTTCTATGAAAGGGATCTTTCTATGCTGGAGAGCCTAGAGAACTGGGTGTGTGGTGGAATGAGGTCTGGATTCCCAGGTGGGAGGGGCTGCCTTCCCGAGGTCAAAGAGGCGGTGAAGATTATATAGTTTGGTGGGAGAGAGTTAAGAAGGCTCCTCCCTAGCGATTCTCAGAGGATCTCTTTTGCGCTGCAAATAGTTGCTTTAGTTTGGCAAGATTTCTGTCTATAGATGAAGACCCATACAGGAAACTAAGTAAAGTTAAGGTTTCCATGTTCAGCCGTGTCTGACTCTAGGGCCCAACTCCGTTTCTTAGCCAAGGGAGCCAGCTTTGTCCAAAGACATTTCCCATGGTCATGTGGCCAGTATGACTATATGCCAAAGGCGTACAGAACAGTTATTTCCCACTGAAGTGGTACCTATTTATCTACTCGCGTTTGCATGCTTTACAATTCTAGGGGGCAGGAGTGACAGCAAGGAACAGGAGCTCACACACTTGTGCAGCGCTCAGCTCTCAAACCTGGGTTGTCAGTTTTCCAGCTGTCAAGCTCAGCGTCTTTAACTACTGAGCCATTGAACCTCTTTAAAGGAAACTACTCAGGAGTAATTCTGTGTGGTGTTCTTGGGGCCTGGCAGGTGTCAGGACAGGTAACCAAGCCACAGGGGTGCACACGTAGGGGAACAAATACTGAGGTGCCCTAGGTGCAACTGCTGACAAACGAGAGGCACAGATGTCAACGCACCTCTTGACAGAAAGAGACAATGTTCTCCCAGAGGGCTTTGGCCTCCCCTTCGTCCGTCTGCCGTCGCTTCTCCACGTGCATGCTCTCGCGCCGCCGAAGTGGCTTAATGCCCTTGCGCTGCGCCATGTAGACTTGAGGCGTGTGGCAGGCGAGGCAGTGTTTGGCCTTGAGCTCATTGAGGAGTGTGCAAGCAGGGCACGCCCACTGGCTGGCTCGCTCAGGGGTGACCGGGGGCTGCAACGGGAAGAGACGGGCTACTTTGCGGGCAGAAGGAGCTCTGGTGCTACAAGCCACACAGGTGCCTTTCTCCGAGCCACACTCGGGGCACTTGGCAGCTGGCTCTGTCTGCCAGCTATGCTCCTGGAAGCCATGCAATTTGGAGGAGCCACAGGCTTTGCACTTCTGGGACACGGTGGGGTTCTTCAAGGTGCACTTGGAGCAGGACCAGGTAGTGAAGTCGGGGCTGGAGGGCCCACAGGGCGTAAAACGAACAGAGTCCCCCGTCAGATCAATAGTGTCACTGCCTTTCTGGCTGCTGCAAGCTTCGCAGGACTCACTCCCCGAGGTGTTGAGCAGGGAACAGGCGCTGCACTGCCAGGGCGGCAAGCTCACGTCCATCTCTTCCTCCAGCACGCTCAGACGCTTGGTCGCCATCAACTCCTGGAAGCGAATGGCCTTCTGCACGGGGGTTGGTGGGGAAGCCGGCTGGGAAGCTTCAGGGGCCGGGGGCTGGAGTTGGGGTGGCACTTCTCGGCGGCTACGGGGAACGGGGTTGTTCTGGAGACCGGGGGAGAAAAGGCTGAAGGCTGGCATCTTCTGACTCTCTTCCTCCGCAATGGCAGTGCCCTGATTGGCGGCCGGATGGCCCTCCGGGGTCTCGGTGGCAGGAGCTATCTGGAAGCCGGCAGGTGTGATGATTTCGGGGACCACCAGTGCCTCTGGAGGGATCTTGGGCAGGGAGAGCTTGCGAGGGCCCCCGCAGGCTGAGCAGGAATTGGCAACGGGTGTGTTATGGAGGGTGCAGCGCTGGCAGGCCCAGCCCTCCTCCAGCAGTGCCTCTTCGGGGCTCTTCCCCCCCGAATCCTCCCCGGGGCTCTCCATCTGCGGCATGTCCTCCTTGCAACCGGCTTTGGGTTCTACTAGGACGGTGGGCTTCGGCAGGACCCCATTGAGGATTGGCAGAGGGGAGCCTCCTGGCCCGGGTTCAGGGGTGAAGCCGCACACCTCGCAGGCCTCTTTGCCCACAAAGTTCCGGAAGGTGCATCGGGCACAGGCCCACTTCTGCTCCTCCACACTCAGGCGCAAGATGTGATTGAGGTCGGGCTTCTGGCGGGGGGCCTCGCAGATGGAGCATTGGCGCTGTCCCACGGGGTTCAGGAAAGTACAACGGGTGCAGGACCATTCCCGCACAGTGGCCATAGAACCAGAAGAGTGGGTGCGGCTGAAAGAGAAGAAGGAGGAGGGAGACGACCGTTAGCGGACACAGCGAAAAGGATCCCACGAAAGAGGAGAGAGTCATTCATTATCATCATGACTGATTCTAAAGATGGGGTGCCTGCGGCCCTCAAGGATTCACGGCAGCTCCAGCCAGTTAGCAATGAGGGGGTGAAAGTTAAGTGGTATTGTCAACAAACGTTCCTTAGAGTAATCCCAACCAGGAGGAGGAGCCAGCTTGTCTTAGGCTATGAAGTTGGGGATTAGCAAATCTACACCTTGTCTCTTGGGGAACAACTGGCATAATCCGTATGGCCTATTGCAGATGGCTTTCCAAGGAAGCAGGAAAAGGACAATCTGGAATGACAAGGTGAAGAACACCCTTTTCTTCAGGCACGGTTGCTCAAAAACATTCCACTTTCAGTAGGAGTCTGAAGGTCTTGCAAGAACATCCAGCTAGCAAGTCCATACCCTCTAGCCTAGGGGTAGGCAACCTTGGCTCTTTTATCACTTCTGGACTTCAACTCCCAGAATTCCTGAACCAGCATGGGGGAACTATGGCCCTTCATGACTCGTGGACTTCAACTCCCAGAATTCCTGAGCCATCATGGGGGAACTATGGATCCTTCATGACGTGTGGACTTCAACTCCCAGAATTCCTGAGCCAGCATGGGGGAAACTATGGATCCTTCATGACGTGTGGACTTCAACTCCCAGAATTCCTGAGTCAGCATGGCTGGTTCAGGAATTCTGGGTGTTGAAGTCTACAAGTCATAAAAGAGCCAAGGCTGCCTACCCCTGCTAGCCAGAAGGTACCCCATCGGGAAGAGTTCCCATCATCATACATCTCACTCAGATTGCTCCTGCCTACGTTGTTCTCCTTATTTTCCCAACCTTAAAGAAATGATGCCTTCAGAAACTACTATTCATAATATTTAAAGATCAAAGAGAGACTGCAGCTCCTCAGAATGCAAAGCAGATTATTCCATACTCAGCTATGGCCTCTGCTCAACACATGTCTTTGCCAGAGGGAGCTTCTTTGGCGGCGGGGGGGGGGGAGGAATTTGCTATTTATACTCATAGGTTGCACATGACATGACATGTCAAGGAAGGATGGAAGAGCTGCAGACATATGCCTTTTTCCTGTAAAGACATCCAGAATTAGCACCTCTGGAATCAGAGGAAATTGCTCTCTTCTGGCCCTTGATGATGGTCAAATATGGTCCCCAGATTCCACTCTGAGGCTTTTCAAGGGCATCTGTTTGATCAGTGCAAAAGCAGGAAGATATTAAACAAACTCCAATCAGCAGAGTCCTTTTTATTATTCTTCAGGAGTTAACTGTTGCTTCAGATCGTGCTTAAATTATTCAACCTTGGGTTTCTTATTCAGACTTTGCTTTCTGGGATGCTTGTGCAAGACCACAAGTCCCACTGGCCCAGCAGACAGAGAGTCATAGCTAGAAACAGCATTCAAGACCTGCTTGGTATTGTTAGCCTTCAGAATTTTAGGACCTGTAAGTGCTAAATCTGGTGAGGCAAACGACCTGCAGTTCTGAGGCTTAGAGAGGACATTTATCTGAGCACATCAAAGGCACCAAGCCAGCCAGGAGCTATAAACAATTTGGACAAGGAAGAGAGGAAGAAGTCTAGAGTTTAAATTCTGCAGCATACAGATTACGACGTTTTAGAAACTTTTTTAAGACTTTGGAAAGAAGTGCAGAGAGGAGCAACTAAGACGACTAAAGGCCTGAAGATATGAAGAACGTATGAGGAACGGTTGCGGGATTTGGGTTTGGCTAGTCTAGAGAAGAGGGACGCGGTGGCTCAGTGGGTTAGGACGCTGAGCTTGTCGATCAGAAGGTCGGCAGTTTGGCGGGTTGAATCCCGAGTGCCGCGTAACAGAGTGAGCGCCTGTTACTCGTCCCAGCTTCTGCCAACCTAGCAGTTCGAAAGCACGTAAAAATGCAAGTAGAAAAATAGGGACCACTACGGTGGAAAGGAAACAGCGTTCCGTGCGCCTTTGGTGTCTGGTCATGCCGACCACATGACCATGGAGACGTCCTCGGACAAGCGCCGGCTCTTCGGCTTTGAAACGGAGATGAGCACCGGCCCCTAGAGTCGGAAACGACTAGCACGCATGTGCTGGGGAACCTTTACCTTTACCCTTAGTCTAGAGAAAAGAAGGACTAGAAGTGACGTGATAGCAGTATTCCAGTTTTTGAGGAGCTACCGCAAAGAAGAGGGGGGGGTCAACTTATTTTCCAAAGCACCTGAAGGCAAGACAAGAAACAATAGATGGAAACTAATCAAGGAGAGAAGCAACCTGGAATTAAGGAGAAGCTTCCTAAAACTGAAAACAATTAACCAGTGGAAGGGCTTGCCTTCAGAAGTTGTGGGTGCTCCATCGCTGGAGGTTTTCAAGAAGAGACTGGACAACCATTTGTCTGAAATGGGTGCAGGGTTTCCTACCTGAGCAGGGGATTGGACCAGAAGACCTCCAAGGTCCTATCTATTCTATTCTATTCTATTCTATTCTATTCTATTCTATTCTATTCTATTCTATTCTATTCTATTCTATTCTATTCTATTCTATTCTATTCTATTCTATTCTATTCTATTCTATTCTATTCTATTTCTATTCTATTCTATTCTATTCCATTCTCCATTTCATCTATTCTGTTCTGTTCTGTTCTATTCTTTCTATTCTATTCTCAATTCTCTATTCTATTCTATTCTATTCTATTCCATTCTTTTATTATTCTATTTTATTCTATATTCCATTCCATTCCATCCTCCTATCCTATCCTATCCTATCCTATCCTATCCTATCCTATCCTATCCTATCCCCATTCTCATTCTCTTCTCTTCTCTTCTCTTCTCTTCTCTTCTCTTCTCTTCTCTTCTCTTCTCTTCTCTTCTATTCCATTCTTTTATTATTCTATTTTATTCTATATTCCATTCCATTCCATTCCATTGGTTCCATTCTCATTCTCAATTCTACTCTACTCTACTACACTCTACTCTATTCTGTTCTTTTATTATTCTATTCTATTCTATATTCCATTCCATTGCATTGCATTCTTCTTAATATTCTCTTCTATTAAACTTGCAAAAGGCAAATTATTTCTGCCTAGGTGATGACATGCTTCTTTGCAATAAAGAGTGTAATCTAGTCCAGGTGCCTCTAGAAGTCTTCTTCTGCCAGGTAAGTCTATTTCTGAAGAGGGATCTGGAGAGTGGAGCTGAGGGGAACATGGGCAGGTGAGGACCAAGGTGGTAAATGGGTTTTCACACCTGTCAGCACAAGTGGGAAAGTGGGTGCTGAAGTCAGAAGCAGGTTGTGGCCCTTGAGTGTGAGACAAATGCGCGAGCCTTTGCAAACAACACTGGAACACGGAACACATTTTGAGAATCGCCAATTTAACCATTTTAGATAAATTTTCTCCGGACATTTCCAAATGGCACTTATAAAATGTGTACAATCGCCCAATGCATTGATTTGTTTTTAAAAGGAAAATTACCTAGCAGATTAAGCCACCATAAAAGGAAAGAATGACACCTAATTTCCATTTGTGCTCCCAATGAAAGATGGCAACCTATAAAACTCTACAGTTATTTCTGCCCGTGTGCAGAAGGGAGAGAAAAAAGAAATCAGAAAAATGTGCAGAAAAGAAACAAACTCCATCACCCCAGCAATTTCAGAAAATTATGGGGGGGGGGGGTTGCAATTAACTTTCTAACACAGACCTGGGCATTTTATCCTGCCCTTTGGGCCATCCCTGTCCAGCACACGTGCGGTCAATCGGAAATTAGAAATCAAATATAAATTAACATATGCCATGCATGCAATACAACAGCACTGCTTTCATTTTGAAAGCAACTATTTTTCCCCCTCAATTTACATTTGTGTGTGTGTGCGTGCACGTGTGTGTGTGTGTGTGTGTGTGTGTGTCTATGCAGCTTCACAGCAATGTGTTGGTCCTAAGAAGCAGCGGATGGAAACTAGTCAAGGAGAGAAGCAACCTAGAACTAAGGAGAAACTTCCTGACAGTTAGAACAATTAACCAGTGGAACAACCTGCCTCCAGAAGCGGTGAATGCTCCAAAACTGGAAGTTTTTAAGAAGAGACCGGACAGCCATTTGTCCAAAATGGTGTAGGGTTTCCTGCCTGAGCTGGGGGTTGGACTAGAAGACCTCCAAGGTCTTCTAGTCCACCCCGATCTAATGGCTCGATTTTGCTGGGCAGAAATTATCCCAGGGACTATGAACGGCTGAGCTGTAATTCTACATACACACAAGAACACCAGACAAAATTATTTTCTCTCTAGCGAACCACAGAAAGGTAGGCGATTGACTTCTGCACCATTAAACCATCAGTCCGCCCAGCTTAGAGTTTATGGAGATTCTCAATCATCCAGACCAGGGTTTTCCCCTTTTCCAAAAGGCAACTGGGTTGTCTTGATTTTTTTTTCCCTTTGAAAACGTTTCGCTTCTCATCCAAGAAGCTTCTTCGCAGAACAGCTTCTTGGATGAGAAGTGAAGGGAAAAAAAGAAAAGAAAGTCCAATTACTTTTGGAAAAGCACCTATGGGACATCTGGCTTGGTGTGGCAAACACCACTAGCCACTGTGTCACGACTGCCTAAAGCTCCCAGGCCAGTGGTGGGATTCAAATAGGTGAACAAGCGGTTCTCTGTGTGGATGATGCTTCCGGAAGTCCGTTCTGGACCTGGGCAACAAAAAAAATTAGCTACCGGTTCTGCCGAAGTGGTGCGAATTGGCTGAATCCCACCACAGGAAGGAAAGAAGGGAGGGAAGGAGGGAGAGAGGGAGGGAGGGAGGGAGGAAGGAAGGAAGGTGTGGGATTCAAATATGGGAACAACCGGTTCTCTGTGTGGATGCCGCTTCCGGAAGTCCGTTCTGGACCTGGGCAACAAAACATTAGCTACCGGTTCTGCCGAACTGGGGTGAATTGGCTGAATCCCACCACTGTTCCAGGCCCTAAACAGCCAACAATTGCACACTGTTCCTACTGATGTCTGACAACTTTCTAGTTTGGAATAAACGTCAGGATCAACAACTGCGTCGACAGGGATGTCTAATGTCTCTCCCTGCTCCTCAAAAGAGGCCGTTGAACTGCAGCTCTCAACATCCCACGCCACTGGCCATATTGGTAAGAACTACAAGAGGTTGTAGTTCCACAGCGTCTGGAAAGCTGCACGTTTCCACTCCTGTTTCAGGAGGGGCAGGCAAGGACCTTCATTTGATTTGTTTGTGGGGAAGTTGAGGTAAGGTGGTAGGGAAACCCTTTCGTGCTCCAAAACTAAAAGGCAGATGGGTAGGGGAAGAACGCTGGCATCATCTGATGTAACCATGCCCACTCGCTTCTTGACGTCAACCGTCATCCCCAATTGTCTCCTCCCCGTCCTTCTTCCCGACATTTTTAAAATGTCTTTCTCTGTATCCCACTTTTATTATTTCTACCAATAACTCAACGTGGCAAACACATCCATCACAACACACCTCCTATTTTCTCAACAACAGCAGCCCTGTGAGGTATGTTGGGCTGAGAGAGACAGAGAGAGAGAGAGAGAGAGAGAGATGTGATTGGTGCAAAGTCACTCAGCTGACTTTTCTGTCTACTAAGGCGGGTTTAGAACTCACAGTCTCATGGTGATTGGCCCCAAATTATCCAACCAGCTTTCATATCTAAAGTGGGACTACAATTCCCAGTCTCATGGTGATTGGCCCCAAATTATCCAACCAGCTTTCATATCTAAAGTGGGACTACAATTCCCAGTCTCATGGTGATTGGCCCCAAATTATCCAACCAGCTTTCATATCTAAAGTGGGACTACAATTCCCAGTCTCATGGTGATTGGCCCCAAATTATCCAACCAGCTTTGATATCTAAAGTGGGACTACAATTCCCGGTCTCCTGGAGATTGGCCCCAAATTATCCAACCAGCTTTCATATCTAAAGTGGGACTACAATTCCCGGTCTCCTGGAGATTGGCCCCAAATTATCCAACCAGCTTTCTTATCTAAAGTGGGACTACAATTCCCCGTCTCCTGGAGATTGGCCCAAAGTCACCCAGCTGACTTTCATGCCTAAAGCGGGACTACAATTCACTATCTCCTGGTTTCTAACCCGGTGCCTTCACCATTAGAGCAAACGGGCTCCTTTTTCCTTGTCTCCCCTCTCTGCTGTTTCCTACTGGACCTCTTCTCTCTACCGTCTCATCTGCAGTTGCGCGATTACTTTCAAACCCCACGACGCTGCTGCCCTAGTTACAAGACATTGGTGCCTGCCAGACGCAACCTCTCTGACTTTACATCAGAGAAGGAATGGGAAGGGGGAATCTTCTGGCTACCCACACTCCACTGTGCCTTAGTCCTGGAAGGCCTTCTTCTACCAGGAGCCCAGCCAACGTATGGCCAAGCAACCGAAGACGTCCGCAGGCAACTAGCCATTATAAATAGGTCAGATCATAAGCCTACTGAACCAGCCTCTCCCCAGATCTTTCTGCTGGTGATCAGCAATTTTCCTGCTTCTCTTTATTAGATCAACCTGTCTTGATTCTGCTTGATGTCAGCCGTAATTAGCAAGGGACAACAGACATCAAACAGCCAGCTGATGAAAGCCTAACATTCTGCACCATTAGCTTTGTAACCACGAGGAGGAGGAGAGGCTGTTTTCAAAACTGGCAATGCGATGGGCTCAAAATTAGGCAGGCCAACAACCTCAGTCTCACAACTACTCTGATGTTTATCCCATGTCCTGGTTGTCATAGAAGTTTCATTATCCAGCTTATTAAGGGTTCTCCGAAATGTTATCATGGATATTTGCAGAGCTGTGGTGGTATAACAACTCAAGAGAGCAAGCTATGGGATCATATTAATCTCTAGCTTAACGAGATCCAAGCCATGCATTCACCAGATTAACCTTTTCTAACTTGGATGTTTTCCACAATAAATAATTGACCAGGATGTTCAACGGAATTCTCAGAGCTGGAGCCAGAACACACACCTCTTGGAGAGTTTTATGTGGGGGGGGGGGAAACAAGCCTACACTAAATGAACTATTTCTTTTCAACCCAACGTCCTTTTGTCCATCTCATTTGCCGAGAGACAACAGTTGGACTAATGGAGGGGTCTCCAAACTTGGCAACTTTTAAGACTTGTGGACTTCAACTCCCAGCATGGATGGCTGGGGAATTCTAGGAGCTGAAGTCCACAAGTCTTCACGTCTTAGAAGTTTGGAGCATGGCTGGCTCAGGAATTTTGGGAGTTGAAGTCCACGAGTCATAAAAGAGCCAAGGTTGCCTACCCCTGGTATAGACCAGCGATGGTGAACCTTTTAGACATCGAGTGCCCAAACTGCAACCCAAAACCCACTTATTGATCGCAAAGCGCCAACACGGCAATTGAACCTGAATACTGAGGTTTTAGTTTAGAAAAAAAACAACTCATGCATTAACATCTTTTGTCTTAAAAGAAAAAACACAATGACAAAACTTCCAATGATGCAAACAACTTTGTACTGAAAGGTAAAAGTTTGCATTTGGCATGCTTTTGAACAATTAATGTGTTTTTTGCTGTTGTATGCATGCTGATCATTTGTCTAACCTTGGCTCATACTTTGTAAAGTTTTGAGGGCAACACATGCAGCACTCGGGTCATCTGTTAGTCTGATTCTGGTGTCAGACTTGATATAATTCAAAGCTGAAAACAGCGGGCTCACTCCAGAGGCTTGTTTTGGCTAGGAAGGGGCTTGAGAAATGGCTTTTTCTGCAAAAACGTAGCCAAAAAGTGAGGTGCGCGTGCCCACAGAGAGGGCTCCGAGTGCCCCCTCTGGCACACGTGCCATAGGTTCGCCTCCACTAGTCTAGACCATCAAACAAAGATGCACAAAATATTTTCTATAAAAATGTCTGGTCTCTGCAGCAGGGCCATATTGTGAGCCTATTTGAAGTTCTATCTTTAATTTTTGGGCAATTCCTCACTGATCCCTGGATTGGTTTTTTTCGTGAAGTTTTTATAAAATTATTGTACGCTCTCTTAAGGCATTGCTGCTTAGGCAGCCCAATTAAATCAAACGAATGAATGGCAACACAGCCATCGTAGCCACGACTAGGGAGAAAGTGGAGGTAGTCCGCAGTTTATAACCATTCATTTAGCCACCATTCAAACTTACAATTGCACTAAAAAAAGTGACAGAAGACCGACTCTCGGATTTATGATCTTTGCAGCCTCCCCTACAATCATGTGATCTAAATTTGGGTGCTTGGCAACCAGCATCCATTTATGGTGACTGCAGAAGCTTCTGAGTCAGTTGCTCATCATTTGCCACCTTCCTAGCTGGCTTTGGACGAAAGAAAGCAAAAAAAGGTTGTGAAATTCAGCCTGACTTAACAACGGCCTTGCTTAGCAGTGCAAATTCTGGTCTCAACTGTGGTTGTAAGCTGAGGACTACGTTGATGGGGAAAGAGAGAAAAACTGCCACAATTTTCGAAGCAGACACACTGGTGTTTTTTTTCTTCCTTCCGCATCTTTTATTTCCCCAGTGACCCCTGAGTCTGCCAGCTAAGCTAACTTCCCCAAAATCAAAGCTACAAATACAAATAGCTTTGCCGTGGTCTTAAGACTAGTAATATCTTAATAAAACAGTCAAAAATGAGTGTGTGTGTGGATAGATAGATAGATAGATAGATGATAGATAGATAGATAGATAGATAGATAGATAGATAGATAGATAGATAGATAGATAGAGATAAGATATAGAGGATAGATAATAGATAGATACATACACACACACACACACACACACACACACACATATATGTACACACATACTGCACAGTCTTGCTCTGCCAACAGGAACATCATGCAGTAAGTCCTTTCAGCTAAAAGGTTTTTAATAAACATGAACATCACTTAGATAGCAAGAATTGTTTAACTAATAAAGACTGCAATAAGCTTAACCAGAGAGAGGTCAGTATAAAATGCAAAAGCTCCAAATCATGTGTTCAACTGATTCACGAGAGTGTACAGGTAACATTCAACTTACAGCCACCATGGAATCCCAAATTTCTGTTGTTAATTGAGACACTGGTTAAGTGAGTTTTGCCCCATGTTATGACCTTTCTCTGTCACCTTTGTTAAGCAAATCACTGCAGTTGGTAAGCTATTAACCTGGTGGTGAAGTGAATCTGGTTTCCCCCTTGA
This sequence comes from Vipera berus, assembly GCF_964194415.1. Taxonomy (NCBI): domain Eukaryota; kingdom Metazoa; phylum Chordata; class Lepidosauria; order Squamata; family Viperidae; genus Vipera; species Vipera berus. The sequence goes on from NC_138216.1 coordinate 9,305,816, forward strand.
GTGGGCTGGTCGGAAGGTCGCAAAAGGGGGGATCGCGTGACCTTGGGTCACAGCGACGGCCCTAAGTGTGAACCAGCTGCCAAGCCTATGAATTTTGATCACGTGATCACGGGGTTGCTGCAAAGGTTGTAAACGTGAAAGACAGTCATCAGTCACTAAATGAACTGTCGTAAGTCGAGGAGCACTTGTAGCCTTTCTGTACCTGGGATGCTTGTCATTCTTCTTCAAGAACTGCTGAGGAGAGGACGCAGAAGCAAGCCCTGATAAACGCCCAAAAATATTTAGGGTGGCTAAACGCCTTTAGATAAACAGCTGAAATAAAACTTTCTCCCGAAGACCCGTCTGTCTTAGGACATTTGACTCGGTTCAGGTTGTAGCTTATCAGCCCCCTGGGCTTAATGCAAGCCACGGATTGATTCATTCATTTGATTTGATTCCTACAGCCGCCCACCTCAGCAAAGGACTAGGTGTGGCTCACAATTCAGAACATACGTTACAATTTTAAAAATATTAAAAATATTCAAAAACCATAAAAACAGTACAAAGCATTAAAACAGTAAAAAAAAAGAAACATGAAAATGTCTAATTTGCAACCATGATAGGTTGCTTTGGAGAAAATCCAGATGTTTGCAATTCAGCTACCTATTATGCAACCACTGGGATGTCTCTCTGTCTGGTACTGCTGATGGGAGCAGCCTGTTGGCATCAAGCCAGTTGTGACCCAGGTGAAATGCTTAAGTAATTCTTGCCTCCAGAAGTTGTGGGTGCTCCAACACTGGAGGTTTCTAAGAAGAGACTGGACAACCATTTGTCTGAAATGGGATAGAAGACTAGAAGACCTCCAAGGTCCCTCCCAACTCTGTAACTCTGTGAAGTATCATCTTGAGTTTCTAGCTTCTTTGCAACTACAACTGCCTTTACTTCCCAACAACTTGGCCTATGAGATATATCCCTATGGAAAGCATTCCACTGCTCCATATTGCTTGGCAATGTTTTCCCATGCCATTAAAAAGCAAGGCAACAGAGTCCTGGTGATGCAGGAGTTAAAATGCAGTATTGCAAGCTAACTCTGCCCACAGTCTGGAGTTTGATCCTGATCGGCTCAAGGTTGACTCAGACTTCCATCCTTCCAAGGTCAGAAAAATGAGGACCCAGATTGCTGGGGGCAACAGGCTGACTCTGTAAACCGCTTAGAGACGGCTGTGAAGCACTGTGAAGTAGTATATGAGTCTAAATGCCATTGCTAACGCTAAATTATCTTCCACAATTGATGGCAAATTAGAACATCTATTGCTCAGTTCATGCTTTCGTTTGGATTCCCAACTGGCACTGTTCACAAAAATAAGACAATTTACACGAGCATTCATCTCCCAGTACAAAGTTGCTCCCAACGTATTGTCAGTAATGATTATTCAGTACATGAGCAAGAACGTACCACGTTGTCTCCAAATCTTCCTGAAGTCCCACTGATAATTCCAACAGCTTTCGTGGAGTTCTGCTTTGCTAAAATTCACAGCCAAAAATCTCCAACATCTACTCCTTTCAAGAACCAGGGCAGCATAAAAGAGCACAATTCACAGCTGGTCTACATCCATTTGAGGTTCAAAGATTTCTGAATGAAATGTGTGCTTTCCTACGTCAATCTCATTTTAGACACTAAACACTTCCTTCCTGTAGCCACCCTTATTACACTTTCTTGCGCAGGAATTTAGAAAACCAGAGTCTAAAAATATTCGGCACCAAAGCGTAGAGTTTAATTGGGCATTGCTAACGGTGGTATAATTTTCAAGACTCTGAGGATCTTCCAGATTTTCCCTCTTTTTGTCCGAGCTACCAAACTGCCACTACCTTTCGTTTCATAAATTTAAAACCTGTTTTCCTGAAAACTCTCTAGCGTACTTCCCTTACACTGTGAATGTCAATGGTACAATCTTTAATTGTGCAGAATTCTCTCCCCACCCAAATTCTGGGACAGGAACTAAACTCAAGAAAACAACCACTTTTTAGTGAAGGAGAAGATACGGTGATGGAGGCACACAGCATTCAACCCCGCTACTACCCAGTCTTTTGCAGCTTTGCTTTGCATAAATCTGAGATAAATCTAAACCACGGTGGATCGCCAGAGCTAAACAAATTCACATGTTGGGGGACAGCATGCTAGGGAAGCTGGGGAGAAATAAAAAGGGAATGAATCAGCTTGTCAGTGCCAAGAGAAAGGCCTGCAGTCTATTAACCCATGCTCTCCTTCCCCAAATACCACGGTTAATAATAATAATAATAATAATAATAATAATAATAATAATAATAATAATAATAATAATAATAATAATAATAATAATAATGAAATGCTTTGTTGGTATTCAAACTGAGGTTCTACCTCGTTGCTTCAAAGAAACTAAGAATCAAAACCAAGAATGATTCTTAAGAGTCTAAGGAAAATGATAAACTAGGATTCTTAGTTTGCATGACATGCTAAAATCAGCTTTTCCTGGACCGCTGAACAGCTGCCATAGTGGGGAACAGCTGTGAAAAATATGAGTCAGTTATTGACCAACCATGACACTCAGACAATGCGGTCATTTGGGCTGATATGCATCTGCCCCCATAATTTGCCATGGTATTCTAGTTCTGAAAGCATGAGATCTGGAGATCTTCAGCCGTTATGTTGGAGCTGGACCAGGAAGGGCTGAAGTCCATCCCCAGCCAACTATCTTGGGTGGGTCTGGGCCAATCCCTTTTTCCCACCTTACTTCAAAGGACTGTGGTGGGGAAAATAAAAATAGTGGGAGGCAGTGTTATGTGTACTATTTGCATTAATTAATAGTTGAGGGGCTGTCAGAAACAAAGGGGGCTCAACCTATTCTTCAAAGCCCCTGAAGGCAGGACAAGAAGCAATGGATAGAAACTAATCAAGGACAGAAGCAACCTGGAACTAAGGAGAAACTTCCTGACAGTCAGAACATTCAACCAGTGGAAGGGTTTGCCTTCAGAAGCTATGGGTGCTCCAACACTGGAGATTTTAAAGAAGAGATTGGACAACCATTTGTCTGAAATAGTATAGGGTTTCCTGTTTCAGCAGGGGGTTAGTTTAGGTGGCCACAAAGCAAAAAGTCCATTACTAGCAGGAAACAGATTGAGAGATTGTTCTCAAATTCCACAGTGAAGAATTTAGACAAAAAAGATAAACAAGGTAGATATTTGCCAAGTCTTTTGGATTGAATGCCAGGGATCGAGAGCTTTTTCATGTTTTGCTTGTGTTCCGTGTGTTTTAAGATTGGTTGTGCTGTTTTAAGTGTGACTCTGTTTGTACACCCATCCAGTCACGTTAATGTGAGATGGGCAGCCACAGAAAGGCGCTAAATAAACAAAGGAGTTCCTAGGAATTTAACAGATTGGCATTAATTTGGCACCCAAGGCTGCCTCGTAAGTTATTACTAGCCCTTTACAATTGCTAGTTTGCATATTTCAAATGCATGTCATTAGTATGACTTGCACAGCACTTTCTTTGGCAAGGCGGACATATACCAACAAATTTATTCCTCGTTTATTTTCAGAAAGCTTCTCGGTTGCCAGCGTGAAAAATCCTTGACAAACTGTGAAATCTAAAAATGTAGACTTTCTTTTGTGATCTCACACAACAGTTGCTTTTTCACAAACAGTAAAATAGAAATGAAGGGACTTTTAATGAGAAGAAGTATACGCCGACCGTGGTCCATTCCAAATAACTTTAATTTGGGACATTATTTATCTATTACTAGGGCTTTCTATTCCATTATAAAAAATATTAACAGATGCCGTATTTATTAAAACATGAAACAAACTGGGTTTGTGTGCGAGCTGGGGTTCTGGAAATCAGAACATAACTCAATAAAAGAAAGAAATTAAAAAATCACTACAATAAAAGTCAGTTCAAAAGACTGCAATTATTGCTGTGCGAAAAACATATCCAGCGTTGTTTTTTTGGTTACCAGATCTCACTTGGTTTAATTACAGAAAATATGTTTTGAATTTTTTTTTATGTAAAGAAGAAAATGTCGGTGATATTCGCAGAAGTGGAGTGTGCTTAGCTCTTATTTGGATAGTGGTGGCAAAAAGGTCTACGGATTTGCTTTCTTTTGCTACAGAATTCTTTTCTCTGGGGGGTTGATCGCTTCCTTTGCTGCAATTAAGTCCCAAAGGGAGATATCTAAAAGAAACTCCTTCCAGGAGTTTGAGAGGCCTTTTCAAATTGGGGTGTACAGCCAGGCAAGCAGGCTTTAGTGATGAAAAGCTATGCCAACAGAAAATGGGAACGGCACCAAAGCCTTTGCTATGCTTCAGCAATAAAAGGAATTACAAAAGAAATTTGAAAGAAATTCTCAAGCACCCTGGGAACAGTGTTAAAAAAGCCTCAAACAGACGCTTGAATGTAGAGGAAGAAAACTTTTCTAACATTGCAAAGGCAATTAAAGTAGCAACAAAACAGATGTTAAAACACCAATAAAAATGCAAGGAAGGAAGGAAGGAAGGAAGGAAGGAAGGAAGGAAGGAAGGAAGGAAGGAAGGTTGATGAAGAAAGGCTGACGAAGGAAGACAAGGAAGGAAGGAAGGAAGGAAGAAGACAAGGAAGGAAGGAAGGAAGGAAGGAAGGAAGGAAGGAAGGAAGGAAGGAAGGTAGGTTGATGAAGAAAGGCTGACGAAGGAAGGAAGACAAGGAAGGAAGGAAGGAAGGAAGGAAGGAAGGAAGGAAGGAAGGAAGGAAGGAAGGAAGAAGACAAGGAAGGAAGGAAGGAAGGAAGGAAGGAAGGAAGGAAGGAAGGAAGTGACAGGAGAAGACAAAAGGGAAAATATAATCTCACAACAAGGATAGGAAACCTATTAATCTTCAGATCTTTTGAATCACAACTGCCATAATCCCATGCCCATGGGAATCAGGCTAATGTAAACTTCAATCCGAAACATTTACTTATTTGTTTGTTTGTTAAAACTTATTTGCCATCTATCTTGCCATGGGGCTACTCTGGGCAGCTTATAGCTTATATAGCAAGATGATAAAATATGGGCAGTCAATCCAGAGATTAAAGAGTGGTCAAATCTCTGACCTCTGGCCCAACATACAAATGGCAAAAATAGAGGGATGTACGAATTGAAATATGCATTAGAACGGAAATGAGTAACCGTTACAGTGGGTTCTCGCCTCACACTTAGGGCCTGTTCGAAGTTACAACGGCACAGAAAAAAAAGTGACTGAGGACCGTTTTAAGACTTAGCTGCAGCATCCCCGTGGCCACGCGATCCAATTTCAGACGCTTGGCCACTGATTCGTATTTATGACGACGGCAGGGATTGCGTGATTCCCCCTTTGCAAACTTCTCACAAGCAAAGCCAATGGGGGAGGCCCAATTCACTTAACAAGCCCATTGCCAACTTCACAACTGTGGCATGAAAGATCGTAAAAATAAGGCCAAATTCAGCAAACAGAAATTTTGGGCCCAATTGTGTAGGCTGTACGTCGAGACTACCTGTGCTTTTCTAACTCATTTAAATACAAGCAATCCTTAGCTTGGGTTCCCGAGATGGGGGTTCTTAAAAAAAAAAACAAAAAAACAAGGAAGCCAACAAAACTACACTGACAAAATAATTACAGATGTCAGACTCAAAAGAAGCAGCAATGCATAAGGGATCCCCGTTGCCTTTGAACATCTCGTTCCACCGGTAAATAAGAAACAAACCTTTAATGAATTCTTTTGCGCTGCTGATGGGCCGACCCCAAAGAGGAAGAAAAGAAATAAGAGATCCTTGCCAAGTTAAAGGGAGGGATAGAGAATAATTTGAACGTGAAAGAAAAGGGCAGGTGGAAAGAGGGGGGAAAAATCACTTTTACTTTTTTGATCTTAAGACTTGCCAGTCTGAAAAAAAGGAACGGAACGGAACGGAATCACAAACTCGGTTGGTGTAACACATTCCTAACCTGGTTGAGGAATGTGTTTTTATTTTACCTTTTATTGGTTTGATTTCTAGGGGGACATGCTGTCTTCCAGTATTTGAAGGGCTGTCGCGGAGAAGAGGGGGTTGACTTCCTCTCCAAAGCACCAGAGGGCAGGAACAGGTAAAGGTAAAGGTTCCCCCGCACATGTGTGCTAGTCGTTTCCGACTCTAGGGGGCGGTGCTCATCTCCCTTTCAAAGCCAAAGAGCCAGCGCTTGTCCGAGGACGTCTCCGTGGTCATGTGGCCGGCATGACTAGACGCCAAAGGCGCACGGAACGCTGTTACCTTCCCACCGGAGTGGTCCCTGTTTTTCTACTTGCATTTTTACGTGCTTTCGAACTGCTAGGTTGGCAGAAGCTGGGACGAGTAACAGGCGCTCACTCTGTTACGCGGCACTCGGGATTTGACCCGCCAAACTGCCGACCTTCTGATCGACAAGCTCAGCGTCCTAGCCCACTGAGCCACCGCGTCCCTAAGGAACGGGTAGAAGCATGTTAAAGAGAGATCTAACCGAAAAACTAAGGAGAAATTTCCTAACGGTGAGAACAATTAATCAGTGGAACAGCTTGCCTCCAGGAGTTGTGGGTGCTCCATCACGGCAGGTTTTGAAAATAGACTGGATATCCATTTGACTGGGATGCCACCAAGACTTGAGTAGAAGGTTGGACCAGAAGACCTTCAAGGTCCCTTCCAGCCCTATGATGCTACTATGTTCTAGCTCCCCGTCTCAATTGGTATGAATTCCAGAAGCCACTCAATTAGCCCTCCAAGGCTCTTTGGTGTTAAGAACTCATTCCTACAACTAGGCTGAGAGCGTTAAAGGAGAACTAAGCCATCCTCGTTGTCTTATGGTTTTGAAATTAGGATTTGGTCAGTGGCCCAAACCTACACCTAGAGATGAAGTCCTAGAACAGTCTTTTTTTTTTTTTAGTTCAGTACGATTAGGAATTCTTCAGTGAGAACAATTAACCAGTGGAACGGCTTTGCCTTCAGAAGTTGTGGGTGTGCCAACACTGGAGGTTTTTAAGAAAAGATTGGACAACCATCTGTCTGAAGTGGTATAGGGTCTCCTGGTTGAGCAGGGGGCTGGACTAGAGGACCTCCAAAGTCCCTTCCAACTTGGTTATTCTGTTGTATCCTGATAAATGCTCCAATAAGGGCACATTGGAGTAGTGGAGTATGTTATCTTTACCTTGGTCAAAATCAGAATGAGGCAGCAATTAGGGCAGGACTCAGATTGTGTAGAGCAGGGAAGCCCAACCTTGGCATCTATGCTGGCTGGGGAATTCTGGGAGGTGAAGTCCACAAGTAATAATAATAATAATAATAAGTTGGAGGGGACCTTGGAGGTCATCTAGTCCAACCCTCTGCTCAGACAGGAAACCCTATCCCATTTCAGACAAGTGGCTGGCCAGCCTCTTCTTAAAAACTCCCAGTGTTGGAGCATTCACCACTTCTGGAGGCAGGTTGTTCCACTGGTTAATTGTTCTAACTGTCAGAAAATTCCTCCTTAGTTCTAGGTTGCTTCTCTCCTTGACTAGTTTCCATCCATTGCTTCTTGTCCTGCTTTCAGGTGCTTTGGAGAATAGCTTGGCTCCCTCTTCTCTGTGGCAATACCTGAGATACTGGAACACTGCTATCATGTCCCCCCCTCGTCCTTCTCTTCATTAAACTACACACCCAATTCCAGCAGCCGTTCCTGATATGTTTTAGCCTCCAGTCCCCCAATCATCTTTGTTGCTCTTCTCTGTACCCTTTCTAGAGTCTCTACATCTTTTTTACATCGTGGTGACCAAAACTGGATGCAGTATTCCAGGTGTGGCCTTACCAAGGCATTGTAAAGTGGTATTAGTACTTCTTAAAAGTTGCAAAGGTTGGACACCCCTGGTGTAGTGCTTTGGATCCAGTTTTCTTTTAATTGTGACCTCCCTTCCAACTCTTGTTATTTTGCTGAGCTTCGAAGAGCTCAACCAGTCTCCTGCACACTGGATGAGAGAGAACCGGTCTTGAGGTTGTTGTATGGCTTAATTTTTCATGCATTAGAAAAAATATGATCATATATCCCTCAGTGATCTTTTCTGAAGACTAAACCTTCTCAAATTGAGTTCGGCCTCGCCTCCATTTGTTTGAAATGGCATAGGGTCTCCTGCTGGAGCAGGGGGTTGGACTAGAAGACCTCCAGGGTCCCTTCCCAACCCTGTTATTCCGGTATTCTTCTATCAGACTGAAATTGAGAATTGGGTGTCAATTTGGGGAGGGGGGCTTTCGAAGAAGTTCACCTAAGCCTGTCAGGCAGTTTCGGGACCTGGGTTCACGCCTAGCAAGCCACCCGCACTGGCTTACAAATCTCTTTTTCTCGGATCAAATTCTCTCACTTCAATTGCTGAGAAGAAAAAGAGAGGCAATTCCCCTGGAGTTCAAAATGCACAAAGCCCCTTAAACCTCACTTCCTTGCTTTGCTCTAGTGCAAAAATAAAAATAAAAAAATCAATTGCTCTTGTTAACAAAGGTATAAAGCTGAAAACCTTTCGCTTGCCAGAACCTTCAAACGGAAAGCTCCATCTTGTTTTGCCTTCCAGAAGCAACTCACTCACGCACTCGTTACCTCCCGGATAGATTACTGCAATGCTCTCTATATGGGGCTGCCCTTGAAGACCACCCGGAGGCTCCAGCTGGTGCAGAATGCGGCCACGCAGGTTGTGATCCCGATACTCCCATATTACACCCCTCCTGCGTGAGCTGCATTGGTTACCAGTTTATTTATTTATTTATTTTATTTGTATACCGCCCTTCTCCCGAAGGACTCAGGGCGGTGAACAGGGCAGTACATGTTAAAAGACAAAATACAAAAATTAAAAAAGATTAAACAGAATGCCCACAACTCTTACAATAGGTTAAAACACAATTAAAAGTAATAAAACCCAACCCCATCCCATCAGGCCAGGCCAGCTTGTTCAAAGAGATAAGTCTTTAGATCGCGCCGGAAGGAGCGCAGGTCGGGTGCCATCCGGAGCTCAACCGGAAGACGATTCCATAAATCCGGCGCGCCCACAGAGAACGCCCTCCCCCTGGGGGCCACCAGTCAGCATTCTTTGACCGGTGGCACCCTGAGGAGGCCCTCTCTGTGGGAGCGTACTGGGCGGAGGGAAGTTGATGCCGGCCGCAGGTGCTCCCCAAGGTATTCCGGACCCATGCCATGTAGGGCTTTGTAGGTCAATACCAGCACCTTGAATCTCACCCGGAAGACAACTGGAAACCAATGCAGCTCGCGGAGCAGAGGTGTAACATGGGAGTATCGGGAAACTCCCAGCACAACTCTCGCGGCTGCATTCTGTACCAGTTGGAGCCTCCGAGTGGTCTTCAAGGGCAGCCCCATGTAGAGAGCGTTGCAGTAGTCCAAACGAGAGGTCACGAGCGCATGAGTGACCGTACGTAAGGCATCCCAGTCTAAATAGGGCCGCAACTGGCGCACCAGGCGAACCTGGGCGAAGGCCCCCCTAGTCACAGCTACTATATGGTCTTCTAAAGAAAGCTGTGAATCTAGGAGGACTCCCAAGTTGTGAGCCCTATCTACGGGGGGTAGTAACTCACCCCCCATAGAAAGAGATGGGATATCCTGAATATCCCGAGATGCCGGTACGCACAGCCACTCAGTCTTGTCAGGGTTGAGTCGAAGCCTGTTCCTCCCCATCCAGACCCGAACCGCCTCCAGGCAGCGGGACATCACGTCAAGGGCATCACTGGGGTGGTTTGGGGTCGAAATAAAAAGCTGGGTATCATCAGCATACTGATGATACCCAACTCCAAAACCACGAATGATCTCACCCAGCGGTTTCATGTAGATGTTGAACAGGAGAGGCGAGAGGACCGACCCCTGAGGAACTCCACAAGCGAGAGGCCTCGAGGTCGACCTCTGCCCCCCTGCCAACAGGGGGTGAGATTTAAGGTGCTGGTACTTACCTTTAAAGCCCTACATGGCCTAGGCCCGGGATATTTGCAGGACCGTCTGCTGCCGGGAACGACTTCCCATCCCCCGGTGTGCTCACACAGAGAGGGCCTCCTCAGGGTGCCGTCGGCTAGACAATGTCGGCTGGCGACCCCCAGGGGGAGGGCTTTCTCTGTGGGAGCGCCAGCCCTTTGGAACCAACTTCCCCTTGAGCTCCGGATAGCCCCGGATCTCCGGTCCTTTCGTCGCGACCTCAAAACATTTCTTTTCCATCAGGCTGACCTGGACTGATGACAGGGTTTTTTAAAATGTTTTTTTAATTTTTAATTGTTTAGTTTAACTTATTTATTGGGGCTGTTTATTTAATTTCTTTTAACTTTTGTATTGTTGTTTTTTGAGGGACGCGGTGGCTCAGTGGGTTAGGACGCTGAGCTTGTCGATCAGAAGGTTGGCAGTTTGGCGGGTCAAATCCCGAGTGCCACGTAACAGAGTGAGCGCCTGTTACTCATCCCAGCTTCTGCCAACCTAGCAGTTCGAAAGCACGTAAAAATGCAAGTAGAAAAATAGGGACCACTACGGTGGGAAGGTAACAGCGTTCCGTGCGCCTTTGGCGTCTAGTCATGCCGGCCACATGACCACGGAGACGTCCTCGGACAAGCGCTGGCTCTTCGGCTTTGAAACGGAGATGAGCACCGGCCCCTAGAGTCGGAAACGACTAGCACGCATGTGCGGGGGAACCTTTACCTTTACTTTTTATTGTTGTTTTTATTGTTGTTAGCCACCCTGAGTCCTTTGGGAGATAGGGCGGCATATAAGTCCCAAAAATAAATAAATAATAAATAAACTTGAAACCTCCAGGCTGGGCTGTATTTCCCTCTGGCCTCTTCTGCCATCTCACACAACTGGGCTCTGGATCAGTAACACTCAACTTTACGGCATGGGTCCTAGCCAGAGGCCCCCGCCTCTTGTTGTTGGTCTCCCAAGTCCATTGTTGGCTTCCTTGACTGGCTTCATCTCGCTTTCCAACTCCTCTGCCAGGAGGACGGGTCTGATTCTGCTTGCTTAGGCAATACCACCCCCATTTAGGGTTTTCTTTCTGCAGCGAACTTCAGCCACAAGACTAGGATTGAATTTGCGTAACAGAAGACCGGCGTGGGAAGGGACCTGGGAGGTCTTCTAGTCCAACCCCAGCTCAAGCAGGAGGCCCTAGACCATTTCAGACAAGTGGCTGTCCAGTCTCTTCTTAAAAATCTGGAGCACCCGCCCGCCACCTCTGGAGGCAAGTCGTTCCACTGATTCATTGCTCTAACTGGGTTTCCAATGCTTAATCTAGAGCAGTGTTTATTTGTGCTTAATCTAGAGCAGCATTCGCTCTAGAATGCTTAATCTGGAACAGCTGTCTAGAACAGAGGTCCCCAACCTTTGGGGGCACCAGGGACCGGTTCCGTGGATAAAGCTTTTTCCGCAGACCGAGGGTGCGTGGTTTTTTGTGTGCTGCCTGCATCCCGCGGATGGGGCTTCGCTTGTTTGTGCGGACCGGTTGCTGTCATGTCGCAGCCCGGTACCGGTCCACGGACTGGGGGTTGGAGACCTCTGGTATAGGATGATTAATCTAGAGCACCGTGTGCTCTAGAATGCTTAATCTAGATTAGTGTTTCTCAACCCAGGCTGTTTTAATGCTTAATCTAGAATGCTCAATCTAGAGTGCTCAATCTAGAGGAGCGTCCTCAACCTGGGCCATTTTAATGCTTGATCTAGAGTTTAATCTACAATGCTCAATCTAGAGCAGTGTTTCTCAACCGGGGACGTTTTAATGCTTAATCTAGAATGTTTAATCTAGAGTGCTCAATCTAGAGGAACGTCCTCAACCTGGGCCATTTTAATGCTTGATCTAGAGTTTAATCTACAATGCTCAATCTAGAGCAGTGTTTCTCAACCGGGGACGTTTTAATGCTTAATCTAGAATGCTCAATCTAGAGTGCTCAATCTAGAGGAGTGTCTCCTCAACCTGGGCCATTTTAATGCTTGATCTAGAGCAGGGGTGTCAAACTCAATTTCATTGAGGGCCGCATCAGCATTGCGGTTTCCCTCAGGGGGCCGTGTGGGTATGGCCAGGGTGGGCGTGGCCTAAGTGCGTATGGCCTACTGGGTGGGCGTGGCCAGCTCTACATCATTCGCATCAAGGGTGCCTATGGGGGCCTGAGCAGGAGTGGGACAGATCTGAGGGTCTCTGGGCCAGGGCCAAGGCAGTGGGGGCCGTTCCCTCACTGTTTCCAGGATGGCTTCGCGGGCCACATGAAACCACTTCACGGGCCGGATCTGGCCCCCGGGCCTTATGTTTGACATGTCTGATCTAGAGTTTAATCTACAATGCTCAATCTAGAGCAGTGTTTCTCAACCGGGGACGTTTTAATGCTTAATCTAGAATGCTCAATCTAGAGTGCTCAATCTAGAGGAGTGTCTCCTCAACCTGGGCCATTTTAATGCTTGATCTAGAGTTTAATCTACAATGCTCAATCTAGAGCAGTGTTTCTCAACCGGGGACGTTTTAATGCTTAATCTAGAATGCTTAATCTAGAGCAGTGTTTTTCAACCTGGGCCATTTTAAGACGTGTGGACTTCAGCTCCTCGGATTCCCCAGCCAGCATTGCAAGTAAAGACACCGCTGCCTGCATCCCACCGACTAGAAAATTCATTCAGTGTCCTGACACTTAAAAGGCAGCGTATGAAGCAACTGGAGGGATGTGGTGGGAGCAAGATGGTTTGCAAGGATAAAAAGGTGCGGAGAGATAGAAAGAACTGTGCTGCTGTAAATTAGCTTCGCTTGATTCCTTCTCCTTTCCTTATCTCACGCCATACTTTTCTTACTCTCCTGCGCTGGGGATAACGCTGCTTATCTCAGAAGGGGAATATAGCATCAGGTACACATACCAGATGCCGAATTATTCAGCGTGCTGGAGGCCAATCCTTTACCTGGCACTACAGACGTAGAATGGAGAAAATCTACTTGCCTTTGCAGAATAGGCACAGCGGGGTCCTTTCTACAACGAAATGTGCATTCTCACCTCCTAGCGCTACCAGAACAAATCCTTAAGCCGCTGTGAACAATTCCCAAACTTTTCACGTTCCACACACCCTCTCCCCCTTCTGCCTTTCCTCCTCCTGCACCCAAATCACCTCTCTGCTTATCCCAGGTCAGCCCGTGATGGATCTTCAAGCAACCTGTGGCCCCACGACTGTTGCTCTTCATGACCTGCCGGTGGAGTGACAGGGCCTGGGCAGGCCATTTCTTGAGTGGATGTCATTCCAGACCAGCAGCTGAGCCAAAGCACCAGCAAGAGGCCACATTGTGATGTCACCAGTCTCCCTGGACTGCCTTGGAGGCCATGCTGTTGCTGTTGCTTTTGAGTTGGCTCAGGAGGAGGCAAAGTTGAGCTGAGGAGACAATCGTGTGGCACCTTCTTGCCCTCCTGCTTCTCACCGGACCTGCCGAGTTTCGCAGTCCTCACCTTCTTCTTGTCAGCTAGAGTCGTTGACTCAACTAACGTCGGCGAGGTTTATACAATGAAGCCAGCAAGCCAGAACGCAACCAAACACAGGATGGCTTAGCCCAGGGGTCTTCAAACTTGGCCCTTTTGTCACTTGTGGACTTCAACTCCCACGCTTGGCTGAGGAATTCTGGGAGTTGAAGTCCACAAGTCATAAAAGGGCCATGTTTGAAGACCCCTGGCTTAGCCTAACATGTGAACCAAGTGAAGGATCTCAAGGAAACAGATCAAGATCTGTAGCTCAAAAGGACAGGATCAAGGAGCAACGTCTTTCCTAGTTGACTGAAGAGACCTTTCGATGCTGGCCTTCGACCTTACGTTTGGGTTAAAGTACTTCTCTACCAGACATAAAGGGACGCGGTGACTCAGTGGGTTAGGACGCTCAGCTTGTCAATCAGAAGATCGGCAGTTTGATGGGTCGAATCCCGAGTGCCGCGTAACAGAGTGAGCGCCTGTTACTCGTTCCAGCTTCTGCCAACCTAGCAGTTCGAAAGCACGTAAAAATGCAAGTAGAAAAACAGGGACCGCTCCGGTGGGAAGGTAACAGCGTTCCGTGCGCCTTTGGCGTCTAGTCATGCTAGCCACATGACCACGGAGACGTCCTCGGACAAGCGCTGGCTCTTCGGCTTCAAAACGGAGATGAGCATCGGCCCCTAGAGTCGGAAATGACTAGCACACATGGGCGGGGGAACCTTTACCTTTACCTTCCAGACATAGCTTCTTATTCAACAGGTCCCACCCTTTAGCCTTGAATTCCAAACCTGAGGTCAGGCCTGCCATCTTCAACTTCTTGGCTCTGCTGGCATCCTGCCATAAAATGCAAGGGAGGTCGAAGGGGAAGTAAAATTCGGGCTTGGGAGTGGGGAAGACGAAACCAGCGGGGTGGAGACAAGCTGACAAGCACCAGAGACGTCAAACCAGAATAAGCTAGCCGCCAAGGACGCATGGCCTGGGAACAGAATGCGAAACCACATCGAGAGGTGCCAAACCTCAAAGCCGTGTTCAAAACATCAAAAAGGAACACTGTTGGACACCGATGAACTGGTCCAGGGGAGACGGGCCAGGGAAAGGTGGAAAAAGTGTAACCTTTGTGTGGGAATACTCACATCTAGCTCTACTTTCGCTGCATCTTTAGTAAAAGCCGTACCAACAGGCTGAAAAATAGCTTTTATCCGTGGGCTGTTAGGCTTTTAAATGGGACATAATCTCTGTGAACTTATGCAGAATTGACTTGGGAAGCTGGTGTGGTGTAGTTGGTTCACATGGTGTGGTAGGATGGAGGGTTTGTTGTCACTGTGTGTTGGGGGGAGAGAGCACAGGGGGAGGCTCAGCTAATCTCTATGTACACATGTTGTACTTTGACAATAAAGGTTTATTGTTGTTGTTGTTGTTGTTGTTGTTGTTGTTGTTGTTGTTGTTGTTATTATTATTATTATTATTATTATTATTATTATTATTATTATTATTACCTTTCACTTCAACCAAATGGAGTTGAGGGTCTTTCTTTCCTAAATATCTAAGCCGGGAGAAGTCTGACACCTAATTTGCACCTCTCCCGTCTTCACTGGCTGGTCCTTTGTCCAGAAAAATTCTATACGTTCTCACCTGCCTCTTCCCTGAGTTGGGCATTGTTATAATTAGGTAGCCAAAACAAACAAGACATTTTTCACTGTTTTCCAATAGGAGTTGCGTTCCTTTTCCTGTTCTCTGTGAACTTTCCACTCACACAAATATCTGAGTCACGAACCGCATTATAAATTCCAGCCGAGGGCAAATACTAGCATGTGAGCACATTGCCACTTGTGTATAGGCTGAGAAGGTTCACTAACTGGATAACTATTCGACGCACTATTCTTTTTTTCCTCTCCCTCTCATTCCCTTTTTCATGAATTTGCGAGAGTGAATAAGAGCCGTGAGTTCACATCCCGGTGCAAAAATCACTAGTTGACTAGTTCTTGACGTATTTGAATTGGAATGATTGAAATTATGTCGTCTAGCGAGGCTGGCCATGAGCGTCTGAAAGAAGCCATGTTTAGAGTAAGCTTTGACCAATTAATTATTTAATTGGTGACAAGAGTTGGACAAGTAATATAGGCCAGATCAGAATCGGAATCGGAATCGAGCTGGAAGGGACCTGGGAGGTCTTCTAGTCCAGCCCCCTACTCAAGCAGGAGACCCTATATCATTTCAGACAAGTGGCTGTCCAGCCTGTTCTGAAAAGCCTCCCGTGTTGCAGCATCCACAATGTCTGAAGACAAACTGTTCCACTGGTTAATCGTCCTCACTGTTAGGAAGTTGCTGCTTAATTCCAAGTTGCTTCTCTCCTTGATTAGCTTCCATCCATTGTTTCTTGTTTTGCCTTCTGGTGCTCTGGAAAATAAGTTGACCTCCCCCCCCCTCTTCTTTGTGGCAGCCTCTCAAATACTGCTATCATGTGCCCACTAGTCCTTCTTTTTTCCAGACTGGCCAGTCCCAAATCCTGCAACCGTTACTTTTAATAACATTTTCAACAGTACATCAGAAAGGGGCGCTCTAATTTTCAAATGCCACAGCTGTTCAAGGTAGCTTTGCCCAGTCAAAGCAACATGCAGTTTTGACAATAGTCCTACTACGACCGAGCAAGCTGGATTGGTTTAAAAAAAAAAAAAGACACCTACCCACCCACCAGTTGGAGGAAATGATCACCCACAGCTTGGCAGCCCACGTAGTGTTACATGAGCCCAAGCAACTTGATTAATTTATGGATTTTGTGCAAATCCAGAAATCAATGACTCCGCTGACGGTCTGAAGGCTGTAATGCGAAGACAGCCACTGAGTTAGGAACAGAAGAAATGATTAAAAGAACAAATGTCCACATACCGTAGCACCTTGAATCTGCGGAAAAGCAGACTTCAAGCCAGCTTCTCTAGGTGGGGAAAAGATGTCATGGTGAGACACAGACAGAGCAAGACAGCGGGACCTTTCCTCCAGAGCCAACTGTGTATTCGAATTGTTGAATGCATGTTGTTCCTACTCTTGCAATTGCTGCCCGATGGTGTGTGTGTGTGTGTGCCCAGTCACAAAACACCCATTGACCAGAAGGCAAGCTGGAGAGATTGATCCTCGCCACCCACTCTAATAGTATCTCCCCACCCACCAAAACTGCCTACCGTGTCTGCTTATATTTCTCTTTTTCTAGACACGCAAACGCAGAACGGAAACTGGTCTTCCCAGTTACAATGTATGGCTGTGAAAGTTGGACCATAAGAAAGGCTGAGCGCCAAAGAATTGAGGCCTTTGAACTATGGTGCTGGAGAAGACTCCTGCGAGTCCCTTGGATGGCAAGGCGATCAAACCGGTCAGTCCTAGAGGAGATCAACCCTGACTGCTCTTTAGAAGGCCAGATCCTGAAGTTGAAACTCAGAGACTTTGGCCACCTAATGAGAAGGAAGGACTCGCTGGAGAAGAGCCTAACTCTGGGAAAGGTTGAGGGCAAGAGAAGAAGAAGGGGACAACAGAGAATGAGGTGGCTGGATGGGGTCACTGAAGTAGTAGGCGTGAGCCTAAATGGACACCAGAAGATGGTAGAGGACAGGAAGGCCTGGAGGAACGTTGTCCATAGGGTCACAATGGGTCGGACACGACTTCGCAACTAACAACAACGCAGGTAGTCCTTGACTTACAATCATTCATCAACCATTCGCAGTTACGATGACACTTACAACGGTACTCATACTTACAACCGCTGCAGCATTCCCATGGTCATGTGATCGAAATTCAGGTGCTCGGCAACGGGCGTGTCTTTACGGAGGCCGCAGCATCCCCAAGGTCACCTGGTCGCCATTTACAGCCTTCCCAGCCCACTTCCAGCAAGCCAAGTCAATGGGGGAAGTCGGATTCGCTTAACGGCCGCGTGATTCGCTTAACTGAGCGGTTCACTTAACCGTTGCAAAAAAAAAAAGGTTGTAAAATCGGGCAGGGCTCAGCTAACAACCACCGCTTAAGAGTTGAAATCCCGGACCCAGATGGGGTCGTTAAGTCAAGGACTACCTTTATTATAATATAAATTGAGAAAGAGCAGGTTCCCTTTTCTGATTAAGGTCCCCGAATGCACAAACAGGGTATCAGCCGCAGGCCTTAAGGATCGCTGCTCACACTTTTAATTACCAAGCTACCGTATTAACTTATCAATACGCCGAACAAATAAACACATGTACGCAGGCATTCCCGGAGGTGCTTCCGTTAGCATAAGGAATAAACCCTTCCCAATTACACTCATCGCTGTGCGATGGAAACCACCGTCGCCCACAGCACATTATTGTGATGCTCCAGCCTCCTGGTTCTCTTTAGATTGGTTTCAAACAGGAAAAAGCCGGCAGCATCCTGACTCAAAAGGAAACCGCTAGGAACGGAGAGCTAAGCGTGCCGAGGTTTGATACCCATCTCATTCGCGCAACATGGCAATGTTTTGTGGAACTCCTATCTCGGTGCTTTCCTGGTAGACGTGCAACCTGCTGAGCTTCGGCGGGGGGGGGGAAGCGAGGCTGTTTGCACATATTCCGTTCCGAGCTGTCAGCAGGAAAGGTTTGCTCAAGCAGACGCCCAAACCTCCGAGCACTTTAGCAGGAGCAAGGCCTCCCCCTCGCCTGGTTTATTTGCAAAACAGGGAGTTTTTCTAGGCATATCGAACAACGGCGTTGGGAGGGGCCTTAGAGGTCTTCTAGTCCAACCATCTGCTCAAGCAAGAGACCCTCTACCATTCTGGACAATCTCTTCTTAAAAGCCTGCAGTGATGGGAGCACCCACAACTTCTGAAGGCAAGTCGTTCCATGGGTCGATTGTTCTCACTGTCAGGAAATTTCTCCTGAGTTCTAGTTGGCTTCTCTCCTTGATTGGTTTCCATCTGTTGTTTTTGTCCTGCCTTCCGGGGCTTTGGAAAACAGATTGGCCTCCCTCTCTCCTTTGTGGCAGCCCCTCAAATATTGGAATACTGTCATCGTGTCTCCCCCGGTCCTTCTTTTCACTAGACTAGACATACCCAATTCCTCCAACCGTTCATCGTATGTTTTAGTCTCCAGGCCCCTAATCATCTTTGTTCCCCTGTCTCCAGTGTCTTGTTTTAAGCAAGGCAAAGTGACAAGAGCATCAACAGGAGGCGAGTTATGCGTAGCCTTTCCAGGACTGCTGAAAGCAGCCACCTCGGAGATTGGCTGCCAAAAAAGTGCCAAGTCACCCATGGGGAAGGAAAGGTGGGAACCAGACAGAGATACAAATCAAAGACAAAGGTGCATCTTGTGCTTTCTGGCCAGGCTTGGAGGTTGCATCTGTGATTTGCAGGCCAAAGATCACCAATTCAATCATTCAATCCGAATAGAGCTGGAAGGGACCTTGGAGGTCTTCTAGTCCAGCCCCCTGCTCAAGCAGGAGACCCTATACCAGACATGTCAAACACAAGGCCCGGGGGCCGGATCCGGCTCACGAAGTGGTTTCATCCATACCGCGAAGCCATCCTGGAAACAGTGAGGGAACGGCCCCCACTGCCTTGGCCCTGGCCCAGAGACCCTCCTCCTGCCAGAGACCCTCAGATCTGTCCCACTCCTGCCCAGGCCCCCATAGGCCCCCTTGATGCGAACGATGTAGAGCTGGCCACACCCACCCAGTAGGCCATACGCACTCTAGCCACGCCCACCCAGTAGGTCACGCCCACCCTGGCCATACCCACCCGGCCCCCTGAGGGCAACCGCAATGCTGATGTGGCCCTCAATGAAATTGAGTTTGACACCCCTGCCCTATAAAATTTGAGACAAGTGGCGGTCTAGTCTCTTCTTAAAAGCCTCCAGTGATGAAGCACCCACCACTTTTGGAGGCAAGCCGTTCCACTGGTTAATTGTTTATGGTCAACTCTGATGTTCCCAGACACCAGTTCATAGAATTAAACAGTTAAACAATAATTCCACCAGCCAACCTCTCACGTAGTCCATGTAAACAGTTTCACTTTGTTATGGGAACCGTCTGATTCCTCTCCACACCTGCTGCGGTGTCCTTGGAAAGGTTTCAGGCTCCCACGGTCTTCAGGCATACGGTAGAGGTTTCGTTTCTCCATCTAACCCATTCTAAAGCAACACCTCCTCTCCCCACCCCCACCCCTTATTCTAATAGCAAGCTGAAACAAAGAGGCATGTAGTTGTCAAAGTTTCATTCTTGACACCCAAAAGTTGTGGGTACTCCAACACTGGAGTTTTTCAATAAGAGACCGGACAGCCATTTGTCTGGAAGGGTAAAAGGTCTCCTCCTTGAGCTTTGGACCAGAAGACCTCCAAAGTCCCTTCCAACTTTGTTCTACTGTTATTCTGGAAGCTTTGCTAAGCAATTCTGAATTGACTGCATTTCAACAGAGACCAAAGCTGCAGCTCTTCCAGCTTGCCTCTGCTCAATAACGTTAGGGGGATGGTGACCCCAAAGGTGAGCGTTCTCGAGGCAAATGAAAACGGTGTCCTTAAGAAGGAGAGGGGAGAAAAATTCCTGCACTGGCTGCCAGATTTTCTTTTGCCTCTCAGAGGAGACATGGCTGCTTGGAGAAGCCAGCATTTTGCATTAACCTTGCAAGCACCACCACCCCCTTCCCTTCCCATCTCCTCTCCACCCCCCACCCCCCAAAGCCGGTTTTCATGCAGCAACCAAGTATTTATTTATCTGTGACCTCACTAAATGTATTACAGCAGCCCACTCCAGCAGATTCTGGGTGGCTTACAATATAGAATATTAAACGCAATTAAAAGGAAGCAAAACAAGACAACAAAGGGCAAACAAGGCAAGAGTGCCACAAAGCATAATGTTAGCTGCTCCAACAACAGATATCTAGAAAAGCCACGGCTGCCAGCATCTGTCTCCCTCACAGGAGGGGTGGGTGGGTAGAAGAGAGAAAGGGAGGCACATACAGCTGTGGTGGCCAGTCAAGATGCTTTAGTTGGACTGTAGCAGTACATGTGGTCCTCGACTTACAACAGTAGATTTAGTGACCGTTCGAAGTCACAACTGCACTGAAAAAATGTGATTTACGAGCGTTCTTCACACTTACAGCCCTTGCAGCATCCCCATGATCACGGGATCAAAATCCAGACACTTGGCAACTGCCTTGTATTTATGACGGTTGCAGTGTCCCTGGGGGGTCACGTGATCCCCTTTTGCAACCTTCTGAAAGCGAGGTCAATGGGGAAGCCGGATCCACTTAACAACTGTGTTACCCACTTAACAACTGCAGTGATTCACTTAACGGCTGTGGCGAGGAAGGTGGCAAAATGGGCCAAGACTCACTTAACAACTGTCCCGCTCAGCAACAGGAAATCTGGGTCTCCGCTGAAGACCAGCTGTACAGAAATCACCCTCAAGACCAGCCTTGATTAGACAAAAGAATCCAAACTAAAGCCTCGCGGTCTCCTCTCTACACAAACCCATCAGACAGTTCATTTCCAGTATAAAACATAGCTGAGGTTTTCAATCAGCAACTTCCAGGTGCCTGGAATTATATTGTGGGAAGTCAGCCCCCCCCCCCCCCCGAGAGAAGGAAATATTAAAAGGACAGAAAAATATATTTCCTCAAAGGATCTTAAAGAGGCAGAAAAGCATGCTCAGTTTTTTCTTAATAGCCCCAAGTCTCCCTCCCCCAAGCAGAAACCAGCTCTGTAGAAATGCAGATGTGATAATCCATTCAGGAAGGTTGGAGGTGCCCAGCTATAAGATTAAGAAGACAAAGAGACCTAAAACCTACACACCCCACCCAAACTCTAAGACAGGACATAATACAGATGCCAAAGGGCACACCCAGACTCAGGTCAGAATACATGACACAGGAAATACAAAGCCTCAAACAGGAACAGGAAACAACTCCACGCAAAAGGCTCCAGAGGGTATAAAAACCCACTCCCTACATGTGCTCGCTCTCTTTTCTTCCAGAGCCATCTTTCTGTCTGGCTCTCCTCTTCAACAAACTGCAACCTTCTTCCTAAAATAAAAATAAAAATAAAAAATAAAATAAAAATAAAGCAGTCGCCATGTTGTTTATTCCCGGCTCGGACTGAACCATGATGAAGACTTTTCCTTCAACAATATCTTTTGTCCCAAACATAGAGCTGAAGGCATGAAGATGGCTGCAATCCTGATCTTCCTTCTTCTGCATTGACCCAAACTGCATTTAGTCTGCTGTGTGTCTCTTTGTCACCCCACACAATCTGCAACAGATAAACATCTCCTCCAGCAGCTCTGCCTATTCCCTCCCACCCAGCATTAAAGGCCATGAAACTACTAAGCTGAGTTTCTCTCTGACCCGTCACTTGTTTTCTTAAGCAATCCTTGCATTGTGATTTATTAGTGCAATTAAGGGGGGAGAGGTCATTATAGATTGGAGTCTTGTACCGCATCAGGGGCTTTGATCTAAAACCACCTATTAAATTGGTCCTAGGAAACCTCCAATTTGACATTTTAGATCAAAGCCCCATTGAAGAACTCTGTGTTTCTCAACCTGGGCAACTGTAAGAATTCCCCAGCCAGTGGTAGCTGAAGTACACACAGCTTACAGTTGCCCAGGTTGAGAAACACGGATCTTAACTAGTCCTAGAAACTGTACACAACACAACTGTGCACAACACAGGCTGACTTTCACCTTTTTCTTCTCCACGAGTGGACAAAACAGGCGGTCTGCTTTAATCATGCACAAGCCTGCAGTATAAATGCTTATTTTATTGCCATGCCCCCCTCCGACCGCTGACCAATTCTGAACAGCTCACGATCCTGCCGTTATGTGCAACAGGATTAAAGAAATTTTTTAAAAAAAATAAAAATAAAAACACAACCCCTATAAATAACAGACGTTAATGTGAACAAATTAATAGCCAAATATTCCTGCGTTGAGGAACCATAAAAACCTAATAAAATCAGTATGCATACACTGGAGGAATCTCACTCACTTTGTCTCCCTCTCAAAAGCCTGCTGAAATAAACCGATTTTGACTGCTTCTCTGAATCTCAATAAGGTGTGTGTGTGTGTGTGTGTGTGTGTGTGTGTGTGTGTGTAATCTCTGGAGAGATGCTGTTCCAGAGACCCATTCAATCATGCCAGGAAGGTGAACGGGAAGAAAAGGGAAGGTCCCTTCCAAATTTTTATTATTATTATTTGCTAAGTGAATCTCTCTAGTTAAGTTAGTAATATGGTCTTCCCAGTTGCAATGTATGGCAGTGAAAGTTGGACCGTAAGAAAAGCTGAGCGCCAAAGAATTGAGGCCTTTGAGCTATGGTGCTGGAGAAGACTCCTCCGAGTCCCTTGGACTGCAAGGCGATCAAACCGTTCAGTCCTCGAGGAGATCAACCCTGACTGCTCTTTAGAAGGCCAGATCCTGAAGTTGAAACTCAAATCCTTTGGCCAACTAATGAGAAGGAAGGACTCACTGGAGAAGAGCCTAATGCTGGGAAAGGTGGAGGGCAAGAGAAGAAGGGGACGACGGAGAATGAGGTGGCTGGATGGAGTCACTGAAGCAGTAGGCGTGAGCTTAGATGGACTCCAGAAGATGGTAGAGGGCAGGAAGGCCTGGAGGAACGTTGTCCATGGGGTCGCGATGGGTTGTCAAAAGGTCACAAGGAACCCTGGAACCGTCATCGATAGAAACCACATCTCAAACATCCAAACTGCAACAGTCGCTAAGTGCGAAAAACAGTCAACAGTCATTTTTTTCCAGCGCTGTTATAACTTCGAACAGCCACTAAACAAGCCGTTGTCAAGCATTTATCCCACACACGCTGTTCTAGAGAGGAGGCGTAAATCTCTGAAAAGGGCAAGGTGGGAAAAAAAAAATCAAGGAAATGCAGAGGTGGTGGGCGCACACGTTTGCTTTATTTGTTTACTGAAAGGATCGTCTTAAATTTCGGTACATCTTCCTTGGGGGTAAATACAGAATCCCTAGCTGGTTAGCGTTTTGGGTTTTGTGTGTTTGTTTGTTTGTTTGTTTTAAAAAAAACTTGTTACAAGGTACGACGGTAAACCAAGCCGAAGAAATCCTAGGAGCTCCCTCGCCTTAAATGAAACGCGGCTGACGCTCCATTAAGCTCAGCATCCTATTACAGGCTAGCAGCAATTCTCCAGATATTGAAATGCAAACTTCCCAAGCTCTACTTGGGGATATTGGGGATTAAACCTGGACATTTTGCATGCAAAGCAAGCGGTCCGTGGCCGAGCTGTAACCCTTCTCTTAGGAGAAGAAAGGGAAAAATGAGGGTAAACAAAAGATGCTCTGAGGATGTTGGTGGAGGCTAGCAGCTCTTTCCCCATCCTGGTAGCCCTTCCGATGGATGGGGACTCTTTAATTCTCGGAACCTCCAAGATAGCTTTGGATTTCAAACAAAAAACAAAAATTAATCACATCACACCCCACCAGGTTGAGAAAACGGGCAACCGCTGTGGAATTTCGGGCTACTCTAGATTCTTCTTTCGTTTCGAGCCACCCGTTTCAAGTAAGCTAACCGTCTACAGAAGCTGACAAAACCGTCCTCTGAGCAGTTTCACCCCCAGTAAAAATTGTCAATGGTTCTCAGTCTGAGAGAACAGACACTATTCCATTGGTTGAAACAAACAAACAAACAGACAAAAAAAAGTTCTGAGCAAAGCCACATTGGAGGAGGAGGAGGAGGAGGAGGAGAGGGAGGAGGGGGAGGAGGGGGAGGAGGAGAAGAAGAAGAAGAAGAAGAAGAAGAAGAAGAAGAAGAAGAAGAAGAAGAAGAAGAAGAAGAAGAAGAAGAAGAAGAAGAAGAAGAAGAAGAAGAAGAAGAAGAAGAAATTAAATTGCTCTGGGACTTCAGAATTCAAACAGACAAGCTCCTGCAACATAACACCCCAGACCTAACAATTGTCGATAAGAAAGACAAAAAAGTCTGGATAGTGGACGTGGCAGTGCCTGGAGACAGCAGAATAGACGAGAAAGAACTGGAGAAGATAACAAAATACAAAGACCTACAAATAGAAATAGAAAGACTGTGGCAAAGGCAAGCAAGGGTAGTACCAGTAGTAATAGGTGCCTCGGGTGCAATCCCAAAACAACAGGAGCACCATTTGAACACCATTGGCATTGACAAATTCGCCATTAGTCAATTGCAAAAGGCGGCCTTGCTAGGAACTGCTTCCATCCTGTGACGATATCTGTAATACCCTCAAACATCCACATCTGCCTATCCCAGGTCCTTGGTAAGGACTCGATAGGTAGACAAAAATGCCAAATCCAGTCTGAACATCTGGCTGACTCTGCGATGATCAATAACAACAACAAACAAACAAACAACAACAATAAAAGTTGGAAGGGACCTTGGAGGTCATCTAGTCCAACCCCCTGCTCAGGCAGGAAACCCTATACCATTAAAGGCAAATGGCTGTCCAGTCTCTTCTTAAAAACTTCCAGTGTTGGAGCACTCACAGCTTCTGGAGGCAGGTTGTTCCACCGGTTAATTGTTCTAACTTTTTTTTGCACCTCTTGTGATCTGAAGGTTATTAAGACCCGTAACTACCCAGGTCCCAGCGTCCACTGCTGGTTGAACCCTGCGGGCTATTAACTGCAAATAGGCAACATCAGTTGCACTGCTACTCTGTCTGGGATCTGGAAGATGCTCTTATTAATTTTCAGGTAAGCTGCTTGCTTGTCCTTTGTTCCAAGATCCTATGCAGCTAGTCCTCAACTTATGGAATGGGACAATTCAACAATTCAATTTAATTATTTAAAATAGTTAAAAAATTTAATTTTTGTCATTCGTGCCTCATTTTGTCCCTCCTTGGGCATCCTTTCTTTAATGATTTTACTCTGCTATTTCTTTGACGTTAGTGTAACTCTTGTCCTGTAGTGAGTTCTCCCGGGGCGAGTTGGCCCTGGTGAATTGTCCGCGGCGAGTTGGCTGGAGAGTTGCTGTGGAACCCTCAACGTACGACCAGAATTGAGCCCAAAATTTATGTTGCTAACTGAGTTCTGCCCCCCATTTACGGCTTTTCTTGACACGGTTGTTTAGTGAATGACTGTACTTAAGTTAGCAACACGGTTGTTAAGTGAACCAGGCTTCCCTTTGCTTGTCAGAAGGTGGCAAAAGGGGATCGCCTGACCCCGGGACACGGCAATCGTGATAAATGTGAGTCAGCTGTTGAGCATCTGTAAATCACTTGATCGTGGGGATGCTGCAACGGGTCATAGGTGTGAAAAAGGGTCGTAAGTCACTTTTTCCAGTGCTGTTGTTAACTTTCAATGGTCACCAAGCAAACGGTTGTAAGTCGAGGACACTTCAGTGGGGCACCAGGCCAGGATGGGGGCGACACTTACACTGGCACTGAAGTCCACGAAGCAAGGGAACGAGGCTTTCTTTTCTAGAATGGTGAATAACGGTGTCCCTCTGTGGGCCACTTTCAAGGCCAATGGCAGGAGAAAGGCAAGATTTGCGGGCAGGGGGGCAGCCTGGGATTGCACTCGGGATAAGTGCCCAGCTCCTACCAAGTGCAAGAAATGCTGCTGCCAGAGGGACACCCGCGTGGGTTTGTCAGAATAAGAAAAGAAAAAGGCTCCTTCGGAGAGGTTTATCTCAAAAGAGAGAAGTGCCTGGAAAAGAGTTGAATCTCTCTCTCTCTCTTCCAGGAGGATTTGCTCCCAAATGTTAAAGGGAGGGATGGAGGAGGGGAGGGGAAGAGAGGAGAGGAGAGGAGAGGAGAGGAGAGGAGAGGAGAGGAGAGGAGAGGAGAGGAAGGAGAGGAGAGGAGAGGAGAGGAGAGGAAAGGAAAGCAAAGAAAGGAGAGAAAGGAGAGGAGAGGAGAGGAGAGGAAAGGAAAGCAAAGAAAGGAGAGAAAGGAGAGGAGAGGAGAGGAGAGGACAGGAGAGGAGAGGAGAGAAAGGAGAGTAGAGTAAAGGAAAGGAAAGGAGAGGAGAGGAGAGGAGAGGGGAGAGAGGAGAGGAGAGGAGAGGAAAGTAGAGGAGAGGAGAGAAAGGAGAGAGGAGAGGAGAGGAGAGGAGAGGAGAGGAGAGGAGAGGAGAGGAGAGGAGAGGAGAGGAAAGGAAAGGAAAGGAAAGGAAAGGAAGAAAGGAGAGGAGAGGAGAGGAGAGGAGAGGAGAGGAGAGGAGAGGAGAGGAGAGGAGAGGAGAGGAGAGGAGAGGAGAGGAGAGAGGAGAGAGGAGAGGAGGAGAGGAGAGGAGAGGAGAGGAGAGGAGAGGGAGAGGAGAGGAGAGGAGAGGAAGGAGAGTAGAGTAGAGTAGAGTAAAGGAAAGGAGAGGAGAGGAGAGGAGAGGAGAGGAGAGGAGAGAAAGGAGAGAGGAGAGGAGAGGAGAGGAAAGGAAAGGAAAGGAAAGGAAAGGAAAGGAAAGGAGAGGAGAGGAGAGGAGAGGAGAGAGGAGAGAGGAGAGGAGAGGAGACAAAAGTAGAGGAGAGGGGAGGGAAGAGGGAGGGAAGGAGGAGGAAGGGAGGGAGGGAAGGAAGGAACGAAGGAAGGAAGGAAGGACAGATTTTGGAAGTTAAAATGCATTTGATTCAAGGCAAATTGAATACCAAACTGGAAATAATTTATATTAAGTGTCTTGTTTCAGATGCCTCGGTTTTCAGCTTGCTTCTCCTATTCCATTCCATTCCATAATTCGCAGACCATCTCATATTAATTACACTGGGAAAGACACACTCCAGACCACAGCAGAGCTTTACAGAGACCAATTTCCAATGCTGGCATCAAGCAACCACAGACCCCCACTTCCCATACAAATAGAATTTGCAAGAGTTTCATCTTCCACTTTTGCCCCCGAGCCTAACCACGAGAAAGAGACAAAAACCACATGGCATCTGTAAAAAAAAAAAAAGTGCGAGGATTCAGAGAAACAAACATGGTGAGTAAACAAATTACTATGTTTGAACATCTTTGGTCATTGTTTTCCCTTACAAAAAAAATATCGCCTTTTCGCGGTTTGCATCATGTTCAAACAGAGTAATCTCAGAACGGACTTGGAGAGCAGAGATAACATTCTAGGTCTGATGTCTCGAAGAAAAGACACTCCTTTGCACTGCACCATACAATAAAGTTGAACAATTAGAATTTTCTACGGTAGGCTAACTTAAATAGCCATTTGTTTACAAAACTATTCCTTCACATGTGGGGCATATCTGGGGTGAGCAACACAATGCATAAGCAGCAGGGGCCTAAGGCCATATCACACCGATGCACAGAAAATGCAGCAGTGAACATGCAAATCCGTTTTGTGCAATAAAACCGGGGCGCCTTCCCCACAGTCAAGCTGTACCGGTGTTATTATCCCAGCCAGCCAGAAACTAGAAGACAATTTTTTTTCCTCCTTATCGTGCTCTGCCTGGAAATCTCAATGCAACACAGGTCTAATTAATACTTGGAAGAAAAAAAACAACAAACCAGTGAATAGAAGAAGCCTCTTTCCCCAACGTTGTAGATTAAACTCAATAGCCTGGTTTGAATGATAAGAGATTGGCAGGAAGAGCCAAGGTCTTCTCGGAGCCGTTAAGATATGCCTGTTGGGAAGGGCCATTTTGACAAGGCGACTGAAAAGCCAGCTCTACAAAAGTGAGCGGAAACACCCATTGCTAAGCTTTCTTGTTGGACTCGCTAAAATTAAAGAGAGGTTTATAGACCAGGTTCAGGGTATAGCTCTAACTGTACATCAAGACACTCTGGCTGCATTGAAAGACGAGTGCTCTTGCTCGGATACATTGCGGGTTGGAAAAATTCGCTCCTGTGCAACTACTAGGGGATTAAAACCCAGAAAGCAACATGCCTCCCACACATTTAGATAATGCGACCTAAAGTGGCTCCTAATGTCTCTGCATCTAAGAAGCTACCTAAAATAAAGCTCTAATTCAGTTTTATATATATAAAAGGCCTTCTAACTCATTGTTCCGGCTTCTGGCTTTGTAAGGAATTGACGTGGTGTGATTATGGCTGAAGACTGAATGTGCTACCGGATGTGTTTTGCAGAGACGGAGAAAACAACCCAAGTTGCTTCTTTATCCCCCAGTAGCCCGTGGCACATCTTGGAATTTGTTTTAACACTCAACAAGATGAACCTAATTCTAGACTACAGAATGACACACAAGGACATACAAGTGTGTTAGAATACAATAGAAATAATGGAATGGAACAGAATGGAACAGAACAGAATACAATCCTTTATTGGCCAGGTGTGATTGAGCACACAAGCAATTTAGTTCCTTGTATGCCCAATGACACTTAGGCACACAAGGAACTAAACTGCTTGTCTGCTCAATCACACCTGGCCAATAAAGAATTATATTCTATTCTGTTCTGTTCCGTTTCATTGCAATATTTCTATTGTATTCTATTCTATTCCCATTCCATTAATTCTACTCTTTTCTGTCCTGTTCTGTTGTTCCGTTCCATTCCATTCTATTCTGTTCTGTTCTATTCTAATTCTATTCCCATTCCATTAATTCTATTCTATTCTATTCTATTCTATTCTATTCTATTCTATTCTATTCTATTCTATTCTATTCTATTCTATTCTATTCTATTCTATTCTATTCCCAATCCATTTATTCTATTCTATTCTATTCTATTCTATTCTATTCTATTCTATTCTATTCTATTCTATTCTATTCTATTCTATTCTATTCTATTCTATTCCCAATCCATTTATTCTATTCTATTCTATTCTATTCTATTCTATTCTATTCTATTCTATTCTATTCTATTCTATTCTATTCTATTCTATTCTATTCTATTCTAAATTCTATTCTCATTCCATTAATTCAATTCAATTCAATTCTATTCTATTCTAATTCTATTCCCATTCCATTTATTCTATTCTATTCTATTCTATTCTATTCTATTCTATTCTATTCTATTCTATTCTATTCTATTCTATTCTATTCTATTCTATTCTATTCTATTCTTCCATTCCATTATTCTAATTCTATTCCCATTCCATTTATTCTATTCTATTCTATTCTATTCTATTCTATTCTATTCTATTCTATTCTATTCTATTCTATTCTTCCATTCCATTCCATTCCATTATTCTAATTCTATTCCCATTCCATTTATTCTATTCTATTCTATTCTATTCTATTCTATTCTATTCTATTCTATTCTATATTCTATTCTTCCATTCCATTCCATTATTCTAATTCTATTCCCATTCCATCTATTCTATTCTATTCTATTCTATTCTATTCTATTCTATTCTATTCTATTCTATTCTATTCTATTCTATTCTATTCTATTCTATTCTATTCTATTCTATTCTTCCATTCCATTCCATTATTCTAATTCTATTCCCATTCCATCTATTCTATTCTATTCTATTCTATTCTATTCTATTCTATTCTATTCTATTCTATTCTATTCTATTCTATTCTATTCTATTCTATTCTATTCTATTCTATTCTATTCTATTCCATTCCATTCCATTCCATTCCATTCCATTCCATTCCATTCCATCCCATCCCATCCCACCCCACTCTATCCTACCCTATTTTATCTCAGTAACTCCAATCTCTCATAAGATGCTGAATAGGCAAACTGCAGACCTGAGAACAATTCATCAGTGGAACCACCTGCCTCCAGAGGTTGTGGGTGCTCCATCACTGGAGGTTTTCAAGATATTGTACAGCCATTTGTCTGGAATGATATAGGGTTTCCTGCTTGAGCAGGGGGCTGGATTAGAAGATCTCCAAGGTCCCTTCTGTTAGGCATATGGTGTTAGCCTACAATGTTGGGTTGAAAATATATTAACCATAATGCTATGTCTTTAAGTTGTTAATTGGCCAATGGGTGTGTAAGTGTTCTCATGGCCATAAGAGGGAGCTAGTAATGTAGCTTCTCTCTCTCTCTCTGAATTCACTGCTCTCTACTATTACTGTGTTTGCTCTGCTGTTGGTTTACTACTGTTGTAAACCTGAACTGTGTATTGACCTCTGGACCGGTAAGAAGACTTTGTATTTTGGATTACTTCTTGGACCGTTGCTATTGTGTATGACCTGGACTGTTTATTTTTGACTGTGCATATTTTTATTCTTACACCACCTCAAAAGTAAACTACTTTTTGTTTTTACAACTCAGTGTACGCTTGTGTTTACTGTGTGACTCTTACTGCTCTCAGTACCCTTCCTTGTCTGTGCAACTCTTTGGTAGCACAAGGAGACCTCTGCACAACAAATTCCTTAACACCTTCCAACTTCGTTATTCTGTTAATACCTCGTGCCTGGTTTTTTAAAAAAATCTCATCCCTTCTGTGTTTTCCATACCACTAACTAGAGTCCTACGGAGAACTTAAATATCTGCTCCAACTTTATGATTTTTTTGGCTGGTTTTGATGGGGGGGGTGCTCTTACGTTGACCCTTTGGGATTAATTCCACTTTGAAAAAAAGAAACCACTTACACGGTGGCTAGAAGAGATGCTTTAGTTCCACTTATTTATTTTTCATCTTCCCATGCCTACCTTAAAAGGAATTATTCTCTCCCTGCTCTTTCTCTTGATATCCTCTGGTTTTTCTCTACACTTTTTAATCCAAACTGTTCTTGGCTTGTACTGTCCTGAAAATCACTCCATCTATATATTTGGATTGTATTTTTCCAGTACATCTGACATGTTTTTTTTCCTATTCCCCCCCCACCAAAAAAATCTGCTTTCTAATAAAATATGTGTTATAAAGACTTATGCTTCAGAAGAATTCTCTGGTGTGGAGGCTCAACTGTGCAAGCATAACAGACCTTGAATAGCTCCATTAGGAATGTACAAATCTACAGAAGCCTGCTTTTGTGCAACCAAGAAAAAATGGAGGGGAAAGTCAAAGCAACTGACAGCAACAAACAGTGAAAAATGAATATATTCAGAACAGAAGGACAGAAAAATGACCTTACAAAGTCTCACTTAGCTTCATTCAGAGTCAGTGAAGTACAAAGAAAGAGTGACATGTTAACCCCAAGAGTTAACCCCACCAGTTCAAACCTTTCCCAGCTGAGGCATTTCGTCTCCGCTCGGTCTAATAATTGGAGATTGCAGGTAGTCCTCAACTGACGCCCACAATGGAGCTTGATGTTTTACTGTTGCTAAGCGAAACACTTGGGAAGTGAATTTTGCCCCATTTTATGACCTTTCTTGCCCCGGCTGGTAACAGTCAATCACTGCAGTTGTTAAGTTAGTAACACGGTTGTTAAGTGAATGTGGCTTCCCACATTGACTTTGCTTGTCAGAAGGTCGCAGAAGGGGATTACGTGATCCCAGGACACTGCAACCATCATAAATTAGCAGTGGGCTAATGCCTCCTTAAGTAACACCAGCTGCCTGCCATTAGTGCAGGTTCGAGTCCCACCAGGCTCAAGGTTGACTCAGCCTTCCATCCTTCCGAGGTAGGTAAAATGAGGACCCAGATTGTTGGGGGCAATAAGCTGACTTTGTAATAATGCCGCTTGGGGTGTGTGTGAAAGCCCTAATAAGCAGGCATATACATAGAATGAAGGCTACTGCTAAGCTTGTAAGCCGCCCTGAGTCTTCGGAGAAGGGCGGGATATAAATGGAATTAAAATAAAAAAATAAATAAATAAATACGAGTCGGTTGCCAAGCGGCTGAATTTTGACAACGGGGGTAACTGCAATGGTTGTGAGTGTGAAAAATGGGTCTAAAGTCACTGTTATCAGTGCTCTTGTAACTTTGAGCATTCAATACGTGATCTGCTGTTAACTACCTATATTCAGTTTGCAAATTGTAAATATCGTAAATATTTACCCGTGTAGTAGGGCTGTATTACGGTACTGTTTTCCTTCTCATCTTTCCTATTACCTTCTGTTATTGGTATCTTATGACAGGGCTTTTAAACCTTTTCACCCACTGTACCACTTTTAGGATATGGCAACATCCGAGTACCACCAGTCGCCTAGCAAGGTGTCAAAAACTTGATGACCCCCCAAAAAAAGGAAAAAAAGTGATGAAGTACAGGTAGTCCTTGACTTACAACAGTTCGTTTAGTGACTGTTTGAAGTTACAATGGCACTGAAAAAAGTGCCCCCAAGCCACAGCCGAGCAAGACGCCTACCTGCCCGCCCGGCGGTGCTCTTCCTCCTGTCCGAGGTTTCCATTGTTGTGAGCATTTCTGTTGAGGATTGGCAGCGGGGGTGGGGTGGGGTGGTGTTTGGTTTTTATCCCCCCCCCTCTGCTGGGTGGTTGCAGCAGGTTTTGGTCACTTCACATGACCCTGGGATACTGTGACCGTCATAAATATGAATCAGTTGCCAAGCATCTGAATGTAAATCGCAAGACCCTGGAGATGCTGAAACATTCCAGCTGATCGGCGCTTCTTCTGGGCTCAGCAGAAGCACCAGGATCAGCACCAAGCTCCAGCTGGAGCCTGGCACTGATCCTGTTGCTTCCGCTGAGCCCTGACCGCCCTGAAGAAGCGCTGATCCTGGCGCTTTTGCTGAGCCCTGACAGCCCTGCAGCTCCAGCCGTCTCTCGCTCAGGCTTGTGCGGTGCTGCCACCGGTTCAGCTCATTCCCCTCCCCCGCTACCACTTTTCTAGGATGGTTGCATACCACCTGCCAGGTGCCAATGTACCACAGGTGGTACCCGTACCACTGGTTGAAATGCCCTGTTTTATGATATCGCTTTGTTGTTTGTTGTCTGTATGTACAGTGAGAGCCTTATGCACTGGGGACAAATTCCTCTTGTGTGTCCAATCATACTTGGCCAATAAAGAATATTGTATTGTATTGTATTGTAAAGCAAGATTCTCATTAGATGCTGGTTTTGTAAGGCATCTGAAAGAGGAAGAAAGAAAGAAAGAAAGAAAGAAAGAAAGAAAGAAAGAGAGAGAGAGAGAGAGAGAGAGAGAGAGAGAGAGAGAGAGAGAGAGAGAGAGAGAGAGAGAAAGAAAGAAAGAAAGAAAGAAAGAAAGAAAGAAAGAAAGAAAGAAAGAAAGAAAGAAAGAAAGAAAGAACCATGAGTGTTCCAAGGTCACCCACAAGAATTTAAGTCTAAATTTCCATGTTTGTCGCTCAACATTGTAGCCCCATTACCACCTGGGTTCTTTATTTCAACATCAAAGGAACAGCAATTACCAAACAGATAAACGTGTAAATTGCAGATCCAGTAAAGTTCTCATCTAGAATCAAGTCAATTTCCCTGCGATATTCAGCACCACTGTGGTTAGATGAGGTCCATGTAAAATCCATGTTGCCTCAATGGTCGTCTCCACACAGCATTTGCAATACAGGTAGTCTTTGACTTACAACAGTTCATTTAGTAGCCATTCAAAGTTACAACGCCACTGAAAAAAGTGACTTGTGACCATTTTTCACACTTAGAACCACTGCAGCATTCCCCAAGATCACGTGACCAAAGTTCAGACACCGGGCAACTGACCCATAGTTATGACAGTTGTAGTGTCCCTTTTTATGACCTTCTGACAAGCAAAGTCAATGGGGAAGCCAGATTCCCTTAACAACCGTGTAACTAACTTAAGAGCTGCAGCGCTTCATTGAACCACTGTGGCGAGAAAAGTCGTAAACTGGGGGCAAAACTCACTGAACAATTGTCTCCTTTAGCAAGGTAAGTTTGGGGCTCAATTGCAGTCGTAAGTCGAGGACTACCTCCGTGAGCAAATACTTTTTCCTTCTGCTTTCAGTGTCCAGAAACCTTAGCATTAGAAAAAATAAATAAATAGATTAACTGCTCCACCTGTGGCAATGCTGTTGCTATTCACAAAGTCAATCAGGGTAGGTGTCTGAACTCAATACTATTTATTTTATTTTATTTTTTTGGATTTATATACCGCCCTTTCCCGAAGGACTCAGGGCGGTTTACAGGGTACTTAAAACATTGATACAAAAATTAAAAAGAATTAAAAAGAATTAAATTTAATCCCTGAAAAAATATAAAACCCCAATTAAAAACTCTCAGCCTGGGCCAAAGAGCTCAAAGAGCCAGGTCTTCAGGTCCCAGCGAAATGAACGAAGGTCGGGGGCAGTCCTAAGCTCCACGGGCAGCTGGTTCCACAGGGCAGGCGCACCCACTGAGAAGGCCCTACCCCTGGGTGTCATCCGCCGGCAGTCTTTAACTATGGTATCGCACAATGCTAGTCCAGGCTTTTAAGCCCCAAAACTAGACACTGGAAATTGTTAGATGAAAGAAAAACTATTATGTGGTGCACAGAGAACTAATCTTCCCGCACACATTTTTCCATTTACAATTTAGGGGATCTGGCTCAGAAGCCATGTTCTCTCCTGAAAAAGAGCTATTCAAAAGTTTATTTTCCCTCTTCACCTAGACTATGTTTACGCCTCTCTTGTCACATGGAGGAAAGAGGAAGACAAGAGGAAAAAAAAAATGAGGAAAAAAACACGACGTGGGAAGCGGTACCGAATACATTCACACAATAGACAGAGGTTACCACAGAATTTGTTTTTAATATTATTAACTTCCTGATCACCTGATTAAAAAGAGCAAGTGCTGGGGGGGGGGGAAACACCTTACGTGGCCTTTACTGAAACTCTGAAAGAAACTTCAAGGTCAGTCTTGAAAATAGCAAAATTTTAAAAATTAAAAATGTAAAAAAAAAAACACACACACAACAACCCCAGGGGGCATTTTGCCAGAAAGATTCCCCCCAAGTCTGCATGTTTTAGCACACACACACAAAGTCCTCAAGGATCACAACAGCAAGCAAGAGAATGAATGAATGAGCCTTTATTGTCAAAGTACAACCATGCATACATTGAGATTGGCCTTCGTGCCCTCACCCCCAACTCACAGTGACACAAACCCTCCATCTTATTACACCACGTGAGCTAATTGCACAACGCACCGGCCTCGCAAGTCAAATCGTGCATAAAGTTTATAAAATTATAGCCCGTTCAAAAGCCTAACAGCCCATGGATAAAAAGGCACATACACACACTCACACAAATATTTTCCAAGGCATAGCAACTCAGAAGAAAAAGGAACTGGCTTTTTTTTTTCCCCCAACAGGCAGCATACAGACTAAGAAAGGCACATGGCTATAAAAAGCCAGAATTAATCATAAGTTCCAATATTCTTGGTGCACAACGTGGTAGTTTTCAACACCCTACCTTGCCCCTCCCTGCCTTTCTTTTGGTTAAAACATCGTTAGTTCCTCTCAACATAATTCTCAGCCCAGGAAAAGGTTACAGGAAGACTGTCGTCCCTCTTAACCCCTTCCAGATGAAGGCAAATTTTAATTGCTGCTAAGAAAACTGAGGGGGCATGTATTTTATAGCCAGCTGTTCCCACTAGTAAGCTTCATGGCAGAGCAGGGGTCTTCAAACTTGGCCCTTTTATGATTTATGGACTTCAACTCCCAGAATTCCTCAGCCAGTGTGTATGACTGATGAATTCTGGGAGTTGAAGTCCACAAGTCATAAAAGGGCCAAGTTTGAAAACCCCTGTGGCAGAGGAACAGAATCAGGAAACTGAGAGGAAATAGGTTTTGTGGACTACAGTATTCTTGTATTAGGATCTTCATGAATTTGGCTTGATGGCTATAGGGCAGGAGGGGTCTTCAAACTTGGCCCTTTTATGACTTGTGGACTTCAACTCCCAGAATCCCTCAGCCAGGCAGGCTGCTATAGGGGCTGTGAAATCAGTCCCTCTAGATCAGGGACATCCAAGCTTGGCGTCTTTCAGACTTTTGGACTTCAGCTCCCAGAATTCCCATGCTGGCTGGGGAATTCTGAGAGTCCAAGTCCACAGGTCTGAAAGACGCCAAGGTTGGGACACCCCTGCTCTAAATTAAGAGGCTAGCCAGGGAATTCTGGGAGTCGAAGTCCACAGGTCTGAAAAACGCCAAGGTTGGGACACCCCTGCTCTAAATTAAGAGGCTAGCTAGGGAATTCTGGGAGTTGAAGTCCACAGGTCTGAAAGACGCCAAGGTTGGACAGTCCTGCTCTAAATTAAGAGGCTAGCTAGGGAATTCTGGGAGTCGAAGTCCACAGGTCTGAAAGTGTCCAAGGTTGGGACACCCCTGCTCTAAATTAAGAGACTAGCCAGGGAATTCTGGGAGTCGAAGTCCACAGGTCTGAAAGACGCCAAGGTTGGGACACCCCTGCTCTAAATTAAGAGGCTAGCCAGGGAATTCTGGGAGTCGAAGTCCACAGGTCTGAAAGACGCCAAGCTTGGACAGTCCTGCTCTAGATATTAAGAGTTACTAGGCACCTTCTGTGTCACCCCAGTGGGTAAATCTGGACCCCGAAAATGTATTCTCCAGCTAAGAGATAAAAGTTTAGGGCAAATAATTTAGAAAATGGGAACTCAAGATACACTGAAGGTGAGAAACAGTGTCCTGCTGATTCTGCAAGGGCAAAAGGCCACCAATAAGAAGATTTGCAGAGACCAATGTTGATAAACTTTCTTGAAGGAGGACTTTAACTAAGCTCAGATTTTAGCCTCTTATTGTGTTAATGCCGAAGAGCAGAAACACACTTTCAAGCAGCATGAAATAGGTCTGTATCTATTGAATCAGCCGAGCTGAAGATAACACTTTAATAGTCATTCATTTTTTCCCCCTCTGTCTCAATATTTAACCTTAGATTATGGATACGGGGGGGGGCTTGGGCTGAAAACAAAGAGGTGTGATTTGGCCAATTAATTTATATGAATTATGCACAGAAATTATTCCGACAGGTACGGCTCTGCTTAAACCTGATGCAACCTTTTCTAGGCAGGTTTTCCATCAAACCAATGAATTTAATTAAACTGCTTCAATTAGTAAAAGCAGCACAAAGAGATCGATAGCAAGCTTGCTTTATGGCTTACTGGCGAAGACAACAAAGGGAAGATCTTCTCCTGCCGAAAAGAGTAGGTACACGTTACCCATTCGTGGTTTGTTTAGAGTTGGAACGTAACATTGTGATTTTTCTGCTTGGAATAAATCCAGAGAAGAGGTTAAACTAGCCGTGACTTCCTAGGGTGACCTCAGAACTACCCATCCATAGCTTGACTGACATTGGTGCCTCTTGGGAGAAGTAACTCCTGCGTTTGGTGACAGCTAAGCCATGGGCGAGGTTTATCTTGCCGTCTGAATAAGCTTTATAACATTGAGTCGTGGTCGAAAGACACAGTCTGAAAGCAAAGACAAGCAGCATTTACACCAGTCTGTCCCAAAGGCGTTTTTTTCAAGAGGCAACCGGACTTTCTGTTTGTTTGTTTTTTCTTTGAAGCTGAAGAAGCTTCATGGATGAGAAGCGAAACGTCTTCGAAGAAAAACCAGAAAGTCCAGTTGCTTCTTGAAAAAGCACTTTGGGGACAACCAGGACCTGGATGATGGAGAATCTTCATAGATATTTATACCAAGCTGGTATGACCCAAAGTTTGCTGGTCATTGGGGCATTGGTGACTTGGGAGACTATTTCTTGACCTGGATAGGAGCCCTAAGATCTGAAATAGGTAAAGGTTCCCCCGCACATGCGTGCTAGTCGTTTCCAACTCTAGGGGCCGGTGCTCATCTCCATTTCAAAGCCGAAGAGCCAGCGCTTGTCCGAGGACATCTCCATGGTCATGTGGCCGGCATGACTAGACGCCAAAGGCGCACGGAACGCTGTTACCTTCCCACCGTAGTGGTCCCTATTTTCCTACTTGCATTTTTTACGTGCTTTCGAACTGCTAGGTTGGCAGAAGCTGGGACGAGTAACAGGCGCTCACTCTGTTACGCGGCACTCGGGATTTGACCCGCCAAACTGCCGACCTTCTGATCGACAAGCTCAGTGCCCTAACCCACTGAACCACCACGTCCCTACAAGATCTGAAATACATGACCCCAAAGCCGCTTTTACAGAAAATAGTTTTACTGTCCTAAATAGGAAGCCGCTGTAACAAAGAAGCAGAGGGAGACATGTTCAGGAACTGAATTCGCACGTTTGCAACCCTAGAATATGCCTCGGAGTCCATCCAGAAGAAGCACCCGAAAAGGGGATACAGGTGGTCCTCAACTTACGACCACAATTGGGAACAGAATTTCCACTGCTAAGCGAGGTGGTTATGAAACGGGTCTTGTCCACTTTTGCGACCATTTGGCCATGGAGGTTAAGTTGAACCAAGTCACTTTTTCAACCCCACTGTAACTTTGAACGGTACAGGTGGTCCTCAACTTATGACAATTTTTGCCCAAAATTGATGTTTTGCTAAGTGAGGCGTTAAGTCAGCTCTGCCCCATTTTACGACCTTTCTTGCCACAGCTGTTCAGTGAATAACTGCGGTTATTAAGTTAGAAACACAGTTGTTAAGCGAAGAATCCGGCATCCACCATTGACTTTGCTTGTCAGAAGGTCCCAAAAGGGGACCGCGAGGCCCCTGGGACTCTGCAAACGTCGTAAAGATGAACCAGCTGCCCAGCATCCGAATTTCGATCGCGGGACGGTGGGGAATGCTGCAACAGCCGTAAGTGGGAAAAACGGTCCTAAGTGACATTTTTGCAGCGCCGTCGCAACTTTGGTCACTAAATGAACTGTTGTAAGTCAAGGACTTCCTGTAGCTACACGAATGACTGTACGTTAAGGACCACCTGTGCTGACGTCTGCAAAACCGGCACCTTGATCAACGGCACCCCAACCCAACGTCTCATGCCATAAGCAGCCAGCGTTAACTATCATGCACACAAACACAGAACCCGTTGCAAGATGCACCCAGCTGGGTTGTTTAGCTGGGCTGGCAGTTTTCCCATGGCCTCTGACGGGACTGCAGTTGGAATTCCACACACACACACACACCACAACCCCACAATCCCAGGACTTTCAACCGAGCTGAGACAAGACCAATCTGCTTCCCCAGCTTTCTTACCTTCGTGCCCGGAGATTTACGTGCGGATGTTGCCGTGTTATAAGGGCGCTGTCCCAAATGGGGCCAGCATGGTTACTCCTATACCAGCTTGCTGCCAGGTGCCCAGGATAGGTTTGGCCAGCAAAGCCGTGGTCGGACTCCGTCTCGGCGGCCAGTGAAGAGGCTGAGCTGCCCATGGCTCCCCCCAACCCTGGCTGGGCCAAGATTTACTCTAGGTTAGGTCCCAGGGAGTAGCATGAGCTGTCGGGCTGAAAGGATGAAGACTCTGTAGCGTGGAGTGGAGAAAAGGAAGCTGGTGCTGATTGAAAAACAGAAAAGACACACATAGGGAGGAAACAAAGAGGAGAGGAGAGGGAGAGAAGAGAAAGAGAGAAAGAGAAAGAAAGAGAGGTATGATTTTCTTTCCAACC
Source organism: Vipera berus (assembly GCF_964194415.1). NCBI lineage: Eukaryota > Metazoa > Chordata > Lepidosauria > Squamata > Viperidae > Vipera > Vipera berus. The sequence continues at coordinate 9,345,491 of NC_138216.1, forward strand.
CATGAAGTGACATTTTCTAAGAGTCTGTCAAAATAAAAACAAAAAAACCAGAGATGGCCTCCATGATCATCAAAACCGGGGAGGGGGAGGGGGTTTGTCTTCAAACTCGGCCCGTTTACGACTCGTGGACTTCAACTCCCAGAACTCCTCAGCCAGGCACACTGGCTGAAGAATTCTGGGAGTTGAAGTCCACGAGTCCTCAAAGGGCCGAGCTTGAAGACCCCTGGTCAAAACCAATGTTGGCTTCGTGCAAAGCAATTCAGACTCAAATGTGAGAACTGGGAGGGAGGGAGGGAAGGAGGGGGATGGAAACCCACCTCGTCATGAACGTCAACATGTGAGAAGGGGTGTGTGTGGGGGTCATGGGGTTTTCAATTAAGCTTTAGGGAGCTGTGTCGTTTCTTGGGAAAGGGAGGAGCTGAATCAGAAGATGGTTAATGGCAGAGAGTCAGGGATGGCTCCCTTAAAATTCATACTGTTGGGAAGAACGGGTTAAGCAGAACACATTGGACTGGGAAAATCTTGCTGGAACCCCTTTCAGAATCCTTTGGGAATCTCTACAGGTAGTCCTCGACTTACAACAGTTCATTCAGTTGACCATCTGAAGTCACAACGGTACTGAAGAGAGTGGCTTATGGCTATTTTTCACACTTATGACCGTTGCAGCATCCCTGTGGTCATGTGACTTACATTCAGACGGTTCATATTTATGACGCTTGCAGAGTCCCGGCGTCACGTGATTCCCCGGCGTCACGTGATCCCCTTCTGACAAGCCAAGTCAACAGGGGAAGCCAGATTCACTTAACCACCGTGTGGCTAACTTAACAACCGCAGCGATTCACTTCACAAATGTGGCGAGACAAGTCGTAAAATGGGGCATAACTCACTTAACAGATTTCTCACTGAACAACATAAATTTTGGGCTCAGTTGTGGTCATACGTTGAGGACTACCTGCATTTTCGTAAAACTTAAGTCCCTATCAAATCCTTCGATCAAAGAAATCAAGCAGGTTACTGGCCTGGCCTGTTTCGCTCAACACACTACTACTGTACGGCCACTTTCGGAGTTTCCAACTCTAAAACACAAGTTGTCCAATTCTCATTTTTAGCCCCAAGTAGCATGCCGAAGCAAATCCCACAAAATTAGCAAATACTCCCAGCCTTGGGCTACGACGGTTCACACCAAGGCACTGATGCGCACCCAAGGCACGAAACTTGGAGAAAAAAAGGAAAAAAACCACAGATTTAATGATGGCACGGATGACGTTATTAAAAAAAAAACAACTCAAAAAAACCCAGTGTCTTAAATCAAAACTCCAAAAATATTTTTGAACTTTCACCTCAGCCAGGCTGCCTCGCCTCTCCCTGTCGTGCAAATTTGGTCTGAAGGAGAAAGGCTGAAGAGGCATTAATTTAACGTTTTGCCAGCCCAGTTTTTCTTTCCCCCCCCCCCCCGCTACTTGATATGGAAGGCAAAACTCAGCCTCTCCTCCGAGGACCTGCTTTGCCGGAAGTTTTGCTACTCTGCATCCCAACTACTCCACTCTTGCCCACAGGCGGCTTCATTTGACAAAACACGGACCTAGTCAGCCGCTGGATTCGACTTTAGGACAAGGAAGACAAAAACGAACGCCGCAAATCTTCCTCGTGGGCGACAGAATCAGGGACCAAGTTATCTGAGGGGCTGTCTCTTGCCGTTCACATCCACCCCACCCACTAGAGCGAGGAGACAAAGAATGTTGTGTGGTCCCCATCCTCTAAGGAGGTCCACCTGGCAGGACCCAGAAGAAGGGCTTTCTCCGTGGTGGCTCCCTCCCTTTGGAACATCATCCTTGCAGAAATTAGACAGTCCTCCACGTTGACAGTCTTCCGTCAGGCCCTGAAGGCCTGGTTTTGCTAGCGGGACTTAAATGGCTTCTTTAATCGCGTGCTGTGGCCGGGAGAGGGGGTATTGTGGTTTATTTTTATTTTTCCCCGTTTTGTGTTTTAACTGCTTGTAAGCTGCCTGGAGTCGCTGTGAGGGAGTAGGCGGCTATATAAATTATCTAAATAATAAATAAAACACCTCCTGATAAAACTCCCTGGGCATTGCGGTGCGTTGCCCTACAAACACCGCTGAGAAACTTTTTCCGTTCCTTTGGCAAAGCCAGCCAGCCAGCCAGCCTGTCTGACGAAAGGAAAAGTCAGTCGAGAAACAAACAAACTGGCTATCCTGTAGTGTGGCTCAATTCTGTCCAACCCGTTGCCAGAAGCACCGCAGAGATACGGCTCCTCCCGCCAAGAGGAAATCGGGATCCAGATTGGAGCTTGCAAAGGATGTGAAGGAGAGAAAATGGGGTGGGGGTGGGGAAGAAACAACTTTAATGCTGTTTGGAAAAGCTCGGCGCAGCGCAGGACACCAGAGGAGAGGGTCTATAAATAGACCCAGGATAACCTCAGCTAAGCTGGAAGCCGCAAATACTGCTCACCAAGGCGGCTTTCCAAGCCCGAAATCTGCTGCTCCAGATTAAACAGAGGATGCTGAGAATTTTCGGGGTAGGAAACGACGCTGAATCCCTCGTCTTTAAGATGAGAATCAAGCTTAACTCAGCTGGTACGGAACTTAAGCTAACTACGAGCCATAATTACATGCCGTACTCTTTACAAAACAGGAACGGAGGTAGTCCTCGGCTCACGACCACAACTGAGCCCCAAATTTCTGTTGCTAAGCGAGGGCGGGTGTCAAGTCAGCTTTGCCCCATTTTGCGACAGCTGTTTTGGCACAGCTGTTAAGCGAATTACTGCAGTTGGAACGACTTGCCTTCAGAAGTTGTGGGTGCCCCATCACTGGACATTTTTGGGAAGAGAGTGGACAACGGTTTGTCTGAACTGGTGCAGGATTTCCTGCCTGAGCAGGGGGTTGGACTAGAAGACCTCCAAGGTCCTTTCCAACTCTATTATACTGTTGTTCTGCTATTCAGTTGTTCAGTGAATCATGTGGTCATGAAACAAATTGACTTTCCTTGTCGGAAGCCGGCTGGGAAGGTTGAAAGTGACAGCGGCACTCTAAAAAATGACCAGTTTTCACACTGCTGACCATTGTAGCATCCTTGCGGTCACGTGGTCAAAATTTGGCCGCTTCCGGTTGCCAAGTGGCCGAATTTTGACCACGTGACCACAAGGATGCTACAATGGTCAGCAGTGTGAAAACTGGTCATTTTTTAGAGAGCCACTGTCACTTTTGAACAGTCACTAAACGAATGGTTGGAAGTCGAGGAGCATCTGTATGGCAGTGACTTATTGCCAAGCTGGCCTGGCCTGATGGGATGGGGTTGGGTTTTATTAATCTGTTTTAATCTATTTTTAATGTGTCTTAACTTATTCATGGGCATTTGTTTAATCGTTTTTAATTTTTGTATCTTGTTTTTTAATATGTATTGCCCTGTTCACCGCCCCGAGTCCTTCGGGAGAAGGGCGGTATACAAATAAAATTAATAAATAATAAATAAATAAATAAATATTGAGCAAGACGACACCCACAGATAAATAACTGTAATGATTTTTTGATAGCACCGGACGATATTTGCCTATTTCCAATGTTCATCCTTGTGATGTCTTAACTGCAAATCTATCTTGAAATAGCAATCGAATAGAACAGGTAAAACCATACGGGCTCTGCGCAATTATACACCTGTCACACTGCAGTTTGTTTGCTGATTTATCGTTTGGATGGGGCTATGAGTAGGAAAGCACCCCAGGCAGAGCTGAGCATTACTCAAAAGACTTGGGCTCAGCGGTTTGTGAAAGATGTGGGGAACGGAGGGGGCCAAACCGAGATCGGGAATGATCAAAACGGGACTGGCAAAAAATTTAACAGGCAGTAAAGGGAAATGCAGAAAAACTCACTTTTGGAAAACCTGCACTAGGAAGGATGCGCATGGAGGGAAGAATTGGCTTTTCCCGCATATGCATAATGAAATACTGTAAATCACTGTTTGAATTAAACTAGTTTGGGAGGCCCAATGCTGCAGCAATAACAATGGGGTTAAAAAAAAAGACAAATGGGGGATTTAACTAATAGAAACAAATAGCTAAGCACCTATTTTCCTTTCTTTTGTGGTTTTAATGCATAATTACCACATTTCAAATGTTACAGTTAATTACGCCTGCACGAGCATTTTCTAGAGCAAATACGCGGATCTATTATGAATCCATTTCCTCCTTCCTATTCTCTGAATTAGTTCCCTGCCCTCCCCCACAAAAGCACTTACAAAGAGAGGAAACAGAGACATTTTCCAATCCCGTGTTTTAAAAAGGCTCTTCCTGGTTCCCAAAAAGCATCCACAAAGGAAACAGCCGCATTAAATCGCTTCTTTGGATTAAAACAGTGACAGCAGCCACCAGGAGTTTGGGCGGCTGCGATGACTGCTAATACAGGTGGTCCTCAACTTACGACCACAACTGAGCCCAGAATTTGCTGCTAAGTGAGAAATTTGTTAAAGTGAGCTTTTGCCCCATTTTATGATTTTTCTTACCATTTTGTTAACTGAATCTCTGCAGCTGTTAAGTTAGTCACAAAGTTGTTAAGTGAATTTGGTTTCCCCACTGACTTGAACAGAATTTCTATCTATCCTATTCTATTCCATTACATTCTATATTCGATTCTAGCCCTATTTCTCTTCTCTTCTCTTTTATTTCTATTCTATTCTATTCATTCTATTCTATTCCTATTTCTCTTCTCTTCTCTCTTCTATTCCTATTCCTATTCTATTCCTATTCTATTCTATTCCATTCCATTCCATTTTAGTCTACTCTACGCTATGCTACACTACTCCTATTCTATTTCTATTCTATTTCTACTCCATTCCACTCCACTCCATTATTCCATTCTACTCTACTCTATATTTCCTAATTCTATTCTATTCTATTCTATTCTATTCTATTCTATTCTATTCTATTCTATTCTATTCTATTCATTCTATTCTATTCCTATTTCTCTTCTCTTCTCTCTTCTATTCCTATTCCTATTCTATTCCTATTCTATTCTATTCCATTCCATTTTAGTCTACTCTACGCTATGCTACACTACTCCTATTCTATTTCTATTCTATTTCTACTCCATTCCACTCCACTCCATTATTCCATTCTACTCTACTCTATATCCTAATTCTATTCTATTCTATTCTATTCTATTCTATTCTATTCTATTCTATTCTATTCTATTCTATTCTATTCTATTCTATTCTATTCTATTCTATTCTATGCTACACTAGTCCTATTCTATTTCTATTTCTATCCTATTTCTATTCCTACTCCACTCTATTTCTTCTCTTCTGTACTCTACTCTACTCTATTCCGATTTCTATTCCGACTTCTATTCTTTCCACAATGTGTGAAGAGGAAGGGGGACATTTCACAGGTTGGGGGCAGCCCATCAGCCAATCTTAGCCAGTCACTCTAGGACGGGAGGTTAGCCAATGCCCAAAGTTGGAGCTTTTATGCAAAAGTCCCAATTCTCCAACGTCAGGCAGACAGTTCTGAGAAGCCCTTCTAGACAGTCCCATCTAAAGCTGATCTGCAGGATTCCACGATTTGAGCTCCCAAACAAAACGCAGGGAGTCCTTGACTCACAACCACAATTGAGCCCCAAATTGCTGTCGTTAAGCGAGACATTTGTTAAGTGAGTTTTCCCCCCTTTTACGACTTTTCTTGTCACGGTTGCTAAGTGAATCACTGCAGTTGATAAGTTGCTGGCCAGAAGGTCGCAAAAGGAGATCCCGTGACCTTCGGACATGGCAACGGTCATAAATATGAACCAGTTGCCAAGTGGCTGAATTTTGATCACGTGATCATGGGGATGCTACAAAGGTCGTAACTGTGAAAAGCAGCCATAAGTTACATTTTTCAGGGCCGTCGTAACTTTGAACGAGGATGACTTGTAAACAGAACAGCTAGCCTATGACCCCCTTGCAGCATACTCAAGAGCAGCCTACACAGAAGCAGCAACCGGCTGGTAAGCAAGCCAAGGTTAGCCAATAGATTCATTTCTTGGCAAATATTTGCATGCTGCTTTGAAATCCTCTTAAGGTAGCTTACAAACCAGGTTACTCAGTGCAACCCAGTAGCAGCTCCTGAGCTGGAAATAGCACTTACTTACTTACTTACTTACTTACTTACTTATTTATTTTTGGGATTTATATGCCGCCCTATCTCCCGAAGGACTCAGGGCAGCTAACAACAATAAAAATACAGCAATGTAAAAGTTAAAAAGAATTAAACTAACAGCCCCAATAAAACAATTAAAATTAATAAGTTAACATTTAAAAACATTTTAAAAATCCCTATCGTCAGTCCAGGTCAGCCTGATGGAAAAGGAATGTTTTAAGGCCGCGGCGAAAGGACCAGAGATCCGGGGCCGTCCGAAGCTCAAGGGGAAGTTGGTTCCACAGGGCTGGCGCTCCCACAGAGAAGGCTCTCCCCCGGGGGTCGCCAGCCGACATTGTCTAGCCGAGGGCACCCTGAGGAGGCTCTCTCTGTGTGAGCGCACTGGGCGCTGCACATCTGGCACATTACTATTCGGGAGCAGCTTTCCAGTGCCCCCTTTTCCCTGTGACATGCCGAGTAGGTTCCAAGGTTCGATACCTTAAGCCCGCTCGATCTACGATGGAAACAAGCTCTGTTTATTGGAACAGACAAGCAATCGTTCCTAACGGTGTTTTCGCTGAGGCCGGGAGGATGCAGCTGAGTTGATGAGGGAAGCAGTTTTCCCTTCCCATTTGTTATAATCTGGCAAGCAAGAGCTGCTCGGAGACACCAACACTCCGAGTCGAGTTGATGCTTTGTCTTTTCAAGGCCAGGGATGACCTATCACTTATCTCAGCATCGGGGAGGAGCCGAAAAGAAGAAGAGGGCTCACTCGGGATCATGATTTCTTGTTGCAAGCCGTGTCCAGCTGAGCCAAGCCACTCTGTAGCGGCACTGAAAAGAGGGGACTTAGGACCGTTTTTTCCCCACACTAAACCATTGTTACAGCATCCCCCGTGGTCACGTGATCGAAATCCAGCCGTTTGGCAACCGACTTGTGTTTATGACGGTCGCACCGTCCTGGTGTGTGTGTGTGTGTGTGACGCGATCGCCTGATGCGACAATCAAAGTCAACGGGGAAGCCAGTTCACTTCATAACCAACAACTGCGGTGGTTCACTCAACAAGGGTGGCAAAAAAAAAGATCGTAAAATGGAGCGAACCTCACTTAACAACTGCCTGGCTTAGCAACCTCAATCTTGGGCTCAATTGCAGTTCTACGTCGAGGACTGCCTGGAAACCAAGATGAAACGATATTTATAGCTCAAAGTGCTGAATATCCAACTGACTGTTCATGTCAAAGGGCTGGAATAGCCCCCCCCCCAAAAAAAAAACAGTCTAAAACAGGGGGTCTTCAAACTTGGCAACTTTTATGACTTGTGGACTTCAACTCCCAGAATTCCTCAGCCAGGCACGTGTGCCTGGCTGAGGAATTCTGGAAGTTGAAGTCCACAAGTCATAAAAGGGCCACGTTTGAAGACCCCTGGTCTAAAAGGAAGATATTGGAAAGTCCAGCATCCCATACTAATGGAAATATGAGGGGTCCCTAGTGCTCTCTGAGCTTCCTTGTTTTCTTGCAGGCGTTTCATGACCCTAACTAGGTAACATCATCAGTGCTAGTAAGGAGTGTCGGTCGGTTTATATTCTGGGGTCTTGCCTGTCTGGGTGGGTGAAGGTGGTCTTAGGGATTCTTTGCTTGGGCTGTTTACTAATGGCTCTGTGGCAGTTTCTTGATTGGGGTGTTGCTTACTTGATAGTTGGCCTGAAGTTGACCTTGGAGTTAATCTAGGCTGATCTGGGTGCTGATCACTGGTGGAGAAGTGATGGAGTCTTTTTCTCTCTGGGGCTGGTTGATCGTCTCTTTTGCACAGTCTACAGATGTTGTTCATGTCTACGTGTCTATTGATGGTTGATTTGTCAGAGTGGCAGGCTTCTAGAAATTCCCTGGCATTTGTGGATTTGGCCTGGTCTAGGATCGTCCCATTTCCCCAATTGAAACTAGGGTTAAATCCGTCTGTATGTTATGAAATTAAAGAATTTTCATCATGCCCGTTGACTGCCAGTTGGTGTTCATGGATGAACAGTTCTGCCAGTCTTCTGCCAGTTTGTGCTACGGTTTGTCCATTGTCCTGATGGAAATATTTCTCTGAAAGTGAAATGTGGACTATCTAAGGGCAAGACGGACATTTGAATTCGTGGACATTCAGCTTTCAGCTATTGAGCGTTACTGAATAGGCATCCGACAGCTTCTCACTTGATTCGTTTCCCATTTAAGCTGCACTGCTCTTTTTGTAAAGTTTGCTGGCGTGTGCAGCTACAACCGACTGCAGAGGATGGTTTTATTTTTATTTTTTTTAAAAAAATATACAGTTTTAATTATGTCGTGAGCCTAAGGCAGAAGTATTGTGCACGTTTTATCTATGGGCGTTTTTTTTTAATAGCCACAAAAAGCAAGCACAGTTTAAACCCTTCTTGACAGAAAGCCTTTCTAGAATAATCTGGAGTGCTTTAGCATATATATATATATATATATATATATATATATATATTCTGAATTCCCCTGCCAATTGCTAGTAGCATTTAAGGATTCCCTAGGGATCTGAACATTATAATCCCAAACACAGGGAGAGAAGGGGGAGGATCATTAAGATTGCAATAACTGCATTAATACCCAGGCTTTATAATCATTTGGCAGGGTGGAATTCATCTTCAACACCAAAAGGATTGCAGAAAGAAGCATTTAGCATTCAGGAACGGATTGGTAACAGAGTCAGCTGACAGTTAACAGTTTTTGTCTTAAGCCGGCACAGGCAAAGTAAAAGGCTCTTCCTTGGGATTTAAAAGTGAAACTTCTTGCTTAGTACCTCCAATTAATTAAATAATGGCCATGATTTCCAGGGGATTTGTTCACCATGGATCCTTTTTTTTTAACCCAACATTCAGTGAAAAGCTTAACTTACATCATACAGTACAGGCGGTCCTGGGTTTTAGGATCACAGCTGAGCCCAAAATTGATGTTGCAAAGTGAGACACATACATTAAGTGAGTTTTGCCCCGTTTTATGACTTTGCTCGCTACAGCTGTTAAGTGAACCATTGCAGCTGTTAATAACCCGGTGTGCTTAAGTGCATCTGGCTTCCCCATTGAACTTGCTTGGCAGGTGGTGGCAAAAGGGGATCAGATGATCCTGGGGACATAGCAATGGTCATAAATATGAGCCAGTTGCTAAACATCTGGATTTGATCAAGCGACCATGGGGATGCTGCAAACGTCATAACTGAAAAACGGCCTTTAAGTCCAGCTCATAACAAATCCAATCTGCAGAGTAAAACAGGGATCTCCAACTGTGGCAACTTTACAACTTGCAGATTTCAACTTTTGGAATTTCTCAGCCAGCACAGCTGGCTTAGGAATTCTGGGCGTACTAGTCCACCAATGGTAGTTACCAAGGTTTGAACATGGCTGGCTGAGGAATTCTGGGTGTACTAGTCCACAAATGGCAAATTTGCCAAGGTTGGAGACTGCTGAACTAAAAGACTGGTGCACACACGATACAATTACCCCACAGCCTGCTCCGTTATGAAACTAAGTAAGGGCTCTCACAAAGCTGAATGACGAAATCTCTTAAGGCTAATCATGCGGGGGGGAGGGAGTTAGTACAATCTTGGTTCTGTCTGTCCTTGCTTCTGGTAGGGGATAAGAAGAATAAGAAAATATTGACTAACACCTACAACAAAATGGTTGACGGAGCTATATGGGATTGGGGAGTTTTAAGGGTTAAACAGCATTAATTTTTCCACTTTAGTGTTTGCTATTCATTTATAAGTTCACTGCAGATAAACAAGCGCCAAGATCTAAACAAGCTGATAATGCTTATATAGGAAGGTTCGTATTAGCCAACTGTGTAGGCTTTTTTTTATAGTGTGGTATTAATAAAAATACATGTGGGTTGGTATGGCTTGCCTCATTAGCAGCATAGCAGTAACTTATGCGCCAGCCAGCTTTCCCCCCCCCCCTCTCTCCTGCATACACAAGTAAAACTGCTCTATATCCCCACAAAGCATGTCGCACGTAATAAGCCTCTGCTTCTGATCCATCTTGCTTTGGGTGTTTCATCAGATCTGCAGAAGAAACAATCAACTCAAGTACATAAAAGCAGAGACAAAATCAGCTACAACAGAGATTAATAGAGGCTAGGGATGGAGACACCTCTGCGGCCCTCCAGATTTTGGACTACAATTCGCAGCACCCTTTATGATTTAAGAATGTCAGCTGAGGCTGCAGGAAATGGTATTGAGCACAATTAGATCAGGATCATCCTAGAAAGACTATTAGGAACTGTCCTTGGGCAAAACACAAACAACTTTGTCCTCTGACATCTTCCTTTCTTTACACCAGGGGCGTCCAACCTTTGTGACTTTAAGACTTGTGGACTTCAACTCCCAGAATTCCCGTCGGCCAAGCTTGGACACCCGTCTTGCACCTTGTCTAAGGTCATCCAGAGCCTTGCTTATTACAGATTGCTGAAAAGAAAGCATAGCACGGTCATCACAAAATAGGAAGCGATGGGAAAGATGACAACGGCTTAGTGTGATCTGCTCAGCGAAAATCAGAGATTGGGTTAATAAACGCCTGAATCTTGGCAATGGTGGTTGGGTCAGGGGCGGAAGATGCAGATTTAACCTAATCTGGTTTATTTAAGCAAGGAATCATGGTTCATTAAATCACAGTTCAACGCAAGGGAGGAACCAGGGCACTGATTTTCTCAACTGGCAATCCACTAAGTCAGGGGTTCCCAACCCCTGGGCCATGGACCAGTACCGGGCCGCGGCATGCCAGCAACCGATCCGCACAAACAAGCAAAGCCCCATCCGCGGAATGCAGGCAGCACACAAGACCACGCACTCTCCGGTCCACGGAAAAACCTCTCTCCACGGAACCGGTCCCCGGTGCCCAAAAGGCTGGGGACCTCTGCACTAAGCCAAAGTCAGCTTGGTTTTCCTTTTTCACAGGGCATGTACAGGTGGTCCTCAACGTACGACCATAATTGAGCCCAAAATTTCCATTGCTAAGCGAGACAGTTGTTAAATGGGTTTTGCCCCCTTTTACGACCTGTCATTCCACAGTTGTTAAGAGAAGCACTGTAGTCTTTAAGTTAGAAACACGGCTGTAATGCAAATCTGGCTTCCCCCCATTGACTTTCCATGTCAGAAGGTAGCAAAAGGAGAACACATGACCCCAGGACGCTGCCACCGTCATAACTGTGAGTCAATTGCCAAGCGCCTGAATTTTGGTCCACAGGGACGCTGCTATGGTTGCAAGTGCGAGAAACAGTCGTAAGTCACTTTTTTCAGTGCCGTTGTAACTCTGAATGATCACCAAAGGAACTGTTGTAAGTCAAGGGCTACCTGTGTCCATAGTCATGATGGTTTGGGAGTGGAAAGGAATGAAAGGATGCTTCCCCCAAGGAGGGTTAGCAAACAACAACATGATAACAAACTTTTAAGACTTGCTGGGTGGGGAATTCTGGTCGCTGAAGTCCACAAAACCTAAAGCTGCCGAGGTTTGACAGCCCTGAAGTCTTGGCACGCTCTCCTGGATACTAGCAGTGCGTGGTGGGCCTTGCATGCAACAGCCGGGCTTTGACAGACCGTAGATTTCCCTCTCTGAGGCTGTGTCAGCCTGTTCAAAGCAGCATTGTTTTTATCGCACATTGACAGCCAAGAGAAAAAACACCAGGGTTGAGCCAGCTACATCTCTTCTCTGAGATCAGCTGTGCTGGCGCTCACGATTCAGCCTTCGAGAAACGGCTCCCAAAATTCCGCGCAAGAGCAAGCAAGGTGTAAAAGACAAGCGGTACAGCCAAGGCAAACGTAGCAGCTCTGTAAAAGTCTTCGGTGGGTTTTGTAGCTGAACTTTAAAGGGCAGCAAAGTGAGAGGGAGCAGATCCGATAAGTTGAGGGGGAAAAAAATGCCCTGTTTCAATTAAGTAGCAAAAGAGGACTGCCACTCAACGGTGGCTTTCTCAAGTTATCTTCAGATCTATCAATAAATACTAATCTATTTCCTGCCCATCTTTTCCTGGTAGGTTGCTACTACGAATGGTGCTGAAAGGAAAAAAACGTGTTTAGTCAGGCTTTTGCAGTCTCTCCTTGATTAGTTTCCATCCATTATTTCTTGTCCTGCCTTCTGGCGCTTTGGAAAATAGATTGACCCCCCCCCCTCTTCTTTGTGGCAGCCCCTCAGATACTGGAACACTGCTATCATGTCCCCCCTCATCCTTCTCTTCATTAAACTAGACATACCCAATTCCAGCAACCGTTCCTTATATGTTTTAGCCTCCAGTCCCCCTAATCATCCTTGCTGCTCTTCTCTGCACGCTTTCCAGAGTCTCAACATCTTTTTTATATTGCAGCAACCAAAACTGGATGCAAGAATCCAAGTATTGGCCTTACTAAAGCACATCTAAGTGAGTGTCAGGAGCAAGAAATCAGGAGTTTCAAATGAATATATAGGCTTATTTTACGCTGAGACTCTCTACGACAGGGGTGTCAAACTGCCGGCCCGCAGGCTGGACGCGTCACTGGGAAACCACGCCTACCCCATTGCTGGCAATGGCGAAAAAGCTCCGCAACGTCACGTGATGTCACGTGATGTCGCGGGTTTGACATGTCTGCTCTACAAGAATCTGAACTACTAACGGTCAAAGCACATTAGATCAGAATCAATGGAATTCAAGCTGGGCTGGATTTAGATCTCCTGTGGGCGCGAAAGGCCTCCAGACTAATGACGCGTTTGACCCCTCCCTCAGGCTGGCAGGGGGGGCAGGAGCTGGGGCAAGGAAGGGAGCTCACTCCATCACCTGGCGCTCGGGTCTTGAACCCAGGCTGTCAGCTTTCTAGCTGACAAGCTCAGCATCTTTAACCATATACAGCCACGTGTTAAAATGGCATACCCTTACTTCTGGAAGAAACAATGAAATACGTCTGATAAACTTTAATGATGCATTAAGCCAACAAACACCAGAACCAGACTCAATCCAATCTGGCAGATGAAACAATGTCAGAGAAAAAAAAAGTTTTGAGATGCTTTGTTGAATTTTGAACAATTGTGTCTAAATGCTCCCATTTTTCCTTTAAAAAAGGGAGGGATAAAGCTAATTGTTAAGTATCAATCTTATTAAATGGAATTATTTTACGCTTCTCTCTCTAACCTCCAACCCCCCTTATCCATTGTCTGGAAAGCTGAAAAAATTGTAAATTTTGCAAGCAAATTAGATGTGAGAGTCTTTCCACCCATCTCTAATATTCATCCTGGGTGTATTACTGACTAAGGCTTTAAACACTTTAACGGCACGAGATTGTTTCAAAGGACAAAGAGAGCAGATGTTAATAATCCAGCTAAAAAGGTAAGAGAAGTCAGACCAGCAACTTAAAATGTGGCATGTTCTGAAGCAAAAGAACGTTGCCAAAATGTCCGTTTACAGAAAGCTAATGTTTACATGAAAGGGATGCGGTGGCTCAGTGGGTTAGGACGCTGAGCTTGTTGATCAGAAGGTCGGCAGTTTGGCGGGTCGAATCCCGAGTGCCACGTAACAGAGTGAGCGCCTGTTTACTCGTCCCAGCTTCTGCCAACCTAGCAGTTCGAAAGCACGTAAAAATGCAAGTAGAAAAATAGGGACCACTACGGTGGGAAGGTAACAGCGTTCCGTGCGCCTTTGGCGTCTAGTCATGCCGGCCACATGACCACGGAGATGTCCTCGGACAAGCGCTGGCTCTTCGGCTTTGAAACGGAGATGAGCACCGGCCCCTAGAGTTGGAAATGACTAGCACGCATGTACGGGGGAGCCTTTACCTTTACCTTAATTTTTACATAGAGGAAATAACTTGGGCACCAGCTATAAAACAGAGCATCTGAACAGGAAGAAATGGGGATCTCATTCATAACATTAACCACTTTATTAAAACAACAAGCCAAATTCACTTTAGGGGAACAAAACATTCTCTAGATGAAAGGTAATGTGTCTAGAGCAGCGGATCCCAACCTTTTCTATACCCTACACTCAGTGGTGGGATTCAAATATGTGAACAACCGGTTCTCTTGTGTGGGTGCCGCTTCCAGAAGTCCATTGTGGGCCTGGGCAACAAAAATTAGCTACCGGTTCTGCCGAACTGGTGCGAACCGGCTGAATCCCACCGCTGCCCGCACGCCTAGAATGTTTCTGATATATTCTTGCACCCCTTACCAAAGTTCGAAATAACGGCAACGAATTATGCATACACACTACAATTTTGAAACTTCTAAACCCAAGTTTTCGCACCCTCTGGAATATCGTCTCGCGCCCCCAGGGGGTGAGAAACCCTGGTCTAGAGTCTAAAAGGTAGCAAAAGGAGGTGAGAAGTAGACAGCAGAAAGGGCTGTAACAATTCAAAATATAACTGGACTTTCTTGGGGTTTTGTTTTGTTTTTGTGTTTTTTTTGCCTTGAAAACGTTTCACTTCTCATCCAAGAAGTTAGAACTGAAGAAGCTGCTTGGATGAGAGGCGAAATGTTTTCGAGGCAAAAAAACTAGGGAAGTCCAGTTGCGTTTTGGAAAAAGCACCTTTGGGACAATCATGACCTGGATAATGGAGAATCTCCATGGACAATTCAAAATATACACTTGGGAGTCACATTTCCAAATGCTGCGTCGTAATTAGAAATGAACTATTCTCCGCACGAGAAGGACTTTATGCAGACTGTCTCCTACTCTGCTTGTTTTCCTACAACACTACTCTGTTGACCTATGGAAGTCGCCTCGACTAGAAAAGAGTTCCAAAGTTTACAGGCAAGCTATTAACAAGCTTCGCTCAGGAGCTTACGCAAACTTGATAAGGGGCCTCCTTGACGACCTTCAAGACAGATCTAAGCAGAGAGACAAGCTTGGTGAAGGTGCCCATTCAGACAACTCAGTCTCAATTTGTCAACTGCTTTATAGGCTAAGCCTGACACCGAGCATTCAGGCTGTGTTCAGACTGTGCTCAGCATCCAAAAGTTGCCGTTTCAGAGTTTTAGAGACAGTCCCAAATTAAAATTGCAATTGCAATTTTAATGAACTCCGGCATTGCCATTCCAGCCAGCTTTGGCTGACATACAAGCCAGCATTCATTAAAATAAACACTTCTAACCGCTGAAACCCTCAGGAGAAATCCCAAGACGTAAATTGCTTCTCCAGGGAAATGCTGTGCTATCAGGGACTTGCGTGCAGGACCATCCAGATCAGCTGGCTTTGCAACCTATTAAATTGCCCTCTCATCCATTTCAAATTTAAGCTCAAGAACATCGGACACACCTTGGAATTCTCCGGTGGAATATAGAGGTAGAGCTATAAGTCAACACCATATCAGTTGGAGAAAAGATTGAGTTAATCAGTGACTTCTGCTAGCAGCTTCACAAATGTTCAAGAGCACTGGAGACGGAACTTTGCAGCACATCTCAAAAGCTATAAAGCGGAACAGAATCACGTAATGCTTTATTCTAAAATTAACCATTCAAGAAGGACTGAATCCACAGTACTGTGCCTTCTACACTGGGCTGAGAAGTAAGCATTTACTAATGTATCTTGAAACTTATCTCCTGTAACCCAAATTAATTGAGTCTGTTAAGTCCACGGTAACTGCTAATTGCACAATTCAAATGTAATGAAGTCAGGCACTATTTATTCGCACTATTTGAGATCAATACACCTCTGGAAATCCAAAAGACTGTTTAAAAAAGGTAGCAGGATTTCCAGGGAAGAAATGGCGAGCAGGAGCAGAGACTACGGTTGCAGCCAAATGAAGAGCTGGCGATTGGAACAGCAAATGGGCTGATTATAACGGACCGAAGGTGCAGATGGATTTCAAATCAGATTTTGAAATTAATTAATTAGAATCCTCCCCGTGGGAAAATGCTATTGTTTGGAATTCTTAAAAAGTGATAGGATGAAACTTTGAAGGTTGGTCACTAGAGGGAACCAAAGGGAATCAAAGATTACAATTAAAGCAGAAAAAGAGTTAAATTTGAGTTACTAATAGAAAATGGAGCAGTATACTTTAATTCGGACATATTGACCGATGTTTATAAACAATGGACTCAAAAGTTAATTCCAAGAATGTCTGCCATTATGGGGAGACTTTGTTTAAAAGATGTTATGGGAGAGGAATAAGCTTTACCAGACAAAAGTGAGACTGATCTGAAATTGGATTTTAAAATAACAGGCTATAAGAATGATATGGAAAAAGATGTTGCACTGGACATACAAGTAAAAGTGACTGTTGATCATTAAAAGGGGCATACAAATAACAAAACACAAGAGCGACCCGGATAACTTTCATATACTAGACTTGCAAAAGAGACTTATAAAAGTTTTGAACATTATTATTTTTTTTGAGAAAAGATAACAAAAAATGAAAAGAAACCAAACTTCAGGACATTATGTTTATTTATTTATTTATTATTATTTATTAATTTTATTTGTATACCGCCCTTCTCCCGAAGGGTGAACAGGGCTCTTTAAGAGATTAAAGATCAAGATGTTAAAAGGAAAGGTGACAAAGTTGTTTTATTTGATCAAGGTTAAAACAGGTGGGTTGCTAAACTCCGGTAATCCTTGATTTTGCTGACTAGGTTTTAAGAATCTGTTTATAAATAAAGAGATGAAATATGGGAAGACAAGAAAAGACAGTAGATTACTAAAATTCTCTACTTACTGTAAAGGGGAGAAGTAATTTCTTTGTATATTTTTGTTTCTGTTTACTAATGTTCTTTTCTATTTTTCTTCATTTTCTATTTTTGCTATTCTTTTAATTTTTCTTAGTTTGCATTAGTATTTATCTTTTGAATGGTAACATTTAACAAAATTACTTTATATGATAAAGAGATAGCAGCTCTTCTCGGCCTACGAGTGAGGCTGCTGAGAACAGTATCAGTCACACTGACTACCATTAAGTATTATAATTTCTATATTCATACAAGATAAGCAGTTTATCTCAGTAAACCTATAATGTAGACTTCAAAGACCATCCTGAACAGATATGGCATGAGGGTGATAGGATCTCAAACTAGATCTTTCAAGGTAATTCACTGGACCCCTTCTTAGCTACATCTGTCTTCATTTGATGTCCTTCTGCGGCAACCGGGGTTTATGTAATGCATAAATAGCTTTAGCTCCAGCTTTTCAATTTTATTTCCCAGTTCAAATAATTCGGTATGTCCTAATTTCCTACCTGCTGTCCTACATTTGAGAGGGCTGGTTGAAAGAGGGTGACGTTTTCATCAGGAACCAAACTCTGCAACGCAAACCGTGTTGAGTAATAGGAGACGTTCCCCCTTATTTCTTTCTTTCCCAGAAGACTCTGTAACACGGAAAACAAAAAATATACTTGCTGGGCTGATTAATTTCTTGCTCCATTCTCAAGAAAAAAGAAATAAAACGTGAAATACGACGAGCAGAGCATGCAGAAGAGATCCATTATTTCGCCGTGAGTGAATCAAAAATAAAGGTGGTGGGGCACAGAGGCCCAGGCAAGTCTCCCAAGTGATCAGCTGCAAATGAAGTTATATCTTTCTTTTTTTTTCATTGAATTTTACCATGCCCTTCCTCCACGGAGCCCGGCAACATCTCCCTTCTACATTTTAAAGTTTCGACAACCCAGGGCGATGGACGAGATTGAGACAGAGTGTTGGATCCAAATTCCTCCAGGGTTTAAGCAGCGATTTGGACTTAAGACGCCAATCTCATTAGAATCACATTTCCTTCTGGGATGACAGCCACAATTGCCGTCAGAAAAAGGGAGTGTTCAATCAGGGTCACTATGCGTGGCCAAGCTCCTTTCCAATAAATAACACAAGGTGGCCAGGTTTTGTAGTGCGTGAAAACCAGCAGTAACACAAACGACGGGCCACACAGCTAGGCGTGAGCATCAGTGAAACCAAACAAGGTCAACAACCTCATGTTCCTATCAGAAGAAAGGAGATGGTTCCACGTGGATTACTCTAATAGTATCGGGAAACGTAAATTAAATCTATGGATTCCCTACCGGGGATCCAGAGACCGGGGATCTCCTGTATTTTGGAATTTCAGCCATTTCCTTTGAGAATGGATGCCAAGGTCACGCAAGAACCTCAACTTTTCCCAACAGGTAGTAAATTGCCTTTTGGGCAAATGAAGCCAGACACAAGTCCTCATACTTTATGAGTTCCCATCACTTGTGGATTCTTGTTGAGACAGCTTTGAAAGACTAGCTGCTTCCTGACAGCCAAGATAAGCAAGCCAGAGACAGATTGGTAACAGCACGAAGGGCAACAATTCTCAACTTCCGCAAAAGTACTCCAAAGGCATGAAAGTCACGGCAGAGGAAAAGAGCTCTCATCCCCTTACGGAAGGACAACTGCTACTTCAGGAAACAAAGCGAGCTGAAAAGGATGGGCACTGAAAGCCAAGGTCATTCAGAACCATCGGAGTGAAAAAGTGTATTTCATCCTTACAGTTCAAGTTAGGCAGACTATCGTACAGGTGTGTTCTGTACCAGCCTGCTACCGGCCCTGCAGAAAAGGCAGGGACAACCCCTTTTACAAGAAGGCAAGAGGCTGGAACTAAGCCTGCCAAATTTATTAACATAAAACAGAGCAAAACAAGACATGAACCATGAAACAGGAGCTATTCAAGCGGTTGCCTTCAGCAAACCAGCCCTCCCACGCATTCCCCTTTTATACAGTTCAGGGCGTGGCTTCTCTCTGCCTCCTTCCGAGGTGCCCCATTGCCTTCCTCTGTTTACTCCTGATTGACTGCCTCCTGCGTCGGGCGTCCTTGAACAGGGCCAGCTGTGGGTCATCTTCATCCACGCTGTCAGGCTCACACAGCTGGGTCTCCGTCGTGACCAGGTGGGAGGGGCCTGGCTGAGGGCTCTCATCAGCAAGCTCTCCAACCCCCTCAGCAAGCTCTTCAACACCCCCCTCCTCCTCTGAGTCGTCCGACCCAACTGCCGAACCCACAGGCTGACCCTGAATCACAACAAGGTGATGCAGAGTTGGAAGGGACATTGGAGGTCTTCTAGTCCAACCCCCTGGCCAAGTGGGAGACCCTATAGCATTCTGGACAAAAAGCTGTCCAATCTCTTCTTAAAAACCTCCAGGGATGGACCACCCACCACTTCTGAAATAAGCCATTCCACTGGTTAATTGTTCACGCTTATAGGAACTTTCTCCTTAATTCTAGGTTGCTTCTCTCTCTCTCTTTGTTAATCTGTCATCCGTTACTTCTCGTCTTGCCCTTAGGTGCTTTGGAGAAGAAGATGTACCTCTCCTCTTTGTGGCAGCCCCTCAAATTCTGGAAATCTGCTATCATGTTACTCCTTAGTCCTTCTCTTCACTGGACTAGACACTCCTAGTTCCCACAGTCATTCATCGTATGGTTTAACCACCAATCCCCTAATCATCTTCGTTGGGCAAATGTTACTGTGGGGACATTGGAAAGAGGCTAGATTCCACTTCCACCTCTTGAAGTTCAACCACTGTTTTTACTCAAACTGCGAAGGAGATGGCAGGGACTCCTGCACACATAACACATAAACTCATGTTCCCGATCCCGTTTTACGGCCATCCACTTAAAACTCAGGCATCTCCTCCAAGCTCCTTGTGTGGGCTAGCTGGACCAAGGCTCTTCTTTGCTCCCATAGCAACAGACACGTTCCCGACAGCAGCCCACACAGCATGGCCCCCAATGTTTCCTAAAGTGAAGTGCGAGGGCAAACAGGCAATAATAATTGCACACTCCAGCATAGAAGGGGAAATGGGAGACATGGGAAAGTAAAAAACAAAACAAAAACCTCATCTCATGGAAGCACGAATCTTCCAATCTGGACACTGCGGGATGCAAGGCTGTAATCTCAGTTAAATGCACAGGCGTGGAGATGCTCATTCAGGCCAGCTTTTCAGCCTTCAAAGCAGGAGTATCAGTCCCACCGGTCTTCAAACTTGGGAACTGGAAGACCTGTGGACTTCAAGTGCCAGAATTCTCCAGTCAGCATGGCTGGCTGGGGAATTCTGGCAGTTGAAGTCCAGGAATCTTAAATGCTGCCAAGTTTGGAGACCCCTGGCTTATTGCAAGCTGGCCTTGTGATGGCCTTTCCATTTTATCGATTACAATTTGTAAAAGGTAAAGGTAAAGGTTCCCCCGCACGTGCGTGCTAGTCGTTTCCGACTCTAGGGGCCGGTGCTCATCTCCGTTTCAAAGCCGAAGAGCCAGCGCTTGTCCGAGGACGTCTCCGTGGTCATGTGGCCGGCATGACTAGACGCCAAAGGCGCACGGAACGCTGTTACCTTCCCACCGTAGCGGTCCCTATTTTTTTACTTGCATTTTTACGTGCTTTCGAACTGCTAGGTTGGCAGAAGCTGGGACGAGTAACAGGCGCTCACTCTGCGACGCGGCACTCGGGATTCGACCCGCCAAACTGCCGACCTTCTGTACTCCTCCTTTATTTGTGTACAATTCCAGGCGGCATACGTAATACTCCCGCTTCCAATTTTTGCCCCATCTCTGAAAGATGTAGTGTAGTAGTTAAGATGCTGGCCTGGAAACAAGGAGACGTTGAGTTCTAGTCCCACCTTTAGGCACGAAAGCCAGCTGGGTGACTTGGAGCCAATCACCAGGAGATGGTGAGTTCTAGTCCTACCTTAGGCAGGAAAACCACGGAAACAATCGTCCGGAGACTGGGAGTTCCTAGTCCCATTTTAGGCATAAAAGCTAGCTGGATGACGTGAAGCCAATCACCAGGAGATGCGAGTTGTGGTCCCACCTTAGGCACAAAAGCCAGCTGGGTGATTTTGGGCCAATCACGCTCTCTCAGCCCAATCCACCTTGAAGGTTATTATTGTTGGGAGGAGAAGGGAGTATTATGTACAAATAATAATAATAATAATAATAATAATGATGATGATGATGATGATGATGATGGAAGGGACCTCGGAGGTCATCTAGTCCAAGGAAACTCTATACCATTCCAGACAAATGGCTGTCCAGTCTCTTCTTAAAAACTTCCAGTGTTGGAGCAGTCAGGGCTTCTGGAGGCAGGTTGTTAATAATAATAATAATAATAATAATAATAATAATAATAATAATAATAATAATAATAATAATAATAATAATAATAATAATAATAATAATAATAATAATAATAATAAAGTTGGAAGGGACCTTAGAGGTCGTCTAGTCCAACCCCCTGCTCAGGCAGGAAACCCTATATACCATTTCAGACAAATGGCTGTTCCAGTCTCTTCTTTAAAACTTCCAGTGTTTGGAGCATTCACCGCTTCTGGAGGCAGGTTGTTCACCTTGAGTTACTTATACAGTAATAACGGTGGGATAAAAAATAAATAAATCTTAGCCACCATACCAAACTGGCTCTTCTTTTTGTATTTTAGAAGGATTTTTTTTAATTCTCAGCACTTACAGGTTTTTCATTACTCCAGCCCCAACTACCTGACTTTTCACCAGCACTGTAAACAGATATAATGAAAAATAGCCTTTTAATTTTGTTTTTTTTACGCCACAAACTCTACGGATACTAACAGCTAAGGGCTGTTGCTGGAGAACTTATAGACTTTGGGGAGGGTCTCTCTTTTCTGGAAGTCAGCAAAACATTTACATTTAAATGGTTATCCTGGGTCTGCGTCTGAAAAACGTTGTACAGCATATAAATGCGGAGGGAATGTTTATAGCCACTGCAAATCAGCGGCAGATTCTGAAAACAAGGCAAACTTCTGAACTAGCCCTTTGCTACTTCGAGTATGGACTTCAGCCCTGCAGAAAAGTGGATGGAATTCCACACAAGTGAGGCAGAGAGAGAGGGATGGATGGATGGAGGGATATATATTGTGTTTCCCTGAAAAAAAGACCCGGTCTTATTTATTTTTATTTTTTGCCTGCAAAAGAGGCATCAAGCTCTTATTTTGGAGGATGTCTTTTCCATGGTCTCACCTCGCGGGAGTGGCACCAACAGCCCTGCCCAGCTGGCCCACTTCTTCTGCGGCCGCTCACTGCCGCTTGCACGCTTTGCCCCCGGACTCCATTTTGCCATCAAAATGGAGGCTGGGGGGGCGCCACAGAAGCCAATCCGGAGCTCGGTTCTCGGTTGCAGAGTGGTTTCCTCTGATGGCGAAATGGAGGCCAGGGGTGATGCACGCGCACGAGCGATGCCAAGGATTGCAGAAAAAGTGGGCCAGTGAGGGAGGGAGGCGCTGGTGCAGGAGGGGCCTGGCTGCAACAGTAAGCGGGTGCAGAGTTGCGCGGAATAGCTCCGCTCCCCCACCCTCACCCCAGCTTGATTTTTAGGTGTGCGCCTCACCCCAAAACTAGAGCTTATTTTTGAGGTAGGGCTTATATTAGGCTCAAGCTAGGGCTTATTTTCGGGGGAAACTCGATAGATACAGGTAGTCCTCAACGTACGCCAACTGAGCCGAAAATTTAGGTTGTGAAGTGAGACATTTGTTAAGTGAGGTTTGCCCCATTTTATGATCGTTCCTGCGGTGGATAAGTTAGTGAGACGGTCGTCAAGGGAATCTGGCTTCCCCTCCTCTGACTTTGCTTGTCAGAAGGTCACGAAAGGGGATCACACGACCCTGGGACACGGCAACGGTCGTAAACACGAACCAGTTGCCATGCCTCTGAATTCTGATCACGCGATCATGGGGATGCTCCAAAGTTCGCCACTTTGAAAACTGGTCCCGAGTCGCGTTTTTCAGTGCCGTGACTAAATGGACTGCTGCAAGTCGAGGGCTGCCTGTCTTTGCAAGGCTGTCTTAGATCCTGATCTAGACCAAATGATTCTCAACCTTGGCAGGTTTAAGATGGGTGGGCTTCAGCTCCCTGGCTGGCTGGGGAATCCTGGGAGATGAAGTCCACGTAGCTTGCCAAGATTGAGAAGCACCAATTCTAGCCTGTACCCATAGAATCCAAAGTGTGTCTGTGTGTGTGTGGGGGGGGGAATTCAAGTGGGGATAAAGTAACACAGTTTAAAGAAATGTGGCTAATTTTATTTTATTTAAAAGCAATCCTACGCAGGGGAAAAGAATAGGATGAGAGACCCGCGCGTGGTCAATCTTACCTTAGAAGCAATTGCTGAGAGGTGTTACAAGTGTCTATATCAGGGCTCTTCAAACTTGGCCCTTTTATGACTTGTGGACTTCAACTCCCAGAATTCCTCAGCCAGCATGCCTGGCTGAGGAATTCTGGGAGTTGAAGTCCACAAGTCATAAAAGGGCCAAGTTTGAAGACCGCTGCTTGTGGATTTCAACTCCCAGAATTCCTCAGCCAGGCACGCTGGCTGAGGAATTCTGGGAGTTGAAATCCACAAGTCATAAAAGGGCCACGTTTGAAGACCCCTGGTCTATATGTATATCTGCTTGCAGAAACTGAGTCGTACAAAGTGTCAAAATGAACAACGAGGAAACAACTCTCCCTCGAAATCTCTTTAGGTCAGTCTGCGGTTTCTAAAACTTACCGCAATCATGGGCTACTAAATAAACATTTGGGAAATGTGGTCTGCTTGATGAAGGGAAAAATATCTTCCTATACAAGTTGACCACAACTGGAATCAGAATTTCTATTGCTAAGCAAAGCAGGTGCCCATTTTTTTTGTCCCCCATGGTCCTTAATTGAATCCCAGCAGTTAATAGAATCACAGGGTTGTTAAAGCGAATCTGGCTTTCCCCATTGACTTTGCTGGTTGGGGATCCGCTGAGAAGGTTGCAAATGGCGATCACAGGAGGCTGGGATGCTGCAACCCTCATTAATATCTAAAAGTCTCCGGAATTTTGGCCGTGGGAATACCTTAATGGCCATCAGTGTGAGGACCAGTCATAAGTCACTTTTTTTCAGAGCCGTTGTTAACTTCAAATAGTCACTAAATGAATGGTTGTTAATTGAGGACTACCTGTGCTTTCATCTTTGAGAGCGTGGCCTAAGACAATATAGTGTGGGAAGTCAGCCCCCCCTCAGAGAAGGAAATATTAAAAGGGCAGAATATTATATTTCCTCAAAGGATCTTAAAGAGGCAGAAAAGCATGCCCAGTTTTTTCTTAATAGCCCCAAGTCTCCCTCCCCCAAGCAGAAACCAGCTCTGTAGAAATGCAGATGTAATAATCCATTCAGGAAGGTTGGAGGTGCCCAGCTAGAAGATTAAGAAGACAAAGAGACCTAAAACCTACACACCCCACCCAAACTCTAAGACAGGACATAATACAGATGCCAAAGGGGCACACCCAGACTCAGGTCAGAATACATGACACAGGAAATACAAAGCCTCAAACAGGAACAGGAAACAACTCCACGCAAAAGGCTCCAGAGGGTATAAAAACCCACTCCCTACATGTGTTCGCTCTCTTTTCTTCCAGAGCCATCTTTCTGTCTGGCTCTCCTCTTCAACAAACTGCAACCTTCTTCCTAAAGCAGTCGGCATGTTGTTTATTCCCGGCTCGGACTGAACCATGATGAAGACTTTTCCTTCAACAATATCTTTTGTCCCAAACATAGAGATGAAGGCATGAAGATGGCTGCAATCCTGATCTTCCTTCTTCTACATTGACCCAAACTGCATTTAGTCTGCTGTGTGTCTCTTTGTCACCCCACACAATCAGCAACAGATAATCCATTCAGGAAAGTTGGAGCCCTCCAGCTAGAAGCTTAGGAACACAAAGACATCTAAAATCTACATACCCCACCCAAATTCTAAGACAGGACATAATAGGATTAACCCACAGATGCCAAAGGGGCACACTCAGACTCAGGTCAAAATACATGATACAGGAAATACAAAGCCTCAAACAGGAACAGGAAACAACTCCAAGCAAAAGGCTCCAGAGGGTATAAAAACCCACTCCCTACATGTGCTCGCTCTCTTTTCTTCCAGAGCCATCTTTCTGTCTGGCTCTCCTCTTCAACAAACTGCAACCTTCTTCCTAAAGCAGTCGGCATGTTGTTTATTCCCGACTTGGACTGAACCACGATGAAGACTTTTCCTTCAACAATAGGAAATGCCATACAGGTAGTCCTCAACTTATGACCGCCACGGAGCCCAACATTTATGTGGTTAAGTGAAACATCTGTTAAGTGAGTTTGACGACCTTCCTGGCCGCGGTGATTTAAGGGAATCACTGCAGTTGATAAGTTAGTAACCCGTTGTTAAGTGATTCTGGCTTCCCCACTAACTTTGCTCGTCAGACCTTGGGACACAGCAACGATCATAAGTATGAAGCAGTTGCCAAGCATCTGAATTTTGATCAGATGATCATGGGGATGCTGCAATGGTTGTGGCTGTGAAAAACGGCCGTCAGTCAGATATTTTCAATGCTGTTGTGTCTTTGAACAGTGCCTAAACGAACTGTTGTAAGTCAAGAACTACCTGTACTTCAAAACATTGCATCTCCTATAACGGTTCCAATAGGCTTTAATTCATTTCCAAGGCGCTGAAGACGGAAATTAAAAAGTGGGCCTCGATAGAAGCATCTGTTGTTAAATTCTGCACGCTTCGGCATCAACTTGCTGTTCTGATATGGTGCATAATAACCATTGCAACACCCTGCACTCTTCCTAAATTGGCTGAAAGCGCTACTCAGAGGGAAGCAGTAAAAATTTTAAAGAGTCACATGCAGCTATAATGAATCCACCCACCACCAAAGTAGAACTTGCTAGCCTCCAGCCAGGAGTAATTATTTCCAGCTTGCAAGGAACAACATCCCTTTTGCAGAAACACCTCTCTCTCTCTCATCTTTACAACAAACAGCCCATTTTTCTCTACTTATGACTCAGCAGCCCAACCTCTCTTAAATGTCTAACTCTGCTATCTATTTGAGCAGCACTGTCCTTCCTTTTCCAACCGGCATTTATGTGCGCGCTAGCGAGAAAGGGGCTTACACAAGAGCCCAAAGTTAGAACGTGTCAGCTTAAGTTACCCCCTTATTGTTTTGGGGAAAAAAGGATGGAAAGATATGGAGGGCTTTCCAATGCTCAACTGAAATGAATACTTAGCTGTTGCAACCTGTTGCAGAGATTAGCCAGTTATGTCACTTGGGAGTATTTTCTAAAGATTTACTTATTTATTTTTTATTTTTTTTATTTTAATTCCATTTATATCCCGCCCTTCTCCGAAGACTCGGCGGCTTACAAGCTTAGCAGTAGCCTTCATTCTATGTATATGCCTGCTTATTAGGGCTTTCGCCCCCCCCCCCCAGCGGCATTATTACAAAGTCAGCTTATTGCCCCCAACAATCTGGGTCCTCATTTTACCTACCTCGGAAGGATGGAAGGCTGAGTCAACCGTGAGCCTGGTGGGACTCGAACCTGCACTAATTGCAGGCAGCTGGTGTTACTTAAGGAGGCATTAGCCCACTGCTCCACCAAGGCTCTTTTCCTGTGAAAACCTGGTTTTAGGGGTGGGTGGCTTGTTTGTTTGTTTGTTTGTTTCAACAGTCAGAGAAGAGAAAAGTAAAGTTTAGTCTCTCTTGGGGAAAGATAACCTAAAAAGATAACTTATTCAACTGGAATGGCGGCTTCCGTGGAAAATCCAGAGTTCAGTTGGAATGGATTTCAGCTTAACTAGAAGGCTGCTGCTTTGGGGGCACAGGAGCATTCGTAGGAAATGTGCTGTCCAGAAGAAGCTGGTGTACTGTACAGGTTGTCCTCACCTTAGGGCCACAACTGAGCCCCAAATTTCTGTTGCTAAGCGAGACAGCTGTTTTGTGAGTTTTGCCCTTTTTAATGACCTTTCTGGCACAGCTGTTAAGCGAATCACTGCAACTGCTACATTAGTAACCAGGTTGCTAAGTGAATCTGGCTTCCCCCATTGACTTTGCTTGTCAGAAGGTCGGAAAAGGAGATCACATGACCTCGGGACATTTATGCAGCTGTCATAAATGTGACTCAGTTGCCAAGCGTCTGAATTTTGATCACCTGACTGTGAGGATGCTGCAATGGTCATAACTATGGGAAGCAGTCAGAGGTCACTTCTTTCAGTGCCATTGTAACTTTGAATGGTCACTAAATGAACTGTTGCAAGTTGAGGACTACCTGCATATTATCTCTCTCTCTCTCTGTATCTCTCTATCAATCTCTCTGTCTGTCTGTCTCTGTCTGTATCTATCTATCTCTGTATGTTTGTATCTCTCGGTCTGTATCTCTCTCTATCTCTCTATCTCATTATCTATCTATATCTATCTCTGTCTGTATCTCTCTATCTGTCTGTTTGTCTCTGTCTGTCTGTCTCTCTGAATTTGTTTGTATCTATCTTTATCAATCTGTCTATCTATCTATGTTTGTATCTCTGTCTGTATCTCTCTATCTCTATCTAATTATCTCTGTCTCTCTCTCTGTCTCTCTCTTTCTGTCAGTCTGTCTGTCTGTCTGTCTGTCTATCTATCTATCTATCTATCTATCTATCTATCTATCTATCTATCTATCCATCTGTCTCTTTCTGTCTGTCTGTCTGTCTGTCTGTCTGTCTGTCTCTCTCTCTCTCTAATAAAAGTAAACAGTGCCTTGGGCTAGAAGAAGCAATCTTTGCTGAATTCCCACATGACACAAACCTACATTGCATTTGCGTGGTTCTGGCATGGGATGCGGTGTGAATCCAGTGATGAATGATGGGTTTATTTATACATTCAACTGTTAGCTTTAGCGGCTGCAAAACCAAACTCCTCTATTTCCATGAAATGCTTCGGAGGCACTTGGGAAGAAATTTGAGCAAACTAATTTGAAAGCACCATTTATTAGGTTTCTCATTTCAAAACTCAACCATGAATATCCACCCCTGCCTCCCATGTACACCCTACCCTGGCAGAAATAGAATAACCTCATAACTCAGTATCAAGTCAGCTACCGGTGCTAACTGGCGCATGCTGAACAGATATAGTAATGGGGGGGGGGGTGTGAATCATTGGAAGGATTGCTACAAGCCAGTAAAATCTAAAACCTCCCAAACCTGTGAAGGCTGCAGCGTTCTTTTCTCTATCAAATTAAAGCAGCTTCTCAATCCCACTTGGTACGGTCACCGGATTTAAAACTAATGTTGCCCCTAAGCTAGACATCAACTTGCCTGTCCTTCTAATTACATCAATATACATGCCTTATCTTTGCTGTCAAAGCATGGTGTGTGTGTGTGTGTGTGTGTGTGTGTGTGTGTTTAAGAGCAGCAGTCTTACGGTTAGATCAAACACAGAAGTGGGGGACTGAATCCCTCTGACAATCTGGATCCATTTCCCCCTTCCTCTGCTCACCTTGCATTTTGTAATACAATAATTAGAAGGACAGGGCGCTCTATTTTTTTTCCCCCTGACCCAGCCATTGTACATTTTTACTCATTTCCTTTAGCCAAATCTCCAGTGAATGGGAGGATGGAGAAATGAAGCCTTCTGCTTCTTAAAACCGGGCGTCAAAATTAAATGAGGGATAGAACCATGTACAACTGCTGTGGGTGAAATAACCAGCTTTACTGCCAGGCTATAGCCATCAAATAGGTTCTCTCTAACCCACGTAGCCTCTCTAAACTAAGCTGCAGACATCAGCGTAATACCGAAGAGGCTTGGATTTTCATTAGCAGAATTATGTAAGAACAGGCAAGTAGGCCACTATTACCAAACTGCGCCACAAGCCGGTCTGGTTGGCTCCCAGAAATATTTTACTGTTTCTATAACATTACCTGGAGGAAATCTGATTCTTAAAACGAGTAACTGAATGTACAAACAATATAAATAGCAATTAAAGGGAAAGATCATGTCTGCACTCCCGTATATTAGGCTAAGCCCTAAAATGGCCTTCCTTGGGTTGGACTGCCACCACTGTGAGGCAGCTGCAATGTATAGTTTGGTGAGCTTAGCCAATTTTGATTTATTCAATGACCAGTAGTGAAACCAAGATGGAAGAGATTGTGGCTTGTAGTGAGAGAACAATTGTTCAGAAAAAGATGCTTGGTGGATCTGGACTTAAATGTTCGCAATGCAACTTGGTGGCTGGAAGGGACAAGAAGGAACAAGAAAATATTTGAGGTGCTGCCACAAAGAAGAAGGGGTCAATTTATTCTCCAAATAACCAACTTGGTTATTCTGTTGTATTCTGATAAATGCTCCAATAAGGGCAGATTGGAGTAGTGGACTTTATGTTATCTTTACCTTGGTCAAAATCAGAATGAGGCAGCATTCGTTACCTCCCGTATAGATCACTGCAATGCTCTCTACATGGGGCTGCCCTTGAAGACCACCCGGAGGCTCCAGCTGGTGCAGAATACATCCGCGCGGGTTGTGATGGGAGTATCCTGATACTCCCATATTATACCCCTCCTGCGTGAGCTGCATTGGTTACCGGTTGCCCTCCAGGTGAGATTTAAGGTGCTGGTTCTTACCTATAAAGCCCTACATGGCTTAGGCCCGGGATATTTGCAGGACCGTCTGCTGCCAGGAACAACTTCCCATCGCCCGGTGCGCTCACACAGGGAGGGCCTCTTCAGGGTGCCGTCGGCTAGACAATGTCGGCTGGTGACCCCCGGGGGAGAGCCTTCTCTGTGGGAGCGCCTGCCCTGTGGAACCAACTTCCCCTTGAGCTCCGGATGGCCCCGGATCTCCGGTCCTTTCGTCGCGACCTCAAAACATTTCTTTTCCATCAGGCTGACCTGGACTGACGATAGGGTGTTTTTTTTAAAAAAATGTTTTTAATATTTTATCACTGGGGCTTGTTAGTTTAATCTTTTTTTTAACATTTGTATTATTGTGTTTTATTGTTGTTAGCCGCCCTGAGTCCTTCGGGAGATAGGGCGGCATATAAGTCCCAATAATAAATAAATAAATTAGAGCAGGACTCAGATTCTGTAAAGCAGGGATGTCCAACCTTGGCATCTATGCTGGCTGGGGAATTCTGGGAGTTGAAGTCCACAAGTCTTAAAGTTGCCAAGGGTGGACAAGCCTGGTGTAGCGCTTTGAATCTAGTTTTCTTTAATTGTGAAGTTGAGTGATCCTGAACAAGAGAGAGAATTACCATATGCCGCTCAGTTTTGTTTTGTTTTTAAAGGAAAGGGGAACATGGATGAACCATTAATTACCGCCTTCCTTACTTAGAAGACAGAAATTGGGTTCATGTGACACAAAAGACTAAAAGAAAAAAAAATCAGGGTGTAGATTCACCCAGTAGCAGCCCAAAAACCTACCCGATTCTGGCTAGCATGTTGTATGAACCCAAAGCAAGGTCCAGCCACGTTGAAGCATTTCCATGCAACCCAAGTCTTTTCTATGTAAGGATTTGGTTAACAGAGGAACTACTTCAGAATAGAAAATATACACTATGGCGAATGTAGACTTTATAAGTCATATCAAAACCCAATTTAATGTATCACGTTGCATGGAAATGATCTTTGACAGCAAGCCTTCTCCGGATTTACACAAATGACATGGATGCCTATTATCCAAAATAAATAAAGAGAAGAGGAAGCCAACTGGAGCAACTAAAGCTGTTTTTATAAAGCATTTTTGAAAGCATGTCCATGTAAAGCCTCACTTATTTGCTCTGGGCAAGGACTCCGCTTTCAAACAAGGAAGTGCGGGATGAAAACTCTTTTCATTGTTCAACTGGGCGTTCTCCTAAGTTAGTGCGCGTAGTTGACTGACTCAGATATTAGTCTTAAGCTAGTAGTTATTTCTCATGAGGATATAAAATATTTTCTTGCCAGTTTCAGATCTGCAGCTTCTATATTTGGATACCGATACACAAAGACCTGGAGGACAAGAACAATAAAGGGACAGTGAATCGCTTCTGAGAATTTATACCTGTATTACCCAACCTGCACAGCCTGTGCCTGCCATCAAACTATTGGCCCCAAAGCGTGGAGAAATGAGCTACATCTTTGACTAAAGACAAAGGGCAGAGGAATTAAAAAACAACAACAACCCACACAGAAAGCCAAAATAAAACCCACTAACTTAAGTCCTTAAAAAAAAAAAGATACAACCATTTCATACTCGACAAGCCTTACTCCGTAATATACTGGAAAAGCCAACCACGCTCAAAGGTCAGATTTGAAATTCCCCAGAGATTTAAGTAGTGGGCCAAGAACAGCCTCCTGCAGCATTTCAATGTGATCTATCAGATTCAGAATCTCTTCTTGCCCCCCTCCAATACTGTACGGTTACTGACATGTATGAACAATGCACTGACACACACAGGAGCTGTCTAGCTTCTTTCAATTTAGGACAAGAGAAACAGGTTTACCGTAACCCAAGATTAACGCCGTGTATTATTCGGGTCTTATTTGTCGCATGGAGAACAAGGTGGCAATGAGATGGGCTGCCCCAATGCCACAGAACCAAGAGGATAACCTCAAAATACATGGCGAAGAGGGAAAGACTCTAAACCAGGGGTCCTCAAACTTTTCTTCACCACGGACCCCCTTTAAATACCTTTCGTGGCCACGGAATCTTTAACTCAAGGTTTAAATCGTAACATTTCTTCAAGTCTTTGTTGGACCCCCTGTGACACTGCAATCCCCCCAGGGGCTTGTGCACAGGTCACATGGGAAGACGCTCAAGGACTCACCCAAACCCGAAAATTTTGGGAGAAATGTTGCTGCCCAGTATGCTACATAGCATGGAATTATCTAATGCTAAAAAAACCCCAAATATTCATATTTCTAACCAGTCCTTTCTTTACAGTGTAAAGGGCAAGTTCACAACTGTTTATGTTTGATGCCTTCTGGCCTGCACAACTGTCGTATTGTGTGAGTTTGGCTCAATGAAGGAACCTCCATTCGCCAATAGCAACTCAGGAGCCCCGATGGGTGACCACGAACGAGAAGACAAGCTCCTTCTGTTAGCTAGCCGACGTCTCTATCATCCTGGCTCAAAGACCTTTGGGGAATGAATGAGCTACTTTTCTAACACGCAAAGTCAACCTGTGAGTCACTAATATTCCACCCTAAAATATTTATCTTTGATTTAGTTGAGACTATTCTGTAACAGCTCTCAGCGCTGAAACACCTTCACTTGCTCAAGCTAAACGCAAAGATTAAAGGTAAAGGTAAAGGTTCCCCTGTACATGCATGCTAGTCGTTTCCAACTCTAGGGGCTCATCTCCGTTTCAAAGCCGAGGAGCCGGCGCTTGTACGGGGACGCCTCCGTGGTCATGTGGCCGGCATGACTAGATGCCAAAGGCGCACGGAACGCTGTTACCTTCCCACCGTCGCGGTCCCTATTTTTCTACTTGCATTTTTACGTGCTTTCGAACTGCTAGGTTGGCAGAAGCTGGGACGAGTAACAGGTGCTCACTCTGTTACGCGGCACTCGGGATTCGACCCGCCAAACTGGCAACCTTCTGATCGACAAGCTCAGCGTCCTAACCCACTGAGCCACCACAAACGCAAAGATTACAGAATCGTAATTTTTATAACGAAGGAACAACTTTATAGCTTTTTCTCAAGTGGGTCAATCATATCTAGGTTTCGGATACCACTTAAAAGAAAGCCGTCACATAGCTCAATACTGGCCTAGATCTCAGAAATACATATACTGCCTCCTTCAAAAGAGGGAGGCTGTCTTGCATGACAAATTTAGCGACCAGAAAAAGGGAAGGGGAATTCCCCTTGATCGGTTTTAAGTAGCCCCTCCTAGTTGGGCAGCAGAATTGGAATAGCTACAGTTCGAAAGTTATAAGCTTCCCTCTGCAAAAACCTCAACTTTCATAGATCCAAAACCAGCCACATTGTAATAATATCTTTACAAAAATCAACTAAAGTATCACCATGTATCAGTTAAAAGCAAATTTCTCTATTCACCAAAGCTGAAATTTACAGAAGGAGGAGTCACCCTATAGAACCAACAAACCATTTTGTTTTGTTTTGGTAAAAGCAATACAGTGTAACTTGCCACTACTGCAAAACCAAGAAAAATATCTGAAAATAGCACGCAGTATTTCAACAGCCAGCAGAGAACAGTTTTTGTTCACTGGTGATGTGTATTACTGTGAAATTTGAACAGGTCTTTTTTTTTCCTACTGGTTGGAAGCTTGCTATAAAATAACCATAAAACTCTTGACAAATCTTTTGCAGTGCCCAATTTTCAGACATCTGATGACATTCTGTAGGAAAACAAAGTGAGAGCATCTGTAATTATAAATACTTATCGGCAAAGCTGCTAGAAGTCTACTATTCGTATTGATAGCTTGTGAGTTACAGGCTATTATAAATCAGCACACTATTGTGTAGATAAGACTAAAGCTTCAGTGCAATTCCACTACCCTAACAACAACAGAACAGAGGCATCTTCATTAAGTGCAGATTCCAAATTATTTCCCATAAAATTAAAAGAATTCAGCAGAAAAACTCAAGTAGGGAATGCAATTTCCCTTGTTCTGC
This sequence comes from Vipera berus, assembly GCF_964194415.1. Lineage (NCBI taxonomy): Eukaryota > Metazoa > Chordata > Lepidosauria > Squamata > Viperidae > Vipera > Vipera berus. The sequence goes on from NC_138216.1 coordinate 9,378,954, forward strand.
CAGAGCCTTGTGGGCAGGTGAACACCACGATAATTTAATGCCTGTGTCTTGTCTTGAAATCCAGATACGTGCAACTTTTCCCTGTCTCAAAACCAGATTTATGCCCAGGTCATTCCTGTTTGGGAATGAAGGGACGAGGTTTAGCTTTGCAGTGGCATAGTTAATAGTATTCATTAAAGACTAGTAGTGCAAGGAAGCACCAAAGCAGTGATGGGTGTGCAAGTTTGAGTGTGGCTCCTAAATTAAAAAGGGAGGCGGTGGCTCAGTGGGTTAGGACGCTGAGCTTGTTGATCAGAAGATCGCCAGTTTGGCGGGTCAAATCCCAAGTAAGCAGAGTGAGCGCCTGTTACTCGTCCCAGCTTCTGCCAACCTAGCAGTTCGAAAGCACGTAAAAATGCAACTATTAGTGATATACAAAAATTTAATTCTGAAAAGAATGCCTTCCCCTCTCTGGCTCTTTAGCAACTCATCACCTAATCCCGAAAAATATACACAGGAATGTCAGCTTAAATAAAATCAACAGGAAGAAATGCCACTCATTTCTATTTACATGAACACATCCACAATTTTGTTTGGAAATCTATCCTGTCTTGTCCAATTAGTCGGCAGCTGCTCTTTGGACAGTCACAATAAAGGGAGTTCTCCAAGAGACTGCTAACTCCAATCTAACCTGATGTCCTGCATGCATTTCTCACAACACCAAACCAACCTAGCTAGGACTGATAATCACAATTTAATACACTTCAATTTCCACAGACGACTAGAAAGGCAGAGAAGCATAGCTTGTGGGGTGTACCCCAAAAAGCATATGACAAACACAGCATAGCCCAAATTCACATGGGGCACCCGGTTCATAGAATATGGAATCACAGGGCTGGAAAGGGACCTTGGAGATCATCTAGTCCAATCCCTTGCTCAAGGCAGGAGTCTTATACCAGTCAAACGGTTGTCTGATCTATTTTTGAGAACCTCCAGTTATGGAGCACCCACAACTTCAGGATTAATTGTTCCACTGATTAATTGTTCAGGAATTTTCTCCATATTCTAGGTTGGCTTTCTCTTTAACAAGCTTTCACCCATTACTTCTTGTCCTGCCTTCCTTTGGAAATTAAAACAATCCCCCTCTGTGACAGTCCTTCAAGTACTGGAAGACAGTTAGCATGTCCCCACCTCCACCACCACCCGCCAAACCTTTTGTTTTTCAGGCTAATTCCCTCAACCATTCATCATACAATTTAGTCTCCAGGCCCATTATCATGACCTCCTGCAGGACGGCAGGGGAGGCAGAAAGCTAATGGGGACAAGGTTGTGTAAGGTTGTGTAAAGGAACAGGTTCAAGAACTACTAGACCAAGCCCCCAGTAAGATTATAACTCATTCTTCCCCCAGCTGAGTAACCTTCCACAATTCCATAGCCTAGTAGTCATGGCTTGCTTTCTCCTATTAAAAAGAATAATTCTGAAACTGCATCCTTCCAAAATAATGATACCTACATGATGGCAATTTTTACCCACGGTAAGGTTTTCTAACTCCCTCTACATCCATTTAAAAAAATAGGTGCTTAAAACTGTTTAAATTCACTGGACTTTTCTTCCTAACTGCCACCAGTGTTATGCTTTTTAGTTTTCCGTGCAAATACGGTTCTTCTTTTTTGTTGACATTTTAACTGCTGTTTGTATATTATGTTTTATAGTTCATCTTGTTTTAACAGTTTTATGACCGTTTCATTTCTCATTTATAAGCTACCACAAATTTCAGGGTTTAAGTTTTTTTTATCACTGGAGAGGCAAAATATGAACATTCAGATGCTACAAGGAGGAGGAGGCAGCATTAGCAAGCAGGACCCCCATACGTACGTTTTGTTTCTGCACCGGAGAGAGAAGAATAGAGCAGCAGCAAGCATGGGTTGGAGCAGTATTTCTCAACCCTGGCTGCTTGAAGATAGGTGGACTTTTAATTCCCAGAATTCCCCAGTCAGCATGCTGGAATTCTGGGAGTTAAAGAGTCCACCCATGCTGGCTGGGGAATGTTGGGAGTTGAAATCCACTCATGCTCACTGGCAAATTCTGGGAATTAAAAGTCCACACATTTTCAGATTGTCAAGGTTGTGAAATACTGAGTTAGAGAGAAAGAGCCAAGACATTTAAGCAGCTTCAGCAAGGGGGAACAATCACTTATTCATAGATAGATAGATAGATAGATAGATAGATAGATAGATAGATAGATAGATAGATAGATAGATAGATAGATAGATAGATAGATAGATATAGATAGATAGATATAGATATAGTCCATTCAAATATTATATATGCCACCTTTTCTCCAGCATGCAAAGCAGCCTCTACAGGGATCACCTTTCAATTCATCCCAGCATCAATCCAGGAAGTAGATTGCACCAAGAGAAAGGGACCAGTTCTAAGACACCCCAAGATTTCCTAGCACCCCTGTTCTCCCTCCCCCACCCCACCCCCTGCACAGCGCCACCCTTCCCCTCCGTCCCAGGCACTCACCATTGACCCCCCCCCCCCAACCCTGCTGTTTGGATCCTGCTGGCTGGGGGACTCTGGGCGCCGTAGTCCAACCTCCTACAGCTGGAGGACACCACGCTGGGTGGCCCACCGAGGCACCCCCAAGAAACCCCTTGCAGCTCCCCTACAAGAGCTCCCTGGCCCAGCCCCCCCCCTCTCTTTTACCCAAACTGATCCCCCTACCCAGCATTCTCCCCACTCTGCCTTCTGGGCCAAGGCATTTCTCCCCCCCCCAACACACACCCACACCATGACGCCCCTCGCCAATGACGGGCTGGTGGGTGGGTGGGTGGCTTTGAGTGATGGAAGTTGCAGTCCAACCCAAGTTGAGGAAGGGGCGCCGGGTGGGCAAGGCGCCTCCTGGGCAGCTGCAGGAGGGGGAGGAGGGGGGGGGCAGTGTCCTCCAGACCTTCACAACCCCCCCCCTCCGGTTATCCCAGAGGAGGAGCCCCCCTCCCCTTCCTCCTCCTGCACTCACAGCCCCCACCCCACCCCAGCCCGGCCAGGTAGGCACGAGCGCTCCCCTCTGGCGCCCCCCCCCCGCGCCCCACCAACGTTCTATCTCCTCCCCCCCCGGCTGCCTCGCGCGCTCTCTCATTGGCCCTCTCTCCCTGCTGCCTCCCCCTCCCCCCCTCCCGAGGGTCGCGCGCTCCACTGACCGTTGCTGAGGGACGCGGCGGCGGCGGCCGTTGGCGGCGCGTCTCCCGTCCTCTCTCGGTCTCTTTCTCCCGGGCCGGACGGCTGGGTAACTTGGACCCCCAGCCTCCCTCCCTCCCTCCGCCCAGCCCGGCCGCCTCCCCCCTGGGCAGCCCGTGGTGCTCCGGCTCGGCTGGCTCTTGCTGCTTCTTCTTCTTTTGCTTCTTCTTCTTCTTCTTCTTCTGCTTCTCTTTTAACCTCCCCCTCCACCCCTCCCCTCCCCTCCCTCCCTCCTTCCTTCCTTCCTTCCCTCCTTCCCGCCCGCCGCCTTCCTCCGGAGAGTCCAGAAGCCGGCCCGCTACGCCCTTTGCGTAACGTAGCGGCGCCGCCCGCAAACCCGCCCGCCCGCCCTGCGGAAACTGCGCCCGTGCTTTCGGGAATGGCGAGGTGAGACTACAAGCCCCAGAGGGCTTAGCGAGGCGGTGGGAGAAGGAGGAGAGAGCAGGGCGGATGTGGCGCTCACGGGCCGGAGGAGCTCGGCGGGAATTGTGGTCCGCGGAGGAGGAGGAGGAGGAGGAGGAGAGGGGTGGGCGTCTCCACCGCTTGGGGGAACGGGGCGAGGGGGCAAAGCGGAGGAAGAGGACGGGTCCGGGGCGGAGGAGAGGATACACGGTGGCGGTCTCTGCTTCCGAGAAAGGAGGAGGAGGAGGAGGAGGAGGGAGCGGAGGGAGACTACAACTCCCAGGGTCCTTCGCGCGCCTCCCCAAGCCGAGCAGCTGTGCGGCGACTCACCTGAGTCTCGGGGGGGGGGCGGGGCGGCCGGCCGGGCGCTTCTGCGGTCTTTTAGCAGCGGCGATCGAGAGGCAGTAAGCGCCCCCCGCCCCAAATCTCGGCGAAAAGCAGCCCCCAAAGCGAGAGGAGAAGAGGAGGGGGGGCGCAAACACCCCCCCCTCCCTCCCCCTCCCCGAAAAGGAAGATTCAACCCGTTGCACTGATGATGTTACCGAGTTTGGGTAATGCAACGTCTGCAAGAAAACGAGCAAGCTCAGAGAGCACCAAGGATGCCACAATCCACTTCCTCCTCCTCTTCCTCGCAAACCTCACTGTCTTCCAGCACTGATGTTGTTACCTAGTTAGGGTAATGCAGCGTCTGCAAGAAAATGCAAGCTCAGAGAGCACTCAAGGATCCCTCAAACCCATTTCCTTCTCCTCTTCCTTGCAAACCTCACTCTCTTCTAGCACTGATGTTGTTACCTAGTTAGGGTAATGCAGCGTCTGCAAGAAAGTGCAAGCTCGGAGAGCACCAAGGATCCCTCAAACCCGTTTCCTCCTCCTCGCAATCCTCACTCTCTTCTAGCACTGATGTTGTTACCTAGTTAGGGTAATGCAGCGTCTGCAAGAAAATGCAAGCTCAGAGAGCACCAAGGATCCCTCAAACCCGTTTCCACCCTGCCAAGGAATAGACAAGGGCAAGGAATTCTAAGCAAAGCCAAATTTGCTAGGTAAGAATCTCTCCCGTCTTGTGCCGTACTCCCCACGGCATCTGACCTGTTTGCACCTCACAAACGGCTGGGCTTTGGTTTTGCTGGCAGTGCGAGCCCAATTACAGTCTGGCTTTAGTGTACAGGTAGTCCTCAACCTATAACCATTTCTTTAGTGACTGTTCAAAGTTACAACAGCACTGGAAAAAAGGTCACAGTCAAAATTCAGGCGCTTGGCAACTGATTCATATTTATGATGGTCGCAGTGTCCTGGGATCATGCGATCCCCTTTTGCGACCTTCTGACAAAGTCCAGGGGGAAAGCCAGATTCCCTTAACCTTGTTACTAACTTTACAACTGCAGTGAGTCACTTAACAGCTGTAGCAAGAAAGGCCGTAAAATGGGGCAAAACTCATTTTAACAACTGCCGTGCTTGGCAATGGAAATTTTGCACTCGGAGGACTATTGTTCTGGTATTGGGTGAGCCTCATTAATTTGCATGTATCCAGATTCTCCATGCTGAAGCAAACTTGCCTAGCTTGATGGGAAACCTGTTTCTGTTTAAGGCTGCAATATGTTGTGGGATACCTTCCTGACAAAAGCAGCACCGCAGATGGGAAAGGCAGGTGTCCCCCAAGACAGGTGGCTCTGCCAACCTCACCTTGCGGAATCCCAGCACTGCTGAAGACTTTTCAAAGATCTGTTATAACCGCATCATGAATTAGATAAAATCAATTTTAAATCAATTTCAAATGAAGTTAGTTCCAAAGGAAATAGAACATATTTAGAGACTGTGCATTTAATTTTGGAGCACAAATGTAGCAGATAACTTATTTGCATTTCAGAATTCACGCACGCGCTTTTTATTGCAACAAATCTGTTTTGTCTTATTTTTATTTTTATTGTGTTAAAATATGTTTCCTTCCTTTACTCGAGGTCAAGCAGCATACATAACACTTTTTCCTCCAGTATTTTCTCATCTCTTAAGTCTTTCATATCTAAAGGTCAAACTGATAAGTTTTTGCATATTGTGGGTGGGGGGAAAAGCATTGCTTATGACAAAAATCCATCAAGGCTCTAGCCCCATTTGTTCAGTCAATATTTATAGATTTATATATACTTTGCACATTTTATTTTAAGATGTATTAGGTTTGTTTACTATTTGTTTTGTTTTTATCTTTGTTTAGTTTTTTTTAAAAATCCCATTTATACCCCGCCCTTCTCTGAAGACCCAGGGCAGCTTACAATCTAAGAAGCACAAATCAATGTGCTTAGCAATAGCCTTCATTCTATGTATATGCCTGCTTATTAGGGCTAGTTTGCTATACACTAGCCCAGGGGTAGGCAACCTTGGCTCTTTTATGACTCGTGGACTTCAACTCCCAGAATTCCTGAGCCAGCTTGGCTGGCTTAGGAATTCTGGGAGTTGAAGTCCACGAGTCATAAAAGAGCCAAGGTTGCCTACCCCTGCACTAGCCAGAGTCATACAGTTGATGAAATAGTTAAGGCATCAGGCTAGAAACTGGGAGACTGTGAGTTCTAGTCCTACCTGAGACAAAAACCAGCTGCTGACCTTGGGCCAGTCCTTCTCTCTCAACTCTAGAAAGAAGGCAATAGCAAGCCACTTCTGAAAAACTTTGTCGAGAAAACTTCATGGACCAGCACCACGAGGCAAAAACTAACTGAGTCATACAAAGAAAGGTAGGTAGATAGCTGGTTCTTGTACAGCCTCTACAACGTTATCTATTCAAACAATGGTGATGACAGCAAAAGCCAAATGTTTATAGAACTACAGCAACAATAAAGTTTGTGAGGGAGTGAAGGAGTAATTGTTGTATCAGCCCAGTTAGTACTATGCAGGCCACTCACTTTTTTCTCAACCCTTACTACCTGATAGAGGTATTACATAGTTCTTATTGTGGAGAAGATGGAAGGAAAGAGCCTTATGTGTGCTACTTTGACTTATTCAAAAATAAAAGTGGGATATAAATAATTATTCATTAGTTGCAGAATACTGGCTGTTAAGAGGAAGAATTAATCAGGAAATGAAGGTGGGTTTTTTTCTTTTTTTAAAAAAGGACATGGCTGGGCTTCTCCCCCAAGATGGCTGCTGAATGGTAGGAAGATTTTTCTCTCCTGCCGACGATCTGTTGATTTTGCTGCCAAAGCTAAATTCTTGGCAGCATTGTTCCTTGGATCTGAATGGGAAACTTCAGAAGATTTCCACCTGGTTTCTCTGCTATGCAAACTCTTATTTTGATGTACTGGAGCTTGGACAACATTCTGTAAGCTAGGACTGGTGTAACATCTGAGAGGAGAACAAGAGCCACAAGTTTTCACTTATATAAGATTTTTTTTAAAAAAAATACTTTCAGTAACAGGCACAAAGAGACCCGGGGACCATTAAAAGGGGGGGGGGGGGAATATGTCACATCTAATCATGATAAACTGCCAATTTCTGCAATACAGGTTTCCAACACTGATTTTAGACTTGCAAGTGTGGCTGGTTTGCCTTTTGTCAAGCAGATCTGATTTTTAGACAATGTAGAATAACAGAAGAACACTTTTGGAAGGGACCTTAAAGGTCTTCTAGTCCAACTCCCTGCTCATGCGGAAAGCTGTATACCATTTCGGTCAAACGGCTGTCCATATAAACCATTTTAAAATTTGCATTTTACTAAACGTTTATACTGCTGAATATCAAAGGCCATTGTTTGCAGTAAAAATCAAGATATTAAAATGACTATAATTGAACATTAATTCCAACTACCAGTACAAAGCCTTTTACAGCACCAAGATGTCAGTTTTCTTAATTTGGAAAAAGTTGCCTTGCAAATATATATGGCCTATGCCTTTATTTGGAGAGAAAGGTGAGGGTGGTAATAAATAATTTCAAGTAAATGTGGGTAGCAGAAATATGTGAAGCTGTAAAATTCTATTTGCAAAGATATTGCCCTGAAATGAAATAAGTGCTTGCAGTGTTTTAAGTTGCTTGCAGTGCTTAACTTTAAATAGAAAGTACACAATAGTTTGCTTTTGAAGGACAGAAACTGAATGAGGAGGCAGAATTGTCTTTGTCATCAATCAAATAAATAAATAAATAAATAAATGCCGTAACACAGTATTGTAGACAGGAGCTTTTGTACTGATACGTGCAGTGACAAGTCAACAAGCTTCCAAATCTAGAGTAGGAACAGGAGCCCTTCCTTCCTTCCTTCCTTCCTTCCTTCCTTCCTTCCTTCCTTCCTTCTGCAAGGCTTTCCCAGATGGCATCAGCCCCCACCCCTTTAATCTGTTTTATTTCAGGAAATACAGGAATCAAAACATTGGTGGTCTGTTTTACCAGTTGCTCCTATGGCTTGTTTTCATTTTCCAGATCAATACATGGAAAGGCATTTGGAAATTGGCAGGCGTTGGAAATATTTTAAAATTAAATAAAATTTTATAGAATCATCACCATTCATTCTCCACTTAATTTTGATGTTCTATCGTATGAATTCAGCGTGACAGGGATTGTCTTTGTTTGTCACTTGGCACTAATACATTATGCTTCCAACTTTCAAGTGTACTGTTAACTGTCAACTCTCCCCAACATTTTTATTTCTGATTGGTAGAGTACAATAAGCTAAACCTTTTGGAAATTAATGCTCCACTAAGCCTTTTAGATGATCAATGTGATTTCTAATCAGTTATGCTAACTCCAACATTTACCAGACTGAGTTCACAGGTCCGTTGAGAGCAAAGAAAACAATAAAATCATGCAGCTTCTTCTTAAATTCCTCTTTATCCACTGCCATTAGTACAAAATTCCTCTTTATCCACTGCCATTAGTACAAAAAGGACGTATAAAAGATTATTGCCCTTATGGACTCATCGTATCAATCTATAATCAGTTTGTCCAAGTTACCAACTCTTATCTAAGAAAATAAATTTGTGGTGTTCATATGTACGTATTGGCTTCCTTTAAGATAAAAGTACGAATACTCCAGTTGTAGTTGTGTAACTTGACAAATAGCGAGATCCAGAAAAGATTATTGAAACTTTAGTATAACTTTCTTCCTCTTGAAAAAAACAGCCCCAAACTAAAGCTGAAACCTTAACAGTGTGTGGCTCGTTGTGCTAATAGCACTTTTGCTGGCCCTTGAATCACCTAATTTCACCTGCTCGCTATCAGCAGGGGTGGTGTACAATGCCTGACCTTGTGCAGTCTCGGGCTTTTTCTACTGGCTCAAGGAAATGCTTTAGTGCTCCTTGACCCCGAGATAACAGTACAATTATGGCAATTAAATGTTAATGTTATACCTGAGGTTTGGGTGACTTGTACACTGAAACAAGGAACAAAACAAAGCAGCCCTGGAAAATCCATTCAAAGACAGCCTTTGGCAATGCAGATATCTATAATTTTGGGCAGGCAGTCCCTGCTCAGCTTCCCAGAGCTCCAAAATGGAGACTTTACGTAAGCTGTTGTTGATACCGCAACTGTTGTGAGCTCCACCACCAAAGGAAACAGTTTTCACAAGGGCAGAAAATCATGTGCTCCTGGAAGAGAATCCAGGGACCACCAGAGAGATTTCACACTCATTTGTACTTCAGAAGCTGAAGCCCTTCCTTCCTGTCTGCTGTTCTGTCAGGAAGTTTCTCCTTAGTTCTAGGTTGCTTCTCTCCTTGGTTAGTATCCATCCGTTGCTTCTTGTCCTGCCTTCAGGTGCTTTGGAGAATAGCTTGACTCCCTCATCTTTGGGGCAGCCCCTGAGATACTGGAAGGCTGCTATCCTGTCCCCCCTCGTCCTTCTCTTCATTAAACCGGACATACTCAATTCCAGCAACCGTTCCGTATATGTTTTAGCCTCCAGTCCCCTGATCATCTCTGCACTTTCTAGAGTCTCAACCTCTTTTTTTACATTGTGGTGACCCAAACCAGATGGTACTTTCAGTGCAGAGTCCAAGACTCACACCCGGGAAAGGGGTAAGAAGCCCAGCACCTATCACAAATTTAAAACGAGACAGAGGAGAAGGTTTGCATGCCTCTAGGACCCTTCCCTGTATCTATGCATTTCAGGGGAAATTTTGCTCTCGGATTCCTTTGGATTTTGTCAGTTTCCATTTTGAAGTTGTAATATTTTTTCTTCTTCAAAACATGGCTATTTCAAGTCATAAAGGGGAGTTTCAGAATTCCAATAAATAATGGGTTTTGAGAAGCAAGATAGAGGGGGGGGGAATCCTGCTCCAAATTGTTTCATTTCAGACTCTTCCTGTCAAATTACATGGCAGAGGGTTTAAAATTTGTGCATAATTTTAGCTGGAAGATAAAAAGACTGCTGCCAGAAAAGCTGGGAGAAAATGGTGCCAAATAGCTAAATCAAATATTATTTTCGCACACATGCTGCAAAAGCTCCCCTCAGCTGAAGCCATTTGGGGAACTGTTATCCAACACATTCGGAAGCCTCAGGCCAAGGAAAGCCATCTTCCTATGGAATGAATGAATATACCATCCTCATTTCATTGGTCTGTGCTTTGAGTAAGTGCTTCCAAGTAGCTAGTAATTATTCTGCGTTGTTGGCCAGCTCAAAAAATGTTCCAGATGAGATCAAGCTCAGCCTGAGCATCCCTCCCAGGACAAAATAAATAATATTTAAAACAAGGCACAAAATATGGGCACAAGCTGCTGTTCCTTCAATTAGTTGGCTGAACTTGAGCAACTACATTAAAAATCAATCTCTTATTTTGCAGAACCAAAGGCCTTTCTTTCGTCACATTTCGAAAGAAAACTTGGATCCATTTGGCTTGGATTTTGTTAACTTGAAATCCCACAAATTAACAGTGGCAAGTATTCTGCAAAATAACTTGGGGGAAAAACAACCACATTTAAAGGCTCAAAACTTTTATCCATCTACCATGCTTCGGAAATCTTAACTTCCAAGAAATTATATGCCAATTACAGCCATGTTTTTACATGGAGAACCAAATCCGAAAAATCTATCCTAGCACTTTAAATTTTTGAAAGTTTGTACTTCCACTGGAAATTTGAAGTTTACTTTTCAACAGTCTTAATTAACTGGAAATAGATATAGACTTTGATAAGTTTCCCCCAGTAACTGCAACACTTCAGGATAGGAACTTTGAGGGTGAGTGGAGGATAAATGCAATTCTAAATAATCATACAACTGATCAGGGGTAGGGTTGTCAATAATAATTATTAGGAGTACAGACTGGGGGGAAAAAATGAAGCCAAAATCCTGCTCTGTCAACAGATCCTCACACGAGATGCCTTTGGTACCCAGACGTTTCAATTTTTCATTTAAAAAGTGCAAAGAATCAGAGCTAACATTCCAGGCATTTGTCATAAAAAAGTAAGAAATGAAACATAGAGCAGCATGAAAATTTCAGCTGAAAGTCAGTACAAAAGATAAGAAGAGGTCCCGGGTGTGAAAGTCTTATCTCGTTGGAAATCCTTGCACAGCAATCTTTTGGAAAAAAGAATGAATGAATGAATAACCGTTGCCCTCAAGGGACAGGACCACGAATTCTCTTAATTTTCAGAGTTAATGAGGCAGGCTCAAAAACCATGCTGGTATCAGAGCTTTACACACACACACACACACACACACACCCCACACCTTGTCATCTCTCATTCTTGATGCAACCTCAGGCAACTCAATTTCCCCCTAAGTGCCAGGTTTGCAGTCAGGGGAAAATCCAGGTTCTAACAAAGTGCAGCGGTCAACACCAAAGCAGTTCTTACAAGAGGCCAGGAATTAATTGGAAGTCAGCCAGGCAAACCTCAAGTTTTTGGGGGTTTTTTTTGGTTTTTAAATAAGTGTTGCAAATTACCTCCTGTCTCCCCCAATTAAAATGGTAGAAGTTATGTCATAACCAGCACTGGGTTTTTCCACTATTCCTGCTAAAGAAGCGAGGTTCTTGTCCTTACAGAAGCTCTACCAGCTGCGCCAGGGGTGAGATTCCCCAAGGCAGGCTCACTCTACACTAGAGCAGGGGCCCCTAAACGTGGCAACTTTTAAGGCATGTGGATTTCAGTTCCCAGAATTCCCCAGCCAGCACGTGCTGTCAGGGGAATTCTGGGAGTTGAAATCCAGAAGTCTTAAAAATCCCCCAGTTTGGAGATGCCTTCTCTAGAGCACCCACAGCTGTCCTTAAAACTCACTTCTGCGGCATGAGATGGAAAGAGGCAACGCCTTGTCTACCACTCTTCTAGAAAGAAGAACATAATAGCCAACCCGTGACCCATTGAGTCATCATTTAGAGATATTTCTTTGGCAGATTCCCCAAAGCCTTCAACAACTGCAGAGCTTAGTCACCCATCTTTCAACCAACTCTGGGTAGGTGAAAAAGAAAGAGAGAGAAGAGAGAAAGAGAGAGGGAAGGAGAGAGAAAGGAAAAGGAAGGAAGAAAATTTGTCTTCCCCCTTGATTTTGCTTGTCGGAAGGTCACAAAAGGTGACTTGAAGGTGATTAACAAGCTAAATACACAAAATATAAAATGATACTAGAATAACAAAAGTGGTTCCTTTTGTTACAGAGTTGAGAAATGCCTTTTTGAGTGGTGGTCCAAATCACAGAATTGACAAAACACAGAGTCCTTTGATCAGCCTGCTTAGGGAAATTAGCTATGGGGGGGGGGGGCGGGGAAATCTCCTCCCCGAGTTCTTACTTTGCAAAGTTGCTTTCTGCAATTTGCTAGTCAAGGGATTCATAGTCAATGCTATCTGTATCTGTGTTGCTTCAGAACTCTGGAAATTATAGCTCCACACGCTTGCAGCGCACTAGATTAAAGCTTACCGTGCCTAGTTTGCAAAACCCTGCAAGGTCATTATATGGCAGTAAGAGAGTATGAAAAATCCTCCTTTGCTGCCAGTTAACAGCCCTCTGGATTCCTGCAACCCAGATCTAGCACCCGAAGCTTTACTGTTAGAAAAGAAGGTTTTTAAAAAGCAGATCGTGCATCAAAGAGCAGGCTTGAATCTTGGTGAGCAGGAAGCAAAGCTCAACAACATCGCTAAAATCCAACTTTGTTGTTTGGCATATGCAAGGTGTGTGTGTGTGTGGGGGGGGAAACTGTCCATTCCTTAAGGGAGAAAGCAGCTCATTACAAATTCCAGCGATGTTTTGGCGCCACCTTGTGCCAAACCAGAGAAATGAGCCTAACTCCCCCCCAAGGTCAAAAAAAAGAGCTTCAGTTATAATTGGCACAATTCACTATTGCTGCAATGATTCCAACAACCCCTCATATTAGGGAACGACCAAGGATCTTCTAGCTCACTGTTTCCCAATCTTGGCTGTTTTAAAACGAGTGGATTTCAACTCCCAGATTTCCCCTAGCCACAAAGACATGCTATGGCTCAGGTGGTTTCCTCTCTGCCCTGCCGGAACCAAGAGTAATGAGCGTGCACCATGAGCCTAGCGAGGTCCTTTCCTACTGTTGCCCGTTTTCCAGTTGCCTCGTCTTCTCATTCTCACGCTTCATTGGATACACCAGGATTCCTCATAGCTACCTTCATGCTCACTGCTATTGTTGGGCAACCCCCAGAAAGTCAAAAACAATGAAAATGCAGGGGTAGCTCGCTTACAGGAAGTCCCTGACTTACGACAATTGAGCCCCAAATTTCTGTTAATCGAGACACATGTTTTGCCCCAATCACTTTTTCCAGTGCCGTTGTAATTTTGAACGGTCACTAAGCAAACTGTCGTAAGTCGAGGATTAACCGTATTACCCTGTGTGAAGGTATTACCCTGCGCTGTGCTAAGCTGTAATGCAGCTGGTGCGGCTTCATATTTTAAAACCTGACCAAAATATGATTTACTCCTCTGTGATCCAGGACAACATACAAACCAGGTTGCTGTTTCTTTTCAGAGCCATCCCAAATGAAAGAGAATAATCTCTGTAAGGTGTTTTAGCAATAGCAAGCAGTAGCATTTAGACTTATATACCGCTTCATAGTGCTTTACAGCCTCTCTAAGCGGTTTACAGAGTCAGCATATGTCCCCCAACAATCTGGGTCCTCATTTTACCGACCTCGGAAGGATGGAAGGCTGAGTCAACCTTGAACTGGTGAGAATCGAACTGCTGGCAGTCGGCAGAGTTAGCCTGCAATACTGCATTCTAACCACTGTGCCACCGCGGCTCAGGAAAAGGCGTTTTAGCCGTAAGTTCTGCAAGAACTTCATATTGGACTCAGGAGGGATAAGGAAGGGTAAATTTGTCAGTGCCAACTGCTATCCAAGGCAGGCTTGTTTGAACCTTTCATTCTTCTCATACCATGGACAAAGACCAGAAACTCCTAGCCTGGCAGAGACCAAAAATAAATGATTGGACAGGTTAAGTGTGGGTACAGCCTCACGGCCCAGATTCTGATTTGAATTTGGGCATAAGGATGAACAAATCCCATTTTGGATAGATGGTAGTTCTGACAGTTGACCTCTTAGATGACAAAGTTGTCCGCCTGTCCCGCGGGTGACTAGAGTGCACAAGAAAAGACCAAGCAAGCCGGTTTTCCAGCCAGAGACGGTAACAGCTTTTAATTAGACAAGTCAGCACACCTGTTAAGACAAATAACTGCTTGCCTCTTTCTGGAAATTCCTTCACATACCCGCTGGGGAGAACAATTTTCCTTGAGAAATTAAAACTGTGCGCGCCAGCCAGAGCTTCACTATTTATGGTGGATCTGCTGTTTTTCTCCTGCCGTGACTATTTACATTACAGTACCACGTTGTGATCAACCAGGAGGCCAGGAGTAACTTGGGGCTTTACAATACGGACAGGTGAGCCCAAGTCCAGAAAGGCAGTCTGATTATTTATAGATTTGTACATTATACAATACATACATATACACAGAGAGAGGTTTGTGTGTTTACACAGATACATTGCTCTCTGAAGTATTAAAAATTGATCGGCCTCCATTCTATAAAAAAATACCTAACTCTACAAGGTAGAAAAAGAAAAGAAAAAAAAAATCTTTCTCTTTCCAAGTATACACTGATTTACACCCAAAGTTTCTTCTGGAAATGTTACAGTATGTGGATTCTTCCTGCAAACTCTTTTTTTTTTTGGAGGTACAGAGATACTGGATATTAGTAAGCGTGTAAGAATGTTTGGGGTTTGAGAATCCCTTTATAGTGGAACGACGTTTCTGCGTTTCTCTGACCATTTCACCTCCACGTGCAAGCCATTTGGAAACCATTAATAGGGGAATCTGCTGATTTCTTTTTTTAAATTCCAACGGCCTGGTTCAAGGAACTGCAAAGTAGGCCAGTGGCCCGACAGTTGGATCAAGGGTGAGAAAGCAAAAGTCAGTGGCTTTGGCCTAGAGCTATTCCACCCTTCTCTGCCAGGGGCATTTTCAAACTAGCATTATGTGACTTTCATCATACTGTCCATGAAGGGACTCAAGAACTCAACAGCTTGATGATTCCAAAGAAGGGAGAGGAATAGCACATGATCTCTTACACCCCAGGAAAACCTATCTGCATATGTGGGTCACTCAGACACGAGTCTGGTTGCCCCATACGTTGTGTGTCCAAGTTGCACAATTGCTTTAGAGAGGTGGACACCGGAGGAGAGACAGAAGGCGGCATGTGTAGAAATGTACAACCTCACCTCCCCATGGGCTTCTGAAGGTTCTCTCTAAAATAAAGCATCTGTGAAGCAGGATTCGCTCACGAGAGGTATAAGATGCCCTTTTCAAGTTCCAAACAGTGGCATTTAAAATAATAACCCCAAGAAGCAAGCCTCTTTTAAAACACATTTCAAAGGCTAGATTTAAAACACATTGAAAAGCTTTTCTTTTTTTCAGGGGAAATAGTAGCCTGCTACGGGCAAAATTCATCTTCTTCCCTAAAATTTAGGTTGGAGGGAAAGTTGACTTGTCCCCAATTGCTTGTTTATCAGACTTCCATCAATATACAAAACTACTTCAACGGGAGAAGGGAGAAGAGCAGAAGAGTTTTGTGCAGATTCTGTTTTTCCTCACCTTCCCAAAGGTATAAGATGCAAAGCTAAACTAATAATAATTCGGTGTTTCTATTAGAGCTTGAACAGGTCCTTCTAAGCCATGTGATGTGTTGGTGCCAACAGACAAAACAACTCAGTTCTTCCGGTCTGTAATGTCTCCCCCCTTTCTTCCTTCCCCGTTTTTATTATTTAACCAACACATCCGTTGCCCTTCTCGCCTTAAAGTGGTTTAACTGAACGAAAACACCAAATGAAAAAGGGTGTGAGATGGAAGGATGGAAGGAATCGGTTGCCGCAAAGAGGGATGAAGAATCAGCTCCGCTTCCACATTCAGCATCATCAGCTGAGCTTCCTCCTCCTCCTCCTCCAGCACGGCCATCGCCAGCTTGGCCCCAACAACCAACTTCATCACCAGGGCTGCCACCCACCAAATCATCCAGAAGACCAAGGCCTGGGTTTGATCTCTTCCTCTTTCCCCCCCCCCCCGCGCCCCTTTCACATCAGCCCACCATAAAGCCACCTCTGCGGAATGGCTCCCCTCCCTGGAGCCCCTGCAATTCATCGAGTTTTAAGGCAGACAAGCCAAGAACGGGAGCTCCGCCTTGTGCAAAATGGTGCGAGAGACACGGAACCGGGCCGGAGTTCAAGGCAGCCCCCTTTTTCCTTTCCACTGGCCAAAGAACCCAGACAGCTTCAAAAAGGAGGGTGATCGGAGGGCTGATGATGAAGGTGAGATGATTAAACAGAGAGGCCGGGGAAGGCAGGGTCAGGAAGGGATCTGAGAGCGTCTTCCTTTTACTGCCGTGCTACAACTTCCAGGTGCCGAGGGATCCAGCTACCTCCCACGCAGCACAAGCCTGCTTCTGTTGCTTGTGGACAGGAGAAGTTTCCAAGAAGGCTATTTGAAGGGGCCACCCAGATTCTGCTCCGTTCCTGCAAAAGAGGGGCAGGTGTATGTTCACCCCCACCCTCACCCCTTCTTCTGTGACTCTCTTTCTTTTTTCTAAATTCTAAATCCTAGCCCAGTTCCCACAAGCCAGAGGGTTCCAAAACCCATTACAATCCGGACAGCCTTACTTTAATGGCTGGTCCTCTCTCTCTCTCTCTTTCTCCACCCCAAGTTCACTACGGTCTGCCACCCAACCACTCCAGCCGTGAGGTTTCCTGCGCCTTCTCCATAGAGTGAGGACTTGGCCAGTATTTCCTTCTTCCAAGTAGCAAATCCGCCACACCCACGTGACGCCGGGTTTGTGTTGTTCTCAACTCTTAAGTCTCCTACTTGACTTCCAGGATGGACGGGTTGGTTTCCATGATGGCCACAATGATTCGGTCAATGTAGTCTTGGAGTCGAAAGTTGATCTCTTCTTGCTTCTGGATTGCCTCCATCAGCTGGAGAGGAAAAGAATCCAGCTTATTTTTTTATTCCCTCCCCCCCACCGGCCCAAATTTTACAAAAAGTTTAACGAAAATCTGAAAATGAAAGGGGTATCGTATAAAAGGTTGAAAGGGTGCAATGTGTAGCTGGGCAGCTAAAACATGCAGTGAGATTAGCAAAGACCAAGACCACAAAGTCAACACTTTTTAATGTATCTTTTTCCCCTTCTAGCCCACACTTCCCCCCCTTTTTCCCCCTCTCCTAGTCCCCATTGTTTTTGTTTTTATTTGCATTTTATATTCTGATAAATTAATACAGTGTGGATACCTAATAGTTCTATTCTTTAGCCTTCATTTAAGTTAGCTGGTATACTGGTATAAGACCCAAGCTTATTACTGGAAGAGCACTCTATTATGTCCTCAGTGCAGGAATATCTAATGCCAGGCAATAAATGGGTCACTGGCGGGGATTTACCAAGTCTTTGAAGTAAAATATTTATGGCAGATGTGGCTGGAAGAATTATCAAGGCATCTTCAATGGGTCTGGTTTTCTAGCACCCCAAGAGCCACTGAAGCTGGTGCATTAGTCCGAAGCATTCCTCAAGCTGCATTCTTGGAAATGCAACAGAGCTATGCAACGTTTTGGATTCCCTGAAGGACACCTATCTTCAGCTCATTAAAGCAGCCCTGTCTGTTTCCAGGACTGTATGGCAGCACACCCTAGAAAACAATCCCATCCCGATAGGAAATCTACACCAGATTATCTCTCATTTGCTTTGCTGTGGATTCCAAGCAGCCTTTCAGAACTGAAGTGGTTCTCAGGAAACATGGGAAGAAACACAGCTAAATGTCATCAGATAAATGAAGCTTTTTAGCTCTGAGCCAGGGCTCTCAAATTTTTGGCAACTTTTAAGACTTGTGGACTTCAGCTCCAAGAATTGCCCAGCCAGCATGGCTGGCTGAGGAATTCTGGGAGTTGAAGTCTACAAGTTTTAAAGTTAAAGCTTTGGACAGCCTTCCCCAACACGGTGTTTAAAAATACACCTGGGGTTAGAGAGAGCTCCATGCAGAATCTCTCAGGACTATATATATATATATATATATAAAGAAATGGCTTGGAGGTTTTATACAGCCCTGATCTATGGGCTATATCCCTTCATAATAGGCTCACCTACAGTAACTTTCTAAAGACAGTTATGAGTTCCTAAAGAAAAAAAGGATCTGGTAAATACTTAGTTTTATCAGCGAGATAAAACAGAAATCCTTCAAGCGTCTGTCAAAACCAAAGCAGCCCTTTTCTAATGTGGATTCTCTTAAATTGCCTCTCCCAACACACTCAGCTCCACCTTTCTTGCTTGCAGGGAAATAGTCCCGGAAAGTCCCAGTGAAGTTGCCACCTTTACCTCGTCTCTGGAGACCGAGCTGATTTCCGCAGCCAGAGATTCAGAGAAGGAAGCCGAGAAGAGATTCTTGGCACCTTGAATACTGAGGTTTATGATCTGCCCATTCAGCTCATCATTCTGCTCCTTCAAGTTTCGGTTGTCCTGTTTGCAGAGAAAATCCCCCTCTGGTCACCTGGGTTTCTGCTTTAACCAGGAGGCCAGACGTAGCTGCCTTCCACAGAGGCCAACCACCCAGAGCTCTTCTGACCAAGGTTCTCTCTGTTCGAATCTTTCTCCAAGTCCTCACCCCATGATTGTTTTAACTAGACCAGGGGTAGGCAACCTTGGCTCTTTTATGACTCGTGGACTTCAACTCCCAGAATTCCTGAGCCAGCATGGCTCAGCTTGGAAACCTCTCCCTTTCCCCTCAGCGTGGCTGGCTGAGGAATTCTGGGAGTTGAAGTCCACGAGTCATAAAGCGGCCTAGGCCTAGGTCAGGCAACCTTGGCTCTTTTATGACTCGTGGACTTCAACTCCCAGAATTCCTGAGCCACCATGGCTCAGCTTGGAAACCTCTCCCTTTCCCCTCAGCATGGCTGGCTCAGGAATTCTGGGAGTTGAAGTCCACGAGTCATAAAAGAGCCAAGGTTGCCTACCCCTAGATGGTTGCCCTTGGCATATCAGGAATTCTGGGAGTTGAAGTCCACGAGTCATAAAAGAGCCAAGGTTGCCTACCCCTAGATGGTTGCCCTTGGCATATCAGGAATTCTGGGAGTTGAAGTCCACGAGTCATAAAAGAGCCAAGGTTGCCTACCCCTAGATGGTTGCCCTTGGCATATCAAGAATTCTGGGAGTTGAAGTCCATGAGTCATAGAAGAGCCAAGGTTGCCTACCCCTGAACTAGACGGTTGCCCTTGGCATATCAGGCACTGGGGAAATTCAGGCAGTTCCAATGAGTATCCAGATTTATTCCAAGTCTAAGCTCTCTACAAGATTGGCGTTGAAAGGAAATGAGTGGGAGATAAGAGAGGCATTCAAGGTGGGCTGGACTTAGATCTCTTGCGGGTGTGCAGGGACTCATCACTAATGACGGGTTTGACCCCTCCCTCGGCCTCAGCCTGTGTCATCTCCTCCATGGGATCTTCTGCAGGCTCCATCTCTCCAGTAACCCATGCTAGCTGGGGAATTCTGGGAGTTGAAGTCCACACACCTTAAAGTTGCTAAGGTGGAGAAACACTGCTTTAAGCCCATGCCCACACCTCATTCCTCCAAAGATCGCAGAATGGATACTACTGCACGGAGCCACAGCTGTTAAAGAGCTTTTCCGCTTCCCTCCATCCCCTAAGATGGAGCAACACCATTGCAAGTGGGAAGAGTTTGTCTACCTGCTTGAGCCGTCTGATCTCTTGTTCCAGCTCATTCTCTCGCGCCCGGCTGTTGTATTCCTGCAGGCCGATGCTGCTGCTCCGGCCTCTTCGCTGCTCGGCTTCTAGCTTAAAGAGCTGCAGGTGTTCCAGCTGTTTCCTGAGGTCCTCAATCAGCTGCAAGGCAAGCAAACAAGCAAGATCAAGACCAACGGCATTTGCAATCAATTCATGCGGACGAGTTCATGCTGTATAAGAAAAGTCAGGCAGCAGAAAGCATAGACGTCAGCAAGGGTTCTTTTCACCCTCTCAAAGCCAACTTTTTTTTGTTGTCATTTAATTTGAACTGCACCCAGACGTAGGCCATTTCTGCTGTGTAACCCCCCCCCCTCTATTTCCTGCAGCTATCCTGCACTGAAGGGAGCCGATGGCAGATTGCAAATGGCTCGTGTCTGCAGAGGGACAAAAATATTTCAATTCAATAATTGCTGTCCAAGGTCCAAAGGCAAATGCAACGTCTATAAAATGTCCTCTGGACAGAAGGGTAAGATAGAAACCAGAGGGAGGAAGAATTCATTTTTTAGAATTGCTATGTGGTTCTTCCATGCACCTCAAGTTCGGGATGTTAGAAGTAGTCCTCAACTTACGACCGTTTATTTAGTGGCTATTCAAAGTTACAAGGGCGCTAAAAAAAAGTGACTCGTGCCTGTTTTTCACACTTAATGACCATTGCAGCATCCTTGTGGTCACGGGATCAGCCACTCGGCCACTGACTCATATTTATGACGGTCGCAGTGTCCCGGGGTCACGTGATCCCCTTTGGCGACCTTCTGACAAGCAAAATCAGTGGGGAAGCCAGAGGCACTTAACAACCGGGTTACGAACTTAACTTACTTGCAGTGATTCACCTAACAATTGTGGCAAGACAGTTGGTAAAATGGGACAAAACTCACTTAAACTTTTCACTTAGCAATGGAAATTTTCGGCTCAATTGTGGTCGCAAGTCGAGGACTACCTGTGTAGACCACATGATACAGTTCAGATCTTGCAGATATTTCTGCTGTTTATTCTGTTCCTCAAATCTTCTCCAGCCTCTTGACTGCAAAGGGAATCCTGATCTTGAAAACCGTGCAAAAGTTTGCAACCGCGCAAGAGTGTCGCGGTCTATTTGAGCTTCTGGAAACCAGCGGTGCCCCACCCCCCTCACCTCCTGCGTGGACTCTTTATCTTTCTGGAACTGGTGCCTCTCGTGGTTCAACTTCTCCCCCAGCTTTGTCTTGTTCTCCTGCTCTTCCGTGAGCTGGACGGCGAGATCTTCAATTTCATCCAACAACTTCTGCTTCTCCTAGAAGAAAGAAAAGGAGGAGTGGAATGAAACTGGGAATCTTCGAGCAGCTTCATCCCCGGGAGAAAAAAAAAAGGCTCAGATCCCTCAGGGCCAAAGCACAAGATTGGCACGCAAACAAGCTAGGTTTAATCTCACCCGCCTGACTTTACCTGCTGTCTATGTGCAGCAGAGCTAGACTGAGAAATTGGGCTAGTGGAGGCCAGCATCTGTCCCAGCTGTTACAGAGAAAGTACTGAATTCTTTTACACGGGGGATAGAACTCACTGAGAACAGCAAACTCAGCTAGCCATTTGGCCACAGAATTGTCCTCCAATCTTACTTTCCCGTTAAGCAGCTGCCATCTGCTGCCTCTGTTCTGCCCAACAATAAGGACTAGAGAAGAGTCAACAAAGCTTTGCAAGCTGCCAGGAGATGCTCCGGGAGGACATGAAGCAATGCTGCTGGTTACTGCGAGATAATGAAGGATTCATTTCTGCAAGACTCCCAGCACCCCATCATAACGTTCTGGGATACTGCAAAGGCTTGCATATCATCTGGGTTTAATAATATGGGGCAACATAATTGCTCAGTCCCTCAATATCTGAAGTGGGGTGGGGGGGAGGAGGAAGAGGAGAAAATTGCCTAAAAGATGTCGAGACTCTAGAAAGAGTACAGAGAAGAGCAACAAAGATGATTAGGGGACTGGAGGCTAAAACATATAGGGAACGATTGCTGGAATTGGGTATGTGTAGTTTAACGAAGAGAAGGGTGAGGGGTGACATGATAGCAGTGTTCCAATATCTCAGGGGCTGCTCCAAAGAAGAGGGAGTCAAGCTATTCTCCAAAGCCCCTGAAGGCAGGACAAGAAGCAACGGATGGAAACTAATCAAGGAGAGAAGCAACCTAGAACTAAGGAGAAACTTCCTGACAGTGAGAACAATTAACCAGTGGAACAACCTGCCTCCAGAAGCAGTGAATGCTCCAGCACTGGAAGTTTTTAAGAAGAGACCAGACAGCCATTTGTCTGAAATGCTACTATAGGGTTTCCTGCCTAAGCAAGGGGTTGGACTTGATGACGTCCAAGGTCCCTTACTACTACTACTACTACTACTACTTCTTCTTCTTCTTCTTCTTCTTCTTCTTCTTCTTCTTCTTCTTCTTCTTCTTCTTCTTCTTCTTCTTCTTCTTCTTCTTCTTCTTCTTCTTCTTCTTCTTCTTCTTCTTCTTCTTCTTCTTCTTCTTCTTCTTCTTCTTCTTCTTCTTCTTCTTATTATTATTATTATTATTATTATTATTATTATTATTATTATTATTATTATTATTATGAAAGTGCTCACCTCCTCCAGCCTCTCAATGTTGGCTTTGAGGCAAGGGACGCAGGATCGAAGTTCTCCATTTTCATTGTCCAGTTGATGCAACCTGCATATTTGCATAAACCCAAAGGCATGCTTAGAAATTGTATTTATTTATCTATTTAAAACATTCATCTAGCTTCCCATCTTATACCAAACTTTGAGTGGCTACCAACAGAAAATCAAAACAATATCTGTGTAATAAAACATAAAACCCACCTTAGAACTACCAAAACCATAAACATTAAAAACAAAAACTTTGCACCACCAAGTTAAACAGAAATCTATTCTGGAACGTTACCCCAACAGAGCGGCACAATGCCATGGATTCTAATTAATCAACACTGTTCAAAAAAAAATTTGCATCAAAAATGCAAAACGGGAAGCGATGCCAACTTCCTCCTGCTGTTTTTCGTATGACCTATATTAAAATTCCCATTATTCTTTTTGGGATTGTTCCATATTCTGTGCAACTGCAGACTGCTGAAAAAAATGGCTCTTCCCACAGAGGTGAAGGCAATTATGCTTCCTAGCCAAACTTTTTTTTCCTCTTCTTGTGTTCAGTTAAAACATCTTAGCCCAAATCTTCTGTAATCGTTCTCCTTTAAGATCTAGAAATCTAAATACGTCAGGTGTAGAATTTGACACCTGTGAATGAGTGAACATTGTGGGAGGGGGGGGGGTTAATACACCAAGTGCAGAAATATTCCCCCCACCACCACCACAATCCTGTCTGTCCCAAATGTTCCACCAACAGCGTTGAGCAGATACAATATTTGTTTTTAACCTCTGTAATGATTATTTCATCAGCTTCGGGAAATCAGACGTTCGATTTTTCTCCTGAGGTGATACACAAATGACAACAACCCAGGGACTCCCCATCGCTTGCAGGGACTGGTCCATCTTACTGGGCTTGTAGGTTTTCAATCTCCATGCTTTTTTCTCGTTCCATTCTGCTGAGCAGGTCTCTCTGTTTCCGGATTTCTTCCATAAGGATTTCATCAGATTTCATCTCTTGCTCTTTTAGCTGCTCTTCCAAGGCGTTCGCCCTGTCCAGAAGAAGAGGGGTATCGAGTTTAATGCCGCTTACTTAATGTCCCGTGAAAACTCAGGATCTATGGCATACAGACTCAAGGGAACTGGAGAGGTTTTTAATTTGGGATCCACAAAATCCGAGACTTATACCTGGATTTCTTTCAGACATTTATAAAGCGACAGAGGCGGCATACACGTTTAAGACATTTGGTGAAATGGGGGGCACACAATTTTAATAAGTAAATTCTAGATGGGGCCACAGATCTGGTAGCCCCTTTTCAGATTAACAGATGTTATTAAAAGGCACCCGCTTTTGTGAACTCCAGATCATTTCATCAAGGTGCACCGGGGGGGGGGGAGGAGGGTTTAATGTGAGGTAGGATTAAAATTGGAAGTAGAGAAGCTATTAATCTGAAAAAGAGCTACCAGACGCTTCCTGTGTTATTGGCTAATCTTTATGGTGCACTAAGGCAGCTGCGAAATATGAAAAAGAGCTGAAAAATGGTAACATTTCTACACTCCAGGGTACATAGTGTAGGAGATAACCAAGCTGAGCCCACGGGAGGGGTCAAACGGGTCATAAGTTACGAGTCTCCGCACACCCACAAGAGAACTAAATCCAGACCACCATGAATGCCTTTTTTTATCTCCCGCTTATTTCCCTTGACCGTTCGTTGGTCCAATTCTTGTAGACAGCTTAAGCTTGCAATAAATCTTCCCGCTCATTTGAACTGCCTGACTCTCCTGATTTCTCCAGCGCTTGACACCTAAGTTCTATTAGAAAATGTTCTCTTCACAATCCCTCTCTTAAATGCTTTTTAAAAGGCAGACCCCAATTTTATTAGTGCTTGCCTTGAGCATTAATTAAATCGTTGCGCCGCCTAACCCACTGAAGTCCTATTGAGAAAAAGTTGTGTTGAAAAAGCCGCTGTATGAAGAAACATAACAATAGTGTCAGCCTGCCTACAAAAATGCTGAATTTCTAATCCGGGTTTTCTGGCTGTTCTGCAAGCATTGTAAGCGAAGCCCCACTCCATAAGGGTCAACGTCTCAACCACAGCACAAAACTGGGCCCCCGCTCTTTCCAAACGGACAGATCTGTTTCTTCAAGGCGTACCTGTGCACCAGCTGAAGGTTTTCTTGCTTTAACCGGCTCTGCTGCTCCCCATTGGCCGCTGTGTCCTTTTCCAGCTCTGTCACTCTTTTCTCTAAGAAGATGACCTGGACCAGGGGCATTGACAAAATCCCCATCAGTCAATTGCAAAAGGCAGCCTTACTTGGAACAGGTAGCATCCTGCAACTATAGCTTTAATATTCTGAAACGACGTCTCTGCCTGTCACAGGTCCTCGGAAAGGACTTGATAAGTGGGTAAAAATGCCAAAATCCAACCATAGTAATACAGACGACCGCTTGCCGCATCACAGCCCAGACTTAAAAATTGTTGAAAGGCCAAAAAAAGTGGACTGTGAATATGGTAGTGCCCGGAGACGGCAGAATGGAAAAGGAAAAAAAGGAAAAAAAAACTGTAGAAAATCAGAAAATAGAAAGACCTGCAAGCAGAAGTAGAATGGCTGTGGCAAAAGAAAGCAAAGGTAGTACCAATAATAATAGTCCCTTTAGGTGCAATCCCAAAAGAACTGGAGCACCACTTGAACGCCATCGGCATTGACAAAAATCCCTATCAGTCAATTGCAAAAAGGCAGCCTTACTCAGAACAACTTACATCCTGCGATGAGACCTCTAAACCATAAAACAGAGTTCCCCAACATTCCCGGCTTTGTTGGACCGGCAGGGAGGCGGAGGGGATGGTTCGTGCAAGCGGCCAGCAAATGCATGCAGCTCCTTTTCCACAAGCGGCGTGCACACACACCTGCCGCTCATGCAAATGGAACACACGCACATATGCTCGCACACTGCTCGCACATGGGGATGCACATACACATGCTCCTTGGCTGTTTCCATGGCCCAGTTGCAAACCTATCATGGCCCACAGGTTGGGGACCCCTGCCCTAAAACAGCTACACCTGCCTATCCCAGGTCCTTGGGAAAGACTCGATGGGTGGATTAAAATGGCAAATTGAGTCTGAACATCTGGCTGACCGTGTGACCAACTATAACAAGAATAATAAAAGCCACAGGATGAGTGGATGAGATCCTTCCCTCCCTGCTCCCTCCCACTCTGTGTATGTGCACGCATGTGTGTGTCCTCTAGTCAGTTAAAGACACCCATGCACAATCTCCTTCGGTTCCAGACACACACACACACACACACACACACACACACACACACACACACACGGGTACCTTATCAGTTATATCCTCCTCCAGACCCTCAGAGCTCTTCTGAAAAGGTTGTTCTATATTATCCATCGAAAAGCTTCCTGTCTGATGCAAGTGCCTGTACGCAAGACAGAGGAATGCAAACAAAAGCAAGGCTACCATCATCACAACAGACAATGGGTAACCAGTGCCGGCTTTCATCAATGAAATCATATTCATCCTATTTCAATTTCCTAGCTTGGAGGCTCCCATCTGCGGTGACCCGCCAGATTTTTTGGTGGGCTTCTAAGCTCCGAAAGCAATCTGGCAGGTTTTAGGTTGGCTCTAGAGCAAAAGAACGAATGGACAGAACTTTACCCTTTTAATACTTTCGCTCTTTGGAATATGGGGTAATCGAGCCCTCACTTTCGGCACGCGATCTCTTTTTTTTTTTAATCTTCACACTCCAAAGCGATAAAGAGAAAAGGGTCGGGGCAGGTCGAGTTGCAGCAAGATAGTGAAATAGCTCTCCTGAGATCAGCAGCGGAGGTTAACTGGACCGCTAACACGTCACCCGGCTTCCGTGTTGTGGTCCAAAGTCCGCCATTTTATGGCAAGTCATTTGGTCCAGACGTTTCTCAATTAGTAATAGAATTTATCATTAAACAGGTGTTCAATAAGCTATCCGGTGATAAAGAAGCAAGTCTGGCGCAGGAAATCTCTGTTGCCCAGCAAGAGATAACTTGTCAAGTAAATTTTGCCCCATTTTATGACCTTTCTTGCCACACAGCTGTTCAGTGAATCACTGCAGCTGCTTAGTTAGCAACCCGGTTGTTAAGTGAATCTCACCTTCCCCCACTGGCTTTGCTTGTCAGAAGGTCACAAAAGGGGATCGCGTGACCCCGGGGATGTCGCAACGGTCATAAATACATGCTAGTTTGCCAAGTGTCTCCATTTTGATCAGCTGACAGTGGGGAGGCTGTAATGGTCTTAAGCGTGAAAAATGGTCACAAGTCCCTGCGAAACCTCACCGCATCTCTATTTTCTATTTTCTTTGGAGGTTTTTTTTTCCCCCTTTACTTCCTAGTCCAGCCCTCAACCTTGGGTTTTTCTAGGGGGTCTCCTGTCCATGCATTCACACAAATGTAGGACTACTTAGCGTCTAAGGCCAAAGAGAGTTGATCAGATGCTGTTGCCAGCTGACACTTAATATTATCCTCCCAATTTCAGACGAGAAGAACCCGGAGCGTACGGCTAGTTTGAAGGGCGCTAACTGGCTGAAGCATCCGCTTCTCCGCCAGAGAAAGTTAGGGAAGGGTGGGGGGGGGAAACATACTTCATCTAAAAGGACAATTAAAATAATTTAATAATTTAATTTAATAATTTAATTTGTATACCGCCCTTCTCCCGGAGGACTCAGGGCGGTGAACAGGGCAATACACAATAAAAATAGAATACAAAAATTAAAAAGCCATTAAACATGATGCCCATAAAATTAATACATATTAAAATTAAAACTATTTATAAAAACCCAACCCCATCCCGTCAGACCAGGCCAGCTTGTTCGAAAAAGAAAGTTTTGAGATCGCGCCGGAAGGAGCGAAGGTCGGGGGCCATCCGGAGCTCAACCGGTAAGCGGTTCCAGAGGTCTGGCGCGCCCACAGAGAACGCTCTCCCCCTGGGGGCCACCAATCGGCAATAAAACAAAAACAAGAAATAATTCTGGGCAGCATCTTCCAGCAGATCCCCCCCCCCCGCTAAGTTAGAACAGTGGGGGAAAGTGCTGCCGTGGCTAAGAAGCTGCCAAGGTATTGGAATTTTATACTGGCGCCATTTTGGTAATGGCAGGAGGCCCACAGGGACACAGGAACGTAAGCCTTTGGATAGTCTCTCTCTGTCAACCGCAACCTGCAGCCTTTGCAACGGGTAGCAAAATGGGAGGGGAAAAGATGGCCCAATTCAACCTCCTTTTCTTGCAAGGTAAGACAAAAGAAGCACCTGGATTTCAGAAAGGGATCTTGAAGGCCAAATACAGGTTCTTGGAAAGGACATGGGGAATTTCTCAGCCGTGTTTATCATTGAGGCAGATTCTCTCGTAATAACCTGCAACGCTTCTTCCCAGGCTTCAGCTCCACCAGGGCTAAGTGACCGTTCGTGAGAGAAGCTGACTTGTCCCCTTCCTTGTTCTTTGTATTGGATCACCCTTTGTTTTCCCACAAACTCTTGACACGGAGTCAGAGCGATTCAACTCACTCCTCAGCCTGTTTTCGCATCTAGTTGCTGGCAAAGATATCTCCCAGGAACTAGATGAAAAATGGGCTCGGGAGTGGGTTGAATATCCCCCCCCCCAATATGCCTCTTCTCACAGATGCACGTTGGCAGCCAATGCAGGGATGGCATCTCTAATATCAAGAGCACAATCTGGTGGTTTTCATTCAATCAGAATAGAGCTGGAAGGGACCCTGGAGGTCATCTAGTCCAACCCCCTGCTCAGGCAGGAAACCCTATACCATTTCAGACAAATGGCTGGCCAGTCTCTTCTTAAAAACTTCCTGTGTTGGAGCATTCACAGCTTCTGGAGGCTGGTTGTTCCACTGGTTAATTGTTCTGACTGTCAGGAAGTTTCTCCTTAGTTCTAGGTTGCGTCTCTCCTTGATTAGTTTCCATCTGTTGCTTCTTGTCCTGCTTTCAGGTGCTTTGGAGAATAGCTTGACTCCCTCTTCTTTGGGGCAGCCCCTGAGATATTGGAACACTGCTATCCTGTCCCCCCTCGTCCTTCTCTTCCTTAAACTAGACATACCCAGTTCCAGCAACCGTTCCTTATAGGTTTTGGCCTCCAGTCCTCCAATTATCACTAGTTAATTAAAAAGTTGGGAGGGACCTTGGAGGTCATGTAGTCCAACCCTCTGCTCAGGCAGGAAACCCTATACCATTACAGACAAATGGCTGTCCAGCCTCTTCTTAAAAACTTCCAGTGTTGGAGCATTCAGAGCTTCTGGAGACAGGTTGTTCCGCTGGTTAATTGTTCTGACTGTCAGGAAGTTTCTCCTTAGTTCTAGGTTGCTTCTCTCCTTGATTAGTTTCCATCCGTTGCTTCTTGTCCTGCCTTCAGGGGCTTTGGAGAATAAGTTCACAACCACCCCCCCCCCAATCTTCTTTGTGGCAACTTCTCAAATATTGGAACAATGCTATATCATGTCACCCCTAGTCCTTCTTTTCTCTAGCTTATATCCTCCTTCCCCAAGATTTGCCAAAATTCCCCCTGGGACCCCTACCCCCCCAAAAAAAAATCATCCTTCATGGGATCTTTGCTCCCGCCTGCTCAGTTGAGCAAAGGATACACCCACCCACCCACCCCGTCCGAAGCTGAGAACCTGCAAACCAGCCAACCACCTGAACTGCTCTGCTTTGGAGATCTTTATGGTTCAGAGAAAGCAATGGTTCCACACAGCATCCTCGGAGTTTGGAGTAACAATTAGTCCCCCTTTCCCTCTTCCCCCCCCCCGCCCCCCACGAGAAGAAACTGCACGAGGAAAGCAGGATCACTTCCAAACAAGGGGAAAGAACGAGAGAAATAAACGTCCTCTTACCTTGCTACCTTTCTGCTGGAGAGTCTCTTGTTCGGGCTGTGGAACGAACAACAGGAAAACTAAGTCAGGAAAGCCGACACCAACGAGCCACAGTGAAACAGGAAGCAAAGACAGAGCAGGAGGGCCGTATCTTTTACAATTTGCGGCACAGCACACAGACACATCGCCCGCACGCGCTCCAGTTGCATGCATCGCACTCCCTCGGTCTTAGCCCTCTGGGCAAGCCAACCTTTTGAAGCCCTCTCAAGGGCGCCTTCTCAGAGGACCACCAAGGCTGGAACGGGTGAACCAGTTTCTCCCAATCTCCACATCTTTTGGACGAGTGGGCTTCAACTCCCAGAAATCCCCAGCCAGCAAAGCTTTTCTCTGGCTAAGGGCGAGACCTCTCTTTGAGTGGCATGCCAAGGAGGTAATAATCCAGATATTTAGTTGGAAGAAGACAAAACAAGGCTTCACAGAACTCGAAACCATTGGCCAACCGGCAATACAATTATTCCCCTGAATGTAACATTATTAACATTCTCCTACAAGAGAAGAAGGGGACGACAGAGAAGGAGGTGGCTGGATGGAGTCCCTGAAGCAGGAGGCCTGAGCTTAAAGGGACTCCAGAAGATGGAAGAGGACAGAAAGGCCTGGAGGAACGTTGTCCATGGGGTCGCGATGGGTCAGACACGACTTCGCAGCTAACAACAACAACATTAAAAAATACAATTCCACAGGAGGAGGAATTCAGGAGGTCAGAAGTACTTTGTACAAAGACATGAATGCATCTCTCTCTCTCTCTCTCTCTCTCTCTCTCTCTCTCTCTCTCTCTCTCTCTCTCTCTCTCTCTCTCTCTCTCTCTCTCTCTCGTGTCCACTTCTGAAGGTCTTTGCGTGTCAGATGGAGGAACTTCCCCATCAGTCTTCACCAACCAAGGCTCCACTCCAAAACTGGGGGAAGTTACAAAATTCTCACATGACCCTCTGCCTCCACCAGCAACCCTGGTACACCATACAGGGTAGTCCTTGACTTACAAACATCTGTTTATTGAGAGTGTGAAGTTGAAACAGCATTGAAAAAAGGGATTTATGACCGACCCTCACACTTATGACTGTCACAGCATCCCCAGGGTCATGTGATCCACATTCAGGCGCCTCCTAACTTGGCCTGTTTTTACCATTATTGCTTCATACGGTGATCACCATCTGCAAGCTTCCCAGACGGTTTCCGACAAGCAAAGTCAATGAGGGAAGCCAGCTTTGCTTAAAAACTGTGAAAAGGGGTGATAAAATCAGGTGTGACGCAGTTAAGAAACGCCTTCCTTAGCAATGGAAATTCTGGTCAACTGTGGTCGTAAGTCAAGGACTACTGTAAATGAAACCAGACACTATACCTGACTTTTCATGGCCTTCCAAATAAGTTTCCTATGAATTCTGGCAATGCAGAGAAGACCACCCCCCCACACACACACACAATCCTATAATGCTAGACCTTCATTGGTGGACAGCAACGCTGAGGTTGCTGTCCTCATTTTTATTTTTATTATTGACCAACTGACATGTTCCTCTTCTTTCTGCTTCCACCTCTGTCAATGTAGATCATAAACCGCAGGTTAAGGAGGAATTAAAGCATCACATCCATATTAAAACCACAGGGAACCATGCAAGGAGAAAGCTGTAGAGCAGAACACTCACACACACACACACACACACACACAAAAGCATTTCCACTAGCTATGTCCTTGCTTTAAGCTTAAATAACCCTCCAAGAGCCTATTCTGGAGGTGAAGGAGAGAGGCCATTTCTAGAAGCATTGGCAGGGCACCTGTTGTTAAAACGATCAGTGTGAGACTACGTCAGTGGTCTTCAAACATGCCTGGCTGAGGAATTCTGCGAGCTGAAGTCCACAAGTCATAAAAGGGCCAAGTTTGAAGACCCCCTGGACCACATGCATTCCTAGCAGGTAATAACTGCCATTGTCATTGAGCAATGGCATTCTTGTTTGTCCTTTTACAGGACACCGGTGGAATATCCCACCCAAGAGAAAGGTGGATCCCAAAATGTTGCAAGAAATCAAGAGAAGGAGCAAACGCTCCGGCCAGCTGAAGGAAGTCTGCTGACACGCAATTCCTATTTTTCTTTTTAAGCTATCGAAAAGCAAGGACATACGCTTGATTAAAAAAACAAAAAACAAACCACGGTTCATGCTCTTAAAACGAAGGAAGTGCCATGCCTCAAAACCGGTTACCTATGCATTTCAAGGTCATTGAGGCGGGCGGATAAATCTTCGAGGCGGTTGATTTGTTTATGGCACTGGGTGCAGTAAAACTCAAACACCTCGTCAGTGATAATGCTGTGCAGTTTCGTGGCAAGTGGATGGGTGCTAGAGAAATCACATTTACACGTGTTACGTGAGGTCTTTTACAGGCAAAAAAGACAGACAGGAAGAAAAAGGGGCAAGCTTGGGTGGCTTACAGAAGGTTTTTTTTTTTTTGCAAAAACAAAAAGTTGAAAAGCTAGCACTGATGACGTGACTTAGTTGGGTCATGAAACATATATATATATATCAGAATAACAGAGTTGGAAGGGACCATGGAGGTCTTCTAGTCCAACCCCCTGCTCAAGCAGGAGACTGTACCATTTCTGACAAACGGTGGTCCAATCTCTTCTTAAAAACCTCGAGTAATGGAGCACCTACAACTTCTGGAGGCAGGTTGTTCCACTGATTGTTTTAACTGTCAGGAAGTTTCTCCTTAGTTCCAGGTTGCTTCTCTCCTTGATTAGTTTCCATCCATTGCTTCCTGTCCTGCCCTCAGGGGCTTTGGAGAATAGCTTGACCCCTCCCCCTCTTCTTTGGGGCAGCCCCTCAGATATTGGAATACTGCTATCATGTCACCCCTGGTCCTTCTCTTCATTAAACTAAAAAGGTAAAGGTAAATGTTCCCCCGCACATGCGTGCTAGTCGTTTCCGACTCTAGGGGGCCGGTGCTCATCTCCGTTTCAAAGCCGAAGAGCCAGCGCTTGTCCGAGGACGTCTCCGTGGTCATGTAGCCAGCATGACTAGACGCCAAAGGCGCACGGAACGCTGTTACCTTCCCACCGGAGTGGTCCCTATTTTTCTACTTGCATTTTTACGTGCTTTCGAACTGCTAGGTTGGCAGAAGCTGGGACGAGTAACAGGCACTCACTCTGTTACGCAGCACTCGGGATTCGACCCGCCAAACTGCCGACCTTCTGATCGACAAGCTCAGCATCCTAACCCATTGAGCCACCGCATCCCCTTTCATTAAACTAGACATATTCAATTTCTTTAATCATTCTTCGTATGTTTTAGCCTCCAGTTCCCTAATCATCTTTGTTGCTCTTCTCTGCACTCTTTTTTCTAGAGTCTCAGCATTTTTTTTTCTATCGTAGTGACCAAAACTGGATGCAATATTCCAAGTGTGGTCTTACCAAGGCAGATCAGTTATGGCTGGTGCTGACAGTATTAAAAATAAACAAATAAGGTTTAATGTGTGGTGTGGGTGTGGGTGTGGGTGTGTTTTTTTTCTTTTTTGAAGCTGGCTTGTGACTGACATTCCCTTCTAGGGAAATAAACTTCTGAAAGCCATCAGGCTTAGTCGGAGAGAGGTTAATTGTGAAAACCGCAGTCATCAAAGCAACACGGTCCGAGAGGCAAACTGCTGGAAAACAAAAATCAATTGTGGGATCTTCGTTCGTACTGTTTTTGTGAAAGGAACCAGACACCAGAGGCGGACCACTGAACAGAAACAGACAAAATGATCAATACGAACCACAGGAGATCCACACCCTTGGGCCAAACGTTTGACATTTCACCCTCCCCGGCAACAACTACCCCCTTTTCCAATCCTATCTCCCAACTGTTTGCTATAAAAGAGCCTTGGTGGAGCAGTGGGCTAATGCCTCCTTAAGTAACACCAGCTGCCTGCAGTTAGTGCAGGTTCGCGTCCCACCAGGCTCAAGGTTGACTCAGCCTTCCATCCTTCCGAGGTAGGTAAAATGAGGACCCAGATTGTTGGGGGCAATTAAGCTGACTTTGTAATAATGCCGCTTGGGGGTGTGTGTGAAAGCCCTAATAAGCAGGCATATACATAGAATGAAGGCTACTGCTAAGCTTGTAAGCTGCCCTGAGTCTTCGGAGAAGGGCGGGATATAAATGGAATTAAAATAAAAAAAAATAAATAAATAAAAATCAGAGGTTCCGTTTCCCCCCCCCCCCCGGATTTTTCCCAGCTACGGGAAGGTTCAAACTGAAGCTGACTGGTGGACATCGCGTTGGAGAAAAGCGTGTGCGTCCAAGGCCTGATTTCTGAGTAAGCCTTTTTCGAAGAATCATAGAATCATAGGGCGAGAAGAGACCTTGCAAGTCTCCAAGTCCAGCCTCCTATCCAAGGCAGAGGTCCTTATACCATTCTGGAGCACGCACACACACACACACACACACACACACACACACACACACGCTGTTCCACTGATTAATTGTTCTCACTGGCAGGTGAATTTCTCCTCCAGGTGAGGGTCTTATGATGGGTTGACGAAGTATCTCAACCAGGGCTTCTCAACCTGTGGTCCGCGGACCCCTGGGGCACCGCAATGTCATCATAGCGTGTCCACGAAGGCTTGAAAAAAATGTGATGATCTAAATCTTCAGTTAAGTCTTGGTGGTCTGTGGCCATGGTCTGTGGCCACAAAAAGTTTGAGAAGCACTGATTTAAAACACACACACATACTCTATATCCCAGGAGATCATTCTTTCTTGGCTGTAACTACAGCTGGATTACAGCACAGGAGTGAGAAGGATTTTAAAAAAAATCAAGACAGGATTTTCCCTGGCTGTGCTAATCCAGATTCTCCCACCTTCCCTGTGGCTGTTTCAGAGTCTGAGCAGACATCATGCAGTCAAGCTCCTTGAGCATCTCTCTCTTGGCCTAAAAGAAAATGTCACAAGCACAACTGATATGTAAACACGAACACACAGCTACCAGACACGTCTTCTCCCCTGGTTATTCTTAAAATGGCTTCCCGTGATGTGCAAGTGTGTCAAAAAAACAACAACAACCCACCCTAATCAGATCTAAAAGCAATGCCGAGGGTCACTGTCTCATGCTTACGGGCTAAAGATACCTGGGAGAAAGGAAAGACGAGCTACAGAAGCCACTTTCTCCATTGCACAAGCTGTCCGAGAAAAGGTCGCCTTCATTCCCTTCTCCGTAGTCCTCAAAATGTTCCTCTCCGCTGATTATGGTGACAATCGAGTGGCTGTTGACATCGGCGGTCAAGGACAAATCATGAGGGTGGGATCTGTTGGGAGAAAAAGAGGGATCAAAGCATCAAGAGAGGGCATCGAGAAGATGGCACAGGACCTAGCCAACGTTTACACCGCCGTGATGTGACAGGAGAGCTGATTCCGTAATTCCATCACCAGAGGCAACATTGAAAAGAACTTTTCACAGTTGAATAACCTGCAGACAGGCTGAGAATGTAGATCTCCAAATTCCCAGATTTAGTTCTGGTTCATCTAAAGCAATAGCAACAGAATGCAGACTTATAAGCCGCTTCACGGTGCGTTGCAGCCCTCTCTAAGTGGTTTTACAGAGTCAGTGTTTTGATCCCAACAATCTGGGTCCTCATTTTACCAATCTCGGAAGGATGAGTCAACCTTGAGCCGGTGAGAATCAAGCTCCTGGCAGTGGGCAGAGTTTGCCTGCAATACTGCATTCTAACCACTTTGCCACCGCGGCTCTTTGCCACGCGGCAATGGTCCTCAACCTGGGCAACCTTGAAGACGTGTGGACTTGGAGCCTTGGTGGAGCAGTGGGCTAATGCCTCCTTAAGTAACACCAGCTGCCTGCAATTAGTGCAGGTTCGAGTCCCATCAGGCTCAAGGTTGACTCAGACTTCCATCCTTCCGAGGTAGGTAAAATGAGGACCCAGACTGTTGCGGGCAATAAGCTGACTTTGTAATAATGCCGCTTGGGGTGTGTGTGAAAGCCCTAATAAGCAGGCATATACATAGAATGAAGGCTACTGCTAAGCTTGTAAGCCGCCCTGAGTCTTCGGAGAAGGGTGGGATATAAATGGAATTAAAATAAAATAAAAACTTCCAACGCCCAGAATTCCCCAACCAGCTGAAGTCCCACACATCTTCAAGCTGCCAAGCTTGAGAAGCACTGATCTAGAGGGAACTCATTGGACAAGACCGTTCCAGAGCAATCTGGGGCTCAGTGTGTAGTGTCACCTTGGAAGCAAAGGGCTGGTTCTGAACATCTACAGGAGGCAGCAGTGCCACAGCCAACAAAGACATGAAATCTTGTTAAAAGAAAAGTACGAACAGTGCAATGCATCTGATGTGACCAGAATCTATTCCTTAAAGGAGAACATTTCCCTTGGATTCAGAAGTTCTTGGTTCTCACCCCCAGTGTTTTCTTTCTAAAAAAAAAAAATGAAAACAGCTCCAGAAATACACAACCCACCTTTGCAGAATTTGTATGCCGTTCCACACTGTAACATCACTTGGACTGAATTCTCATAGCTTCGCGTATACACGTTGTTATATCTTACACTGAAATATGCTTTAAAGCACTTCTTTTTATCACGGCAGTAGTATTTTTGCAAGCGGCAGATCAGCTGGACATGGCACAAAGCCTCAGGTTTGATTCCCAGTATTTACTACATTAAAAGGACTTAAAAATAAATAATGGAGCAGCCTGTCTTTCTGGTGCCAGTCAAAGGAGACAGCCCTGGGCTATAGAAGAAAACTAGATATAAATCTTTTGGAATAGCAAGTAGTTCGTGGTGTTTGGCACGTGCAAAACAGCATGTTTTTCACAGAACCTAGAGAGAAAAAATACTTTTCTCTTACAGGTTGAGAGATCACACTAAACCATTGCTTTGTTGCTTCAATCACAACTGGCTGGTTTCATTCATCCCACCGAGCCTTGCTGATTCATACAGTATGCAAAGCCCAAACAATTTGGCAATGGATTTTGTGAGAAGCTAGCTGATGCTTTTAAGTTTGGGGATGCTTTTTCTGGCGAATCAGAGAGCCGTGGTGTTGGAAAGCAAACTATGGACCACCCAACCCAATTCCCTGTAATATGCAGCAAATTCAAGCTAAACCATCCACAAGGAATGAATGTCCATCGTCTTCTTCAAAACCTCCAGAGATGGAAAATCCATACCTTCCATAAGTAGACTGTTCCACGGTGGAGAAGCTTTTACTATCAGGAAGGTGTTTTTCCCCCCTTATATTTAAACAAAATCTAAGTAGCTGCAACTTATATCTGTAATTTCTGGTCCTAATTTTGCCCATGGACAAATGTTGTTGGCCATCTTCCATGTAGCCTCTCTTGATGTTCTTCAACATAACTCTCATCTCTCTCCTAAGTCTTGTTCTGTCATGGAGAAGTTTGCCAGCATCACTTCTGGTCACCATTATCTCCTCTTGCTGTTAAATCAAGGACAGAATAACCTGCTACTTTTGTAGAAGGCACAGAACATGGTTTGATTAGGCACAAACATCAGTTGGTGTATGACAGAGCTAGGACATGGCTGTCTATTAATATCCAGACATGGACTCCATCTCTGAGTTGGAAACAGCTTAAGAAACTTTCTCCCAAAGAAATCCAAATAATATTTGTTAAAGGCCTGAATGTATTAAAAAAGAAATTAACAAACAGGGTCAAAATGAAGGAAGTGGATCACTTTAGATTCACAGATTGATGGCCTGCTAATAGGAAAACCTCTTGTCTCAATCTTCACTGCTTTGCTGCTGTTTCTTCAAGTTATCACCTCTGGATGTGTGTTGCTATCAAGTCTATTTTTGCAGGGAGGAGAATTACTCATAAGATTTGCCCTTTTCCCTTGAAAAAAATTTGCCAAGTGATTATCCTTCTGATACCGAATAACCTTCCAGTTTGACTAATGGACATTGCCTGGGTTTCCATCTGTTGTAAAAGAAAATGCGTGCAACTTTTCCACAAGTTTTTCTAATTCAAATTAAGAATTAAAAAGAATTTTAAAAATCCGTCCGTCCTGAGGCCGCATGGTTCTGAGCTCCATTCAAAAACAGGAAATTAGTTTATCAGTAAGTCCAAGGTGCTAATGTCTGCATTATTTTCGCATTAACAGACAAAATGGTCTTGTTATCCTCCGGAAATGTGGAGAATGAGATAGAAATTCCAACATCTTCCCATTCTCACCACACTGATTGAAAGTTCCACCCAGAGCTGATGAGATCATTACCCAAAGATACAGATGAAAACAAACAAAACTCCTCCAAATGAAACACAGAATAACCTGAAAACCCCGTACGACACACTATTGTTATTTTGCGGTTTCGGAAAGGAGAGAGAGAGAATTAATATATGCTCTTTAAAACAACCAACACCTTATAGAGGTTTGCTTTGCGGTACATTAGACTGTCCACTGCACATTTTTTATATATGTAATGGCCTTCAATAACAATCATAAGAATGCAACAGAGAGTTAATAATGATCGATAAGATTAAAAAAAAAGTCTGGATAGTGGACGAGCCAGTACTTGGAGACGGCAGAAGGGAAGAGAAAGAACTGGATAAAAATCCCGAAATACAAAGACTCGCAAGCAGAAATAGAACAACTGTGGGGGGGGAGGGGAAAGAGAGAGAGATAGCACCAACACCCATAGGCACCTTGTAAGAATGCAACAGAGAGTTAATAATGATCGATAAGATTAAAAAAAAAGTCTGGATAGTGGACGAGCCAGTACTTGGAGACGGCAGAAGGGAAGAGAAAGAACTGGATAAAAATCCCGAAATACAAAGACTCGCAAGCAGAAATAGAACAA
Organism: Vipera berus; assembly: GCF_964194415.1. Lineage (NCBI taxonomy): Eukaryota > Metazoa > Chordata > Lepidosauria > Squamata > Viperidae > Vipera > Vipera berus. Next base: position 9,417,076 of record NC_138216.1, read on the forward strand.
CTGTGGGGGGGGAGGGGAAAGAGAGAGAGATAGCACCAACACCCATAGGCACCTTGGGTGCAATTCCAAAACATCTGGAGCGCCACTTGAACACCATCGGCTTTGACAAAATCCACACCAGTCAACTGCAAAAGGCAGCTTTACTTGGAACATCCTGCAATGATATTTTTAACACCATCAAACCACAACATCTGACTATCTCAGGTCCTTGAGAAGCAATCAATGGGTGGATGAAAATGCCCAATCCAATCTAAGCATGTGGGTAACTTTGTGTGACAAACCACAATAATTGGCATTGACATCAGTCAATGACAAAAGGCAGCTTTATCTGAAACAGCTTACATATGATACCTCTAACACCATAATACAACATCTGCCTCTCCCGGGTCCTTGGGAAGGACTCAACAGGTAGACAAAGCAACAAAAAGATAGAAGAAATGTTTACAAGAACTAAATATTTCCAGCTACTATATATCGATCACAAATTTACCAAAACAAAACAAAATATTACCTTACTGGGCACATATCTTACATTGTTACTTGGATATTGAGACTCTAGTCTAGAGAGACTCTAGAAAGAGCACAGAGAAGAGCAACAAAGATGATTAGGGGACTGGAGGCTAAAACATATAAGGAATAGTTGCTGGAATTGGGTATGTCTAGTTTAATGAAGAGAAGGACGAGGGGGGACATGATAGCAGCATTCCAGTATCTCAGGGGCTGCCCCAAAGATGAGGGAGTCAAGCTATTCTCCAAAGCACCTGAAGGCAGGACAAGAAGCAATGGATGGAAACTAACCAAGGAGAGAAGCAACCTAGAACTAAGGAGAAACTTCCTGACAGAACAATTAACCAGTGGAACAACCTGCCTCCAGAAGCGGTGAATGCTCCAACACTGGAAGTTTTTAAGAAGAGACTGGACAGCCATTTTGTCTGAAATGGTATAGGGTTTCCTGCCTGAGCAGGGGGTTGGACTAGATGACCTCCAACGTCCCTTCCAACTTTATTATTATTATTTCCAATTTGTAGATTCCTAGCTAGAAATCACATTTTCAAAGAACAGCAATCCAAAAGGTTTCCTTGTTCTTTGTACGGTATTGTTAATTGATGAATAAAAACATCATCTTCGTTGTATCGGAGCAATTGCTTCTTCTAAGTCAAGCCTTATTTGACTGTACAATAATCAGAAATATTGCCTATATTTGTAATTTAGGACGTATTACTTTTGGATCTAGAAAGGCAGGTAAAGTTTGATTGGACAGAGAGAGGGAAAGCACGCGAGGATTCCTGACTCATCAAAGAGCATAAAGTGAACTGTCAAAACAGGAGTTATCAGGAAACATTTCCTGGACATCAGCAAACAAAAGAATGTCTACTTATAAGCAAATAAAAAGTGTTTAAAGAAGGAGGAAACGGTCAAGGCCAGAGGGATGGGTATAGAAAGACTGCAGGAAACAAAATGGATAATAAAATGTGGGAAATCTGGAAACGGGACATTTCAGAAGCTTATATGTCACAGACTGCAGATCTGCTGCTGGCACTGCTAGCACTGATTATGTTACCTAGTTTGGTCATGAAACGTCTGCAAGGGAACCCCCAAGCTCAGAGAGCACTGAGGATCCCACAGTCGTCCTCCTCCTCCTCTTCCCCCTCCTCCCCTTCGCCTCCTCCTGCTCCCCCTCCCCCTCATCCTCTCTACAAATCCCACTCCCTTCTAGCACTGATGATGTTACCTAGTTTGGTCATGAAACGTCTGCAAGAAAACCACGAAGCTCAGAGAGCACCAAGGACCCCACAGTCCTCCTCCTCTTCCTCTTCCCCCCCTTCGCCACCTCCTGCTCCCCCTCCTCCTCTCTACAAACTCCACCCCCTTCTAGCACTGATGGTGTTACCTAGTTTGGTCATGAAATGTCTGCAAGAGAACCACCAAGGACCCCACAGTCCTCCTCCTCCTTCTCCTCCTCCTCTTCCTCCTCCTCTTCCTGTCCACAGATCCCACTTCCTTCTAATGATGTTCCCTAGATGGCTAATGAAACGTCTACAAGAGAACCACCAAGCTCAGAGAGCACCAAGGACCCCACAGTCCTCCTCCTCCTCCTCCTCCTCCCCTCCTCCTGCTCCCCCTCCTCCTCTCCACAAACCCCACTCCCTTCTAGCACTGATGATGCTACCTAGTTTGGTCATGAAACGTCTGCAAGAGAACCACCAAGCTCAGAGAGCACTGAGGACCCCACAGACCAACTCTGAGCTACTTATATTCTCCTTTATCAATAAGTACAATATTCCTTCTTATTTTGACATCTGATGTTAGAATGTCCGAGCTTGGAAGTGGCGGTGGGACGTATCTTTGGTCTTCAAACTGGGCAAAATGGAAACAGTCTGCCCAGCAGGATGGGGAACTTCAAAGCCAAATGGGAAAAACTGTTATATTGCTCAAATGCCTTTCCAGCTGCTGCTGCTGCTACTACTACTACTACTACTACTACTACTACTATTATTATTATTATTATCATCATCATCATCATCATCATCATCAGCAGCAGCAGCAGCAGCAGCATATGGCGTGGTTACATCATCATCATCATCATCAGCAGCAGCAGCAGCATATGGCGTGGTTACAGTAGCCAGGAGATCACAAATGCTATTGCAGAGTAGCAGTTTGGCTTGCCAAGGTGCCAGCCCTGATATAGGACATGCATGCCCGCTTCCCCAGGGTGCGCCACAGGAGGGTGAGCTGGCTTCACCCCAGAGAGAAAGATGAGTGGCACCCAAAGCCCCCTCCCTTCCTGGAACTGCCTCAAAAACGAGTGCCGCAACCAGGAAGGTTCAGAGTCGGCAGGAATCCGACTGCCTGCACAGAGCACCAGCTCGTCTCCCCACCGAAGTGGTACCTCTCCACCTGCTTGCATAGAACAGGCTTTCAAACTGTTGGGCGGACAGAAGCTGAGGCAAGTGACGGGAGCTCACCCTACCACACAGAGCTGGGGCTCGAACCGCTGGAGTCGAGACCATCTCCAGCGTCATCAAGCCACTGAGCCAGCGTGCCTCCCCTTTTCAGCTAAAGGAGGGGAGGGGGAATACAGGTTGTCTTTGACTTACAAAGATTCGCTTAGTGACTGTTCAGAGTTACAACAGCCCTGAAAAAAGTGACCATTTTTCACCCTTAGGACCGTTGCAGCATCCCCGCGGTCACCTATTTATTTTATTTACATTCGGATGCTTGACAACTGACTCACATTTATGACGGTTGCCGTGTCCCCGGGGGTCATGTGATCAACGTCTGCGACCTTCTGACAAGCAAAGTCAATAGGGGAAGCCAGATTCACTCAACAACCGCAGTGATTCACCTAAGCACTGTGGCAAGAAAGGTCATAAAAATGGGGGCAACACTCACTCGGCAAACGTCTCCCTCAGCAACGGAAATTTGGGGTTCAAATGTGGCCATAAGTTGAGGACCCCACAAAACTGAAGCGAGCTTCCAGGGAGGCCCCTGTCCAAAACCACACCAGCCTTTCTCCTACAACCCCACGGTTCCTCCTAAGACGCCTCCTGACAACTCTTTCCCAAAAGACGTTTCATCCAGCACTGCAGCTGCTTAGTGACTGTTCAGAGTTACAACGGCCCTGAAAAAAGTGACCATTTTTCACGCTTAGGGAAGGCAAATCTTCAAGACCGAACCAATGCCGGTTGGCTTTTATTTCAAATTCTCCTTATTCTGCAGGGCTTAGAGGCCCCCTCCAGTCTCAAAGGACCCCGGGGGGGGGGTTTCTTTCTCCTCTTTCAGGCGGAAGGTTAGAAAGAAAAAAAATAAACAAGAACTCTTAAATTTCAACAAAACCCAAAGCTGCTTTCATCAATTTCCCTTTTCCGAGGCTTTCTTACCTGGACAGGTTTTCTTATTCTTTCTCTCTCTCTCTCTCTCTCTCTCTCTCTCTCTCTCTCTCTCTCTCTCTCTCTCTCTCTCTCTCTCTCTCTCTCTCTCTCTCTCTCTCCTCTCTCCCTCCCTCTCTCTCTCTCTCTCTCTCTCTCTCTCTCCCTCCCTCCCTCCCTCCCTCCCTCTCTCTCTCTCTCTCTCTCTGTCTTTTAATATAGGTTTTTATTAAAAGTTTTTGAAAGAAAGCAAAAAACTAACAAGAACTAATATAAAGCGGGGGGGGGGGAAAGGGAACGAGAAAAGGACTAAAGCACAAAAAAATGAAAGATAGCAGGAAAGAGAAAGAGCTCCTCGGCAGCAAATATAATTACAATGACAAAATTTCCTCTTCCTCTAAGGTTACAAAACGAAAAGCTCTCTTTTTCCTATTATCTCCCCCCCCCCCGTCCATCGGAACCACAAATCCCTGGGTTGTTGTTTTTTTTTCCTGTTTCCTGTTGCAAAAAATCTATCAGGGACTTCCAGTCCCTCACAAACATAAACATGATCCTTTACAGGGTTACTGAAGCTCAACAGGGCAAGCCAGTCAGAAGACAAAGCACTGCAGAAAAGGGGGCAGAAAAAAGTTCCCCCGTTAAAGGGGGGGGGGAAATCCTTGCAAAACACTCCAAACCCTGAAAGATTGTTTAATACACTCCTGAACAATGGATGGCCGTCTGTTGCCTACAGCTACAAGAGACAGCTAAAGTAAGAGTTTGTCTTTACTAACACATCCAGATGAATAGGAATAGGAATAGAATTAATGGAATAAGAATAAGAATAAGAATAAGAATAAGAATTAGAATAGAATAGAATAGAATAGAATAGAATAGAATAGAATAGAATAGAATAGAATAGAATAGAAGATAGGATAGGATAGGATAGGATAGGATAGGATAGGATAGGATAATGAAGAATAGAATAGAATAGAATAGAATAGAATAGAATAGAATAGAATAGAATAGAATAGAATAGAATAGAATAGAATAGAATAGAATAGAATAGAATAGAATAGAATAGAATAGAATAGAATAGAAAATATGGAATAGAATAGAATAGAATAGAATAGAATAGAATAGAATAGAAATAGAATAGAATAGAATAGAATAGAATAGAATTAGAATAGAATAGAATAGAATAGAATAGAATAGAATAGAATAGAATAGAATAGAATAGAATAGAATAGAATAGAATAGATGGAATGGAATGGAATGGAATGGAATGGAATGGAATGGAATAGAATAGAATAGAATAGAATAGAATAGAATAGAATAGAATAGGAATAGAATAGGAATAGAATAGAACAGAAGAATAGAGTAGAATAGAATAGAATAGAATAGAATAGAATAGAATAGAATAGAATAGAATAGAATAGAATAGAAAATATGGAATGGAATGGAATGGAATAGAATAGAATAGAATCTTTATACGAAATGCAATGGAATGGAATAGAATTAGAATTAGAATAGAATAGAATAGAATAGAATAGAATAGAATAGAATAGAATAGAATAGAATAGAATAGAATAGAAGAATAGAATAGAATAGAATAGAATAGAATAGAACAGAACAGAACAGAACAGAACAGAACAGAACAGAACAGAATAGAATAGAATAGAAAATATGGAATGGAATGGAATGGAATGGAATGGAATGGAATGGAATGGAATAGAATAGAATAGAATAGAATAGAATAGAATAGAATAGAATAGAATAGAATAGAAGAATAGAATAGAATAGAATAGAATAGAATGGAATGGAATGGAATGGAATGGAATGGAATGGAATGGAATGGAATGGAATGGAATGGAATAGAATAGAATAGAATAGAATAGAATAGAAAATATGGAATAGAATAGAATAGAATAGAATAGAATAGAATAGAATAGAATAGAATAGAATAGAATAGAATAGAATAGAATAGAATAGAAAATATGGAATAGAATAGAATAGAATAGAATAGAATAGAATAGAATAGAATAGAATAGAATAGAATAGAATAGAATAGAATAGAAAATATGGAATAGAATAGAATAGAATAGAATAGAATAGAATAGAATAGAATAGAATAGAATAGAAAATATGGAATAGAATAGAATAGAATAGAATAGAATAGAATAGAATAGAATAGAATAGAATAGAATAGAATAGAATAGAATAGAATAGAATAGAATAGAAAATATGGAATAGAATAGAATAGAATAGAATAGAATAGAATAGAATAGAATAGAATAGAATAGAATAGAATAGAATAGAATAGAATAGAATAGAATAGAATAGAATAGAATAGAAAATATGGAATAGAATAGAATAGAATAGAATAGAATAGAATAGAATAGAATAGAATAGAATAGAATAGAATAGAATAGAATAGAAAATATGGAATAGAATAGAATAGAATAGAATAGAATAGAATAGAATAGAATAGAAGGCAGGCATAAAAGGAAAAACTAAAGTGCAAGAAGAAAAAAGTGTTAGAGAAATAAAAGAAAACGGGCTTTTCCGACCCTTTTTACAGCAGCTATCAGTGCAATTGTAGATTTACCTCTTTCTCTAAAGTCACCCCTCAACTCCTTTCTTTTCATCACCCAACATATCTAAGGGTCAAAACCATCGATTAGAAGTCCTGGCTGTTTTCTGTTTTATGCAAAGAGGGTTTTCCCTTAGCAATAAACGTAGATACCGTCTTTGTGCAGGGATGGTGACTTCTTCCTTGTGTTGGAAAAACAACAACGCTCTTCTCTGCTCCTGGGTCTTGCAAGGATCAGAGACTCCCAAGGCCCAAAGCAGCTTGCAGCTGTTGACATCCCCTCCCTACCTTAGCTTTCCAAAAGTCAAACCCAGCTGGCCACCCCCACACACACACCTACACCCCCCCCCCAGTAGAGCATCTGTACCTCTAAGGCAGCGTCTTCCACAAGAGGAGAGCTACAACAGACCCAAAGCTGGCAGCTGCTGGACAAGAAAAAGGCCTCCTGCGTTAAAGCCGATTATGGGCTGAGCAGGGCAAGTAAAGGAATCAGCAGCAACGTAATCCTGTGGGGCACCCAATAAAGTAAGTCCTGCTTGGCTCCTGGAGCTTTCTCTGAATCGCTGAAAGGCAGCCGAGCAAGCAGTGTGGGGCGGGGTGGTGGAAAGGGGGGACTGGAGACTAAAACATATAAGGAACGGCTGCTGGAATTGGGTATGTCTAGTTGAATGAAGGACGGAGGGGGGACAGGATAGCAGCCTTCCAGTATCTCAGGGGCTGCCCCAAAGGAGAGGCAGTCAAGCTATTCTCCAAAGCGCCTGAAGGCAGGACAAGAAGCAAAGGATGGAAACTGATCAAGGAGAGAAGCAACCTAGAACTAAGGAGAAACTTCCTGACTGTTAGAACAATTAACCAGTGGAACAGCCTGCCTCCAGAAGTTGTGGGTGCTCCAACACTGGAAGTTTTTAAGAAGAGACTGGACAGCCATTTGCCTGAAATGGTATAGGGTTTCCTGCCTGAGCAGGGGGTTGGACTAGATGACCTCCAATGTCCCTTCCAACTTTATTATTATTATTTCCAATTTGTAGATTCCTAGCTAGAAATCACATTTTCAAAGAACAGCAATCAAAAAGGTTTCCTTGTTCTTTGTACGGTATTGTGCCTGGCTGAGGAATTCTGGGAGTCGAAGTCCACAAGTCATCAAAGGGCCACGTTTGAAGATCCCCTGCCTTATACCATTCTCTCCATGCAAACACCAATGATGGAGCATCCGCAGCTTCCAGAGGGAAACCATACCACTAATTGTTCTCACTGTCGGGAAATTTCTCTTTGGTTTTACATGGGTTGGTTTTTTTAAAAAAAAATAATAATAATAATAAAAAAACCACCTCTGGGAGCTGCCCAGAGTTGGCTGAACGATGGGGCGACTACAGATAAATATTTCAAATAATTAAGTCCACCAATACCCGTTCTCCGTGTCCTCCGGCTCCGTGAATTCCGAATGCACCGTGGAATCGACCGCGCTGTCCGTCTCCACTTCGTCGTGCATCTCGGGATGGACCAGCGTGCTGGTGTCCTCATCCGTGAAGGTCTCGCACTCACTGTACGTGCTCTCGGAGCCCATATACGCGCTGTCCGTCACCTCATTGGCCTAGGGAGGGCAAAAAAACGAGAAGCGGGGATTGGTGGCCATCTGCACCGAGCACCACAAAGGAAAAGAAGGTTGCGCGACATCTTTAACAGGAAGCACGTGACCCGCTACAGCAGGGGTGTCAAACTCAATTTCACTGAGGGCCGCATCAACATTGCGGTTGCCCTCAGGGAGCCGGGTGGGTATGGCCTGGGTGGGCGTGGCCTACTGGGTGGGCGTGGCTAGACTGCGTATGGCCTACTGGGTGGGCGTGGCCAGCTCTACATCGTTGGCATCAAGGGTGCCTTTGGGGGCCTGGGCAGGAGTGGGACAGATCTGAGGGTCTCTGGGCCAGGGCCAAGGCAGTGGGGGCCGTTCCCTCACTGTTTCCAGGATGGCTTTGTGGGCCACATGAAACCACTTCGCGGGCCGGATCCGGCCCCCGGGCCTTGTGTTTGACATGTCTGCGCTAGAGCTAGTCCTCGACTTACAACTCCGATGGTGCCCAACATTTCTAAGGCTAAACGAGTTTGGCTCCATTTCATGACCTTGCTGTGAGGTTGAATCACTGCAGTTGTTAAGGTAGCAACTGGTTCATATTTATGACGGTTCCAGTGTCCCCGGGGTCGTGCGATCCCCTTTTTGCAACCTTCCGACAACCCCTTTATACGGCCTTCCTTTCCACAGTGGTAAAGTGAATCTCTGCAGTTGTTAAGTTACCCACACAGTTGTTGTTAAGTGGATCTGGTTTCCCCACTGACTTTGCTTGCCGGAAAGCGTGCCAAAGGGAATCACACCTGACCCCGGGACGCTGAAGCCGTCATAAATGCGTGCCAGTTGCCAAGAGTCTGGATTTGGGCCCACGTGACTTTGGGGATGCTGCAACAGTCGTAAGTGTGAAAGAGGGTCACTTTTTTTCAGGGTCGTTGTAACGTGGTCACTAAATGAACTGTTGTAAGTCAAAGACTACCTGTAGTAACTGGTCTGTGTTTTAGTGCAATGTATGAACCCAGCATCCCTAGTTTGATATAGAGAAGGATGGGCAGAGCCTGGGGACAGAGTCAAGAAGGAATTGGCGTGGAATCCTTACGTTCCCACAAATGGTCTAGATCAGGGGTCCCCAACTCCTGGTCTGTGGACTGGTACTGGGCTGCGGCATGCCAGCAACCGGTCCGCACAAACAAGCGAAGCCCCATCCGCGGGATGCAGGCAGCACACAAAACCACGTACTCCCCTGTCCACAGAAAAACCTCTCTCCACGGAACTGGTCCCTGGTGCTCAAAGGTTGGGGACCTCTGCTTTACAAGCATGGCTATTATAACTAATGGCTGCATTTGCCCTTAACACTAAGCTAGCAATTTAAGGATGGTTTAGCACCCTGGCATTGCCTAGTTCAGGAGTCCCCAACCCCCAGGTCCATGGACCAGTACTGGGCCACAGCATGCCAGCAACTGGTCCACACAAACAAGCAAAGCCTCATCCATTGGATGCAGGCAGCACACAAAACCAGGCCCCCTCCGATCCACAGAAAAACCTCTCTCCACGGAACTGGTCCCTGGTGCCCCAAAGGTTGGGGACCTCTGCTTTACAAGCATGGCTGTTGTAACTATTGGCTGCATTTGCCCTTAACACTAAGCTAGCAATTGAAGGATGGTTTATCGCCCTGGCATTGCCTAGTTCAGGGGTCCCCAACCCCCTATTCGTGGACCAGTACCTGTTCGTGGCATGCCAGCAACCGGTCCGCACAAACAAGCAAAGCCCCATCTGCGGGATGCAGGCAGCACACAAAATCACAGACCTTTCTCCACAGAACCGGTCCCTGGTGCCCAAATGTTTGGGGACCTCTGGTCTAGATCCAAACCGTCTTGAATTCCATTGACACTTTTCTAGTGCCAAGTTAGTGCTGACCATTAGTTGACTAGTTTTTTTTGTGTAGAGGCAGGAGCAATAAATCGTCTTAACATGTGGTCCTGATTGCCTGACATCAACGCAATATGCCACGCTTAACAAAACCATGGCTGAGACAGATTCATGAACCAGATTTAGCGCTCTGTACATTTTCATGAACTGACCCATCAGAATAAATGTTCGTGTGATCTTTGTTGGACAGTTTTGATTTCTCCAGGTCCCAGAGATCCTTCTCAAATTAGGCCATTTTGTCTGCTGTGTGTCTCAATGCACGGGCAACTTGCAAATCTTTATAATTTTAATTTTAGTTTTAATTTTAATTTTAACTGGGGTTTTACTTATACAGGGACGAATGTAATTTGTTAAATTTGTTTTTAACTTTTGTATTTTTGTTTTTAATCACCCTGTAAACCGCCCTGAGTCCTTCGGGAAAGGGCGGTATATAAATGTAATAAAATAAATAAATAAATAAATAACTGCACCGCCAGTCCACCATGGAAATCAGTCATATTATATTTTATAAATATAATATTTATAACTATAAAATCAGGGAGCTGCGAGTCTCAAGGTACCTCTGAAAAGGTATCAGAAACAGCAGCATTTTAAAATGACAATTGGTTCTTGTTAAAAAGCAATTTGAAGGTACTGATTTCAAAGATTAATATAGAATTGAAACCAGAGGGTGTTTGTTTTTTTTCCCTTTTGGGATTGATGGACAAACAGCTGGGGGAAAAAAGTCACAGAGCTTTTTTTTCTTTAAAGGTGGTAACTGCAGCGAGATGATCGTATAAAATTGAAAGATTTGGCACTGTGCCCAACGGAGGAATGATGGGTGAAAATGATGGAACTTGCTGAGATGGTGAGATTTAATTTCTTTGTGAGAGGAAAAAGAGAGAGAAAAGACAATTGCCTATGTTTTATGGTGACTGAAAACCCCCTGTAGATTTTTTGCACGTAACAGGAAAAAAAAATGAACTTATGCTTTACAGTTGTAATGAATAGGCAGGATAGTTTATAAGAAGAAGACAGCTATGCTGTAACCACAGCTAAGTTTATAATTGTATTTATAACTGCTGTAAAGAAGCTCCTTCTATGTTTTTAATTTCTTTTCTATTTCTCTTTTATTTCCCCCTCTTTCTTGAACTTTTAGCTTTCTCTTTGATTTCGTTCTTCTTTTTCATTTTCACCTTACATTAGCTTGCATTCGGTTTGACCTTTTTAAAAGCATCCCTAATAAAATTATACAAAAAAAAAACAACAATTTGGAGGCATTTCTTTCCCCATACTATAAAAACCAATCCTGGAGAAGAGCCTTTTTGTGCCCGAATAGGAGCGAAAAATCTTGCCAATGACTCTTGAAGGACCCCAGGAGGAAACCAAGCTAAACCAAAGCAAACAACCTTATCAGGTTCACCAGGGTGTTGATTTAAAAATAAACCAGGAAAGTCTACTTAAAGGTTAGCAAGACCCCCTCCACTTGGGAGTCAGTGTTGACCAACTGGAAGTCACATGCTCAACGGTCAACTGGAGGAAGGAGAAAATCCCGTAAGGTCACAGCTCAGCTTTGCATTCCGAATAGGGATTTTCGACGGTTAAGCGAGGACTGTCTGTATTCTGAAACCTGCCTCCAGAAGCTGTGGATACTCCAACACTGGAGGTTTTTAAGAAGAGGCTGGACAGCCATTTGTCTGAAATGGTATAGGGTTTCCTGCCTGAGCAGGGGGTTGGACTAGATGACCTCTAAGGTCCCTTCCAGCTTATTATTATTATTATTATTATTATTATTATTATTATTATTATTATTATTATTATTATTATTATTATTATTATTATTATTATTATTATTATTATTATTATTATTATTATTATTATTAAATACGTTTATTCATAAAACATGAAACTCAGTCAACTGAACACTCAAATTGACTGGCACTAATGGTTGACACGGGTTGCTGCCAGCATCCTAGGTATCAACCAGGTATCTCCTTAAAATGTAAGATGTTCCGAGTAGCACAGTTTTTTGTAGCTTTGCTGGAGTTATTGCAGGGAACTGCAATTTTTTGATGTATTTTGCAAAGTTTTTGGACGTAGCTCCCAGTGCCCCGATGACGATGGGTATCACTGTTACGCGTTTCATCCATAATCGCGCAGTTTCGATGGCCAGGTCGCGGTATTTCGTAATTTTTTCCAGTTCTTTTTCTTCGACTCTGGCATCTCCTGGTACAGCGATATCAATCAGCTGTACGCTTCGTTTCTCTACAACTGCGATATCTGGCGGGTTGTGTTCCAAATGGCGATCTGTCTGTATTCGGAAGTCCCACAAGATCTTCACCCTCTCATTCTCGACAACTTTTTCCACCCTGTGTTCCCACGACTTTTCGGACACAGGCAAGTCATATTTTTTACACAATGCCCAGGGATTAGTTTAGCAACTTGATCATGTCTAGCTTATCATCATCATCATCATCATCATCATCATCATCATCATTATTATTATTATTAATTATTATTATTATTATCCTTCTGCACCAGGAGCTTGGGCACACCCATATTTTGCTGCAGTTTCCATCCCGTCAGACTGATGTTTTGTTAAAAGGCCGTTTTGGGTTCCAGAGAGTTGGGGAGGGAGGGAGGGAGGGAGGGAGGGAAGGAGGAAGGAAGGAAGGAAGGAAGGAAGGAAGGAAGGAAGGAAGGAAGGAAGGAAGGAAGGCTGAGGGAGGGGAAAAGCACCTTTGGGCCAAGCGTGACCTGGATGATTGAGACTCTCCATAGAGAGCAGGAAGAGGAAGACCCATGTTTCTCACTTAGAGGACTACTAAAATCGGAGGCTGAAGAGGTGGTGAAACTGTTCCCTAGCTGGCTAAGACGCCTTTGCCCCCAGCTCCTCCATTTACAGCTCCAGGAAGGGCCAGCCATTCTCCTGGGCAGCTGCTTCGTGCCCTTGACAGATTCCACCCCCCCACCCCCAGAAAGGAAGTTTTTGCACGACCAACACTCCTGACTCCACACATTCCGGCTTCCCTGGTAAATCCTTTCTTCCCGCAACTGCGGGATTGTTCAACAAAAGCCTGGGTTCAAAATGAGTGGAGGGGAGAGAGGCAGGACATGGGGGATACGGAGTTCTCGCCTCTCAGAAGTCGAGAGTTATAAAAGAAATAAACCCGAACCCCCCCAAAAAAGGAACTTGGTCCCAATGACAGACACGCTACTTCTCTACTGTACCCCCAAAGTTCTCAGGAAAAAAGAATCCCCAAAAGAGACCTTTCCTACAACCTATGCAGAAACCCAACTCTGGTCATTTATTGTATTCCAACGAGCGACGGCTGTGTGTGCAAAACATGCACCTCAGCAGAACCAGCACAACCCAAAAGGCAAATGAGCCAGTTTGGTCTGATGGTTAAGGCACCAGGTTAAAAGCCAGGAGACGGTGAATTCTAGTCCCGCCTCAGGCATGAAATCCAGCTGGGTGACTCTGGGCCAGTCCCTCTTTCTCTCAGCCCAACCTACCTCCCAGGGTTGTTGTTGTGGGGGAAAAAGGAGGAGGAAGGTTTGCCGCCTTGGGTTATTTGTAAAAAATAATAAAGGCGAGATACAAATAAATGAAATAATCATACTATAAAACATCAACACCTGCTTATCCCAGGTCCTTGAAAAGGACTAAATAGGAGGATTAAAAAAATGCCAAATCCAGTCCGAACATCTGGCTGACTGTTCAATAATAATAATAATAATAATAATAATAATAATAATAATAATAATAATAATAATAATAATAATAATAATAATAATAATAATACCGCGACCTGGCCATCAAAACTGCACGATTATGGATGAAACGTGTAACAGTGATACACATTGTCATCGGGGCACTGGGAACTATGTCCAAAAACTTTGCAAAATACATGAAGAAATTGCAGCTTCCTGCAATAATTCCAGCAAAGCTACAAAAAAACTGGGCTACTCGGAACATCTTACATTTTAAGGAGACACCTGGTTGATAGCTAGGATGCTGGCAGCAACCCGTGTCAACCATTAGTGCCAGTCAATCTGAGTGTTCAGCTGACTGAGTTTCATGTTTTATGAACACAAGTTATATAATAATAATAATTTCGACAACTCATCCCCTGGAATAAAATCGTGAAGTCATCTAATGATAAAAATGAGCTGATTCTATTTTGCCAAATCCAGGACTGCATCAGGAAGAAATGGCAAAGTTTGCTCCCTAAGTTTCTTCAGTTCCTCTTCACCTAGCCAAGGGATCTAAAGACGCCCACCCACCTCGCTTCTAACATTTGATGAGCTTTCGACATTCAGTGGTACAAAAGACGAAAGCTGACGAAGCCTGCAACTTCCCCAATAAATGCCAAGATGTGTTCCCTCCGGGGGGGGGGGGAAACAGCTGTTAACCTTTCCATTTTTAAAATCCAGGACAACAAAAACTGCAAGCAGCGGGGTGCAAGCTCTCTCCCTACACCCAGGTATAGTCCAACAACCTGCTTCTTACACCGAGAGTAGTCCTTTCTATGGATCTTAAAGGTTAACCCCTCCAAAAACCTCCGCGGCGTTCTGACAACACAGACCATTCCCGAATTAATGCGTCGTGGGTTCCCACCACACCTCGACCCACCTCCCACCTCCTAACCAAACTTCACACTCACCAAGCTTAGGACGTTACACCCAGATGCCAACGGAGTCTTTAACTAACCTGGTTCAGCAACTCAGGTAAGCCCGGCTGAAAGTGTTTTCCAACCCTCGTCCGGCGCTGCGTATTTTGCTTATGTATTCCTTCACGTAGCACAGCCCTTTTCCTGACCTCCACCAGACCCACGGTGTGTTAATTCCCCAGCTATTTCAAACCAATGATTTACCTGGACTGCGTCTCGGTGTCCAACTGGCATTTCCCACCCAACCTGTTTCTCCGTTGAACGGAGAGTCAATTCTTCTCTCTCTTTTTTTTTCTCCCCCCACCTTCCCCGCGCCAGCTATGGAACAAGGAAATCCATTTTAAAGTTGCAACTCGCTGTCTAAGCAGATTCAAAGAAACAACATTCCTTTTTCCAAGCAGGATGGGCAGTCCCACAGGCCAGTAACCGGCACAGACTAAGGGTTTTCCAAGTTTACCTTCACTGGGCTTCCTAAAAAGCTGCATTCTGGGCTGGTCGAAGGACCACACAGCCCATCCTAGCAGCCCTGATCAGGATTTTAAGTTGGGGAGTGGCTGGTGGTTACTGGAAGGCTCCGTTTTGGCTGTAAATGCAAAACACTGCTCCTGGATCTGCCTGAAGGGTGAAAGCCACCCGGCTTTCTACTGAACGGAATCGGGAAAAAGGAGGAACATAAGAATCCAGAAATCTGGAACTGGGCAGACCCGCACAAACCAAGCTCGGCACTCTTGAACAGAGTGTTTGTTCCCGAGCAGCTACGGAGGAGATATTCCCTTCCCTCACTTCCTCACTTTCTCTGCCATTTGATCAGAGTCCTTTAATTAAAGGGAGTTTTCTTGGTCTTTGGGACTAAAAAAAAAAGTGGGGGGAGTACAGGCATTGTTCATGAAACTTCCCCATTTCTAGGCATCCAGCGGGGAGCGATGCTTGGGAGAAAAGAGAGAAGTGAAAAAGCAGTGGGCCATCACGTCTGATGGTGGGAAGTCTTCTGAATATTGCTGGACTTGCATGGTGGCTGTTCTTCTGGCAAGGAAGGCTGTTCATGTTTTGATCCATCCCAAATTAGATAAGCCTGCCGGAACATTCAACATTCTACCTGGGGGGAGGGAATTTGGGGGGCACAGGAGGGAGGGACCACCTGATGGGTGGAGATCGAGCAGAATGACATGGTGCAGATCCCTTCAGCCAAAGAGGCCCTATAAACCTGATTCAAGGTGCTGGTGATGACCTATAAAGCCCTAAATGGCATGGGTCCGGATTACCTTAGGGAGCACCTGCTGCCAGTATCAACTTCCCATCGTCCTGTGCGCGCCCACAGGAAGGGCCTCCTTAGGGTTCCGCCAGTTAGAGATTGCCGGCGGGTCATTCCCAGGGGGAGGGCGTTCTCTGTGAGTGCGCCCGCCCTTTGGAACGAACTGCCGATGGAGCTTCGGACTGCCCCCGACCTTCGCTCGTTTTGCCGGGACTTAAAAACCTAGTTGTTTGAATTGTCTGGCCTGGACTGAGGGATTTTAAATTAAATTAATTTTAAATTTCAATTTTAACGTTATCTTAATTTTGTGGGCTTGTATTAATTTAATTCTATTTTATTCTCTCTTTTTGTATTGTTTTTAACTTGCCCTGTGAACCGCCCTGAGTCCTTCGGGAATAGGGCGGTATATAAATTCAATTAATAAAATAAAATAAATAAATGTTCCTGAGACTTTGGTGCTGAATCCATCAAGGACCCCGTTCCCTGGCTATATTGCTAACTAGCCAGGTATCCTGGTTGCTGTTTTGGATGTTTCTATTGTTGTTGTTGTTGTTGTTGTTATAAAATGTTTTTAGTATTTTAATTGCAACAGATTTTTTTTTGAATTGCAAGCCGCCCAGAGGGAGGAAGGAAGGGAGGGAGGGAGGGAGGGAAGGAAGGAAGGAAGGAAGGAAGGAAGGAAGGAAGGAAGGAAGGAAGGAAGGAAGGAAGGAAGGAAGGATGGATTGAGGGCATCCTATGTTGATGGACTGGTTTTGTTGCAAGTCCTTCTGAGTTTCACACACATCTCTTTTGAATAAGCTATACCCACAGCAATGGACTTTGCACACTCTTGACAGCTTCTATGCTCGTGAGCTGTTCCAAAGTCCTGAAACGTCTTTGAAGAAAATCAAGTAAATATTAACTTTCCACAAATAGGGCATGCATGCCTGGTCAAGTTAATCCCAAACCTGGCCACATCTTGCTGCATTCATCCAGACCTATTCTGTCCATCTGGCAGTAAGAACTAGTCTTGATTCTTCCCTGGGAGCTTATGAATAAGGCCTGTTGACAGCACCCACTACTCACAGGCAAACTTCTCTTATAAATGGAGGTTCTCTTTAGCTGCTGTAGCTAACAGCTATTAACAGTAATAGTAATATGAATGGATTAAATATTAATTATAAGGCAGGAGGCGCCTCTCGCTATTTGGGACCAATGCTGGGTGCACCTCTCTCGCCAATCCAATATATCTAGTGAAGAGGTGATGTATAACTTAAAAGATTAATACATTTCTTATCTCCTAAAAATTTTGAGGCACACAATCCACCATCAGATTATGGACTCTGTCTCCCAATTAAATCGTTTGCAACTGACAATGTGTGATCCACAAACTCTTCGGTGGTCCATAAATTAGTTCCTTTTCAAGAGGCTGCAAGGTCCCTTGCTGTTTCTGTTCAAAAGAGTATTATTTCCCGCAAACAGTTATAAGTAAATCCAACTTTCCTTTAACAATTTCCATCCACTCAACTCTCTGGATTTCCTCCACTGTTTGTTTTGTTTTTCAGCTCTTGGTTCAGGCATTTCCAGATATTACAGACAGATAATTGTACAGTTGTTTCACACACTGGCGTTCAGACAGTTGCTGACTTTATTCTACTGTATCTTTGCAGTTTCTGGATGATCACTGAGATCAGATACCTTGGACAGCCAGCAGAGGGCAGCATTGCCCACTCAGAAAATTTGGATTATTTTTTTTTAAAACTCTTCAAAAACCTTTTCCCCCCTTTTCCCCTGGTTACTACGGTACCTATTATAGGTAGTCCTTGACTTACAAGCACAATTGAGTCCAACATTTCTGTTGTTAAGTGAGACATTTGTTAAGTGAGTTTTGCCCCATTTTACAACCTTTCTTGCCACAGTTGTTAAGTGAATCACCACAGTGGATAACTTAGTAACACGGTTGTTAAGTGAATCTGGCTTCCCCACTGATTTTGCTTGTCAAAAGGTCGCAAAAGGAGATCCCAGGACCTTGGGACACAGCAACGGTCATAAGTACGAGTCAGCTGCCAAGCCTCTGAGTTTTGATCCCACCATGATCATGAGGATGCTACAAAAGTCCTAAGTGTGAAAAATGGTCACGTCACTTTTTTTCAGTACCGTTATAACTTTGAACAGTCACTAAATGAACTACTGTAAGTCAAGGACTACCTGGGGTTTGTGTTAGTTTCATTTTTCCCCCACCGGGGAACCTCTTCCAAAATTGCTTCCTAGCCTCCTAATGTTGTTGTTGTTAGTTGCGAAGTCGTGTCCGACCCATCGCGACCCCATGGACAACGTTCCTCCAGGCCTTCCTGTCCTCTACCATCTTCTGGAGTCCTTTTAAGCTCACGCCTCCTGCTTCAGTGACTCCATCCAGCCACCTCATTCTCCGTCGTCCCCTTCTTCTCTTGCCCTCCACCTTTCCCAGCATTAGGCTCTTCTCCAGTGAGTCCTTCCTTCTCATTAGGTGGCCAAAGGATTTGAGTTTCAGCTTCAGGATCTGGCCTTCTAAAAGAGCGGTCAGGGTTGATCTCCTCTAGGACTGACCGGTTTGATCGCCTTGCAGTCCAAGAGACTCGCAGGAGTCTTCTCCAGCACCGTAGTTCAAAGGCCTCGATTCTAGCCTCCTAATAAAAGGTAAAGGTTCCCCCGCACATGCGTGCTAGTCGTTTCCAACTCTAGGGGCCAGTACTCATCTCCGTTTCAAAGCCGAAGAGCCAGCGCTTGTCCAAGGACGTCTCCGTGGTCATGTGGCCGGCATGACTAGACGCCAGAGGCGCACGGAACACTGTTACCTTCCCACTTTAGTGGTCCCTATTTTTCTACTTGCATTTTTACGTGCTTTCGAACTGCTAGGTTGGCAGAAGCTGGGACGAGTAACAGGCGCTCACTCTGTTACGCGGCACTCGGGACTCTACCCGCCAAACTGCCGACCTTCTGATCGACGAGCTCAGCGTCCTAACCCACTGAGCCACCGCGTCCCTTAGCCTCCTAATACTTACAGCTATTTAATCCTTACTAATATCCTGTATTTTTCAGGATTTCGATTCTCAAAGGACCAAATTTCAATGGTCTTAATGAGTAGGCAAGGAAAAAATTAAACAGAACAGGGCCTGACCTGTCTACTCGGCTAAACCCCACCCATGAGATAACTCAAGGAACTTTGAAGAGCCTCTTCCTAAAACACTAGACAAAAATGATCCCAGCCAAGAGCTACATTTGAGGGACCTACAACTGTGTGAGTGTGGAAACACCAGCAGGAGAGGAAAACCTATCCTGGAACCTTCTCCACAAAAGCAAGAGGAGGGCCATCACTTTCTCACCAGTAGTAGCCCACATGCTTAGCCAGGCACAGTACTGTCTCATTATAAAGAATTTAAGTATTTCATTATATTTGATGAGCTTTTAATGAGGGTGAAGGGGAGGGAAGCTGGGGGGTTGGCCTTCTGCTTTATCAGAAGCTTTTATCGCATAGCACCCAGATCTGTGAAATTGATGCTATAAAACTGGTGTAAAAGAAGCATAAATAAATTAATCTGCTTTGTTTCCAGCCTGTGCCCATATGTGGAGTTCTCGACTTGCGACAACTGGACCAGAATTTCTGTTGATTTAGGGGGAAGGTGTGGCAGAACCTGGGGCTGGAGTGAAAAGAGGAATCAGCCTAGAATCCCTACGTAGCCACCAGCAAGCTAAGTCCACCCCCAACACACACACTTGAACTCCATTGTCCCTTATCTAACTTCTAGCAGGTGCTAATCTAAGTTGAGAAGGTTCCTGTGCAACAGGCTGTTTAGCAATAAATCAGTTTATTTGGACCTTCTCTGACTTTTCACGCCTATCGCTTGATTAAGTGAGTCAGCAGGACATTACAATCTTTTTTTGCCGCAACTTGATAGCCTATAATCAATAAAAGGGAAACAGCCCGTTCTTCTCAGCAGAGCAAAAAGAAACCATAAATATGGGCTGAAGTGATGAAAAGAAAAAGGCTTCTCTTTATAGCTAACTCTCTCAAGAGACAGGTATGCACACACTGGATTTACTTTATCACTCCACACTTTTCTATATTTGCAAGCCGGCTTGCTTTCTCCGCCTCTGTTCATTAGCCCACATAACTGCCTTCCATGAAATTATTCCAATTCTGCCCATTCATGGCACCCAGGGATAAGACGTCTGATTGTTGCTTGGCCTCCAGGGTTAAAAGTCAGTTCAAAAGGTTATTGGCCCAAACTTTTCTCCTTACATATCCCTGCTATAGGTCAGAGGCTACCTAATAAAACAGGAGTAGGCAAAAAACAACAACATAGTCCTCAATTTAGGACTGATAACTTAGCAACCATTCAAAAGCATAGCTTTGCCGTAACATTTTGCAGAAAGAAAAAAAAATAAATCTTTATTCTCTATCAATACTGTAGTTTATTCATTGCAACTGTACTGGGGCTGTGCATGTTAGTGCATGCCTTGCAGCTCACTATGTCCAGTAATTATAAACTCTACCTGCTCCCAGTCAGGATTTAGGAAATAAGCTATAATTCAGTGAAGGAATGTCTGCTATGCCCAGGTTTAATCCCTGACAATCCCAGTTGATAGACAAGAGCAGGAAAGGCCTTTTTGGCCTGGGGGATCTCACCAGATATGCCAAAGTCTGGTCTCAAAACACGAAGAGGAAAAACCTGTTTTTTCTCAATTTTCACAGTACCGCGTTCTCATTAAAACTCCACACTGCTGTGTTGATTTTCTACTTAATTCAAGCCTTGGTTTTCTGTTACTCACAATAATCAGTTCCCAAATCACTTCGTACAATACACTTGGCTAATTAAGCCATTCAAAAATTCAGAAACCCAGATTGTTGGGGGCCATAGGCTGACTCTGTAAATCACTTAAGAGAGGGCTGTAAAGCACCGTGAAGCGGTATATAAGTCTAAGTGCTGCTACCGCTACAGAAATCTTTCAGAAGCTATGGGAGATAAGGTCCACCTTAAGCATCATCCACCTTCTCTCACCTTCTCTAAAGCAGCCAATGAGACGCACTTAAGCCAACAGAAATGACCCAGAGTCATTGGGTGGGTATGTTTTCGCTTACCTCGTAGGTCACGAAGTCATCAAATTCATCAGCGCACGCAGAAGGCGGGTCATCGGGAGCATACCCCATTGGGCAGAGCTGACTGTCTGGATCTGTTGGCGGAAGAGCAGAGGAAAGTAATTTGCAAAGAGAAAGATCCCTGAAAGAATTCTTGGATCACAACTGTGGCTCCAATGAATGAGAGCTAGATTAGTGTAAAGCCAAGTCTTCCAACTTGTCAACAAAAGTGCGTATAGTCAAGGCTATGGTCTTCCCAGTTGCAATGTATGGCAGTGAAAGCTGGACCATAAGAAAGGCTGAGCGCCAAAGAATTGAAGCCTTTGAACTATGGTGCTGGAGAAGACTCCTGCGAGTCCCTTGGACTGCAAGGCGATCAAACCGGTCGGTCCTAGAGGAGATCAACCCTGACTGCTCTTTAGAAGGCCAGATCCTGAAGCTAAAACTCAAATCCTTTGGCCACCTAATGAGAAGGAAGGACTCACTGGAGAAGAGCCTAATGCTGGGAAAGGTTGAGGGCAAGAGAAGAAGGGGACGACAGAGAAGGAGGTGGCTGGATGGAGTCACTGAAGCAGGAGGCCTGAGCTTAAATGGACTCCAGAAGATGGTAGAGGACAGGAAGGCCTGGAGGAACGTTGTCCATAGGGTCGCGATGGGTCGGACACGACTTCGCAGCTAACAACAACAACAAAGTCTTCCAACTTGGCCCTTTTATGACTTGTGAACTTTAATTCCCAGAATTCCTCAGCCAGGCATGCAAACCCCACTCCCTTCTAGCACTGATGAAGTTACATAGTTTGGTCATGAAACGTCAACTTACGACTGGATTTTGCAGCATCCCTGTGGATCACAATCCAGACACTTGCCAATAGACTCATATTTACAACGGCCGCCGTGTCCTGGGGTCAGGTGATCCCCTTTTGTGACCTTTGTGAGAAGCAAAGTCAGCGGGGAGGCCACATTTACTTCACCACTGTGTTGCTAACTTAATAAGCGCAGCGATTCACTTAACAACTGTGGCAAGAAAGGCTGTGAAGTGAGGCAAAAACCTACTTAACAACTGACTTGTTTAGCAACAGATATTTTGGGCTCAATTGGCGCCCCAAGTTGAAACTACCTCTCAGAAGAACATTTATAAAACACAAAGGAGGGAGTCTTCGGCTCATCATTTGGAATTGTCCACCCACTGAAAAGGGTGATTTTTTTTAAACTGGTCAGGCCACTATGACTCCCCCCCCCCTGCTTTTTGTGAGAGACCCACTAAATTTTTTCAAAACCTCCGACTTGCCCACCACACCAAAAAAAGCTAGAAGCCCACTAGGTTGCTTCCAAGGTGCCAGAAACAAGAACTGCATGGGAGTTGAATTAATAATAATAAAAAAGAAGAAGTAATGATAGAGTTCCATCAGCCAAAGTTAATTCCGGTGAGCTTCACAGAAAAATACAGATTCTCCTTTTCTCTGTAGAGAATTTGTACACGAAGGCCTGCCAATCGCAGCGGTTGGGTTAACAAAGCATACTTAATGCAACCATTCGACACAAACCATGCCTGGATTAGATATTGGGGAAACAATTGGCCCCCAAACTTTCCTTTACATTCTTCAGCGGGGATTTTTTAAGCCACATGTGCTGTCTATGCAAATTATTCCCTTCCATGAAGCCGTCCACATTCCAATTTAGCAACTCAGGAAAAAATAATAGGAAGCATTTCTTCGAGCAAAATTTATGCTAAGCGGCAGAGCTATTTAAAAAACAGCCTCCTCCTTTTTTTTTTGAGACACCACAAAGATGACTCACAAAGAATCTCATCACAGCATTTTTCTAAGTCCAGTCCCAGAATGCCCTGGGAGAGAGCACGGCAGTGCAACCATTACAAAAATCACAGCGCTGCCCGGGTTGTGCTTCAATACGGGCAATCCTTGACTTACGACCACAATTGAGCCCCAGACTTCTGTTGCTAAGCGAGACAGTTGTTGTGAGTTTTGCCCCGTTTTACTACCCTTTTTGCCACACTTCAGTGAGTCATTGCAGTTGTTAAGTTAGTGACACGGTTGTTAAGTGAACCTGACTTCCCCCATCGACTTGTCTGATGGTCGCAGGAGGGGATCACATGACCCCGGGATGCTGCGACCGTCATAAATATGAGCCAGTTGCCAAGTGTCGGAATTTTGATCATGTGACCGCGGGGAGGCTGCGACGGTCGTGTGAAAAACAGTCATAAGTCATTTTTTTCCAGTGCTGTTGCAACTCTGAAGGGTCACTAAATGAATGATGTGATAAGTTGTGGACTATCTGTATTTTGCTGCCCACCTTAATTTACTCCTTTTGTTTTGTTCCTACAAATCCTCAAGGAATTCCCTACTGTGCAGGCCCCCGATACATCATTTTGATTGCTCGCAATCCAACAATCGCAGCCTCTTCGGGGAGCTGCAACTGGGAAAGAGTGAGGAATGCGATCATGTGAGAAACCGCCCCACCCACCTCCATGCTGCCGCCTAAACAATACTGAGCAAGCTCAACACACCACTACCAACTCATTCCCCCTCCAGCCACCCACCCGGGGCAACTGCAGATGGTGCGTTGTACATCTTCGTGGTTGCTAAGGAGAAGCTTGCAACTCAACTCTCCAGTACAATATCCACAGGATTGTGCTTCTGCCCAAAGGAACAATTAAAAAAAAAACCAACAACCCAGAGCATTCACACCCCCTCCAATCCTTAGTCGCACCACACAACTCACAAAAGCCCGTCTTCACACTAAGCAGACCAGAAGCACAGTAATTGCAATAGCAAGAAGGAAAACTAGAATATCTTCCCTTCATTCTAGCCAAACGCCTCGCTTAATAAGCATCCATTCAATGACCATTTGAAATTCACAACTGTGCTGAATGAGTGGTACTTAATGACAGCATCCAAAGCAGCATCCATGTAACCATCGTCTAAATTTGGACAGGGACCAGCCCACATTTCCAACTGTCTTCGCATCCCATAGTCATGTGATCAGCATTGGACACCTTCCCTGCCAGCTTCCGACGAATAACATCCATGGGGAAGTCAGCAGGAAGCCACAAGTCTCTTAATGACCCTAAGGTCCTTGCTTAAGGACCACCACAAAAATGCCACTTCAGTCGTCACGGTCACGTGGGGGGGGCTGTCTTCACTTAATTGCCACGTTGCTCAACAACGAAGTGTCTCGTCCCAGTTAGGGTTATTAAGGCTATCTGTAGTTTTCTGGGCCACAAGACAGATGCAACCAACCGGCCACATTATTTTCTTCCCGAAATGTTCACCTTTTACCTTCTCAAGCTAGCCTGTAGCTTAGACATTTCCTGGTGGCATCCTATTTGATATTAACAAGGTCAGACTCTGATTAGCATTTGAGCCCAGAGAAGGCCGAGCAGGTAGTGCCACCTGCTGAGATAAGATAAAATGTCCTTCAAAGCAAGCTCCGCTGCTGGCAACCTCACGGAACACCCATGCCCCCTTCTCGCACGCACTCTGTTCCAGTCTTCTGCCGAGATGATTGACTTCCTAGATGGGTCTGTATATTCCTGATAGTTCCTGGAGGTATTCCACCCAAACGTTAAACCCCTCCAGCCTTGCTTAGCTCCCAAGTCTACCCAAAGTCCACAAGAAGCTGCTTCCTAACAGATCATACAGATCTCCCAGTCCTTGGAGATTAAATATACTGTATCAGATGAAATCAAGACGCATCGTGGTTTCCCAACTAAGTAATCAAAACCAAAGGAAAACCAAATCCTAATGTTGCATGCGTTCATTCTCTCTTACCCTCTCTCTGTCTCTCTGTCTCTCTCTCTCTCTCTCTCTCTCACACACACACACACACACACACACACACACACACAAGACCTAGCTAAATCATCCATTTATTCTCATCTGATAGTAGCCATTTAGTCTGAAACACTGTGGATGACAGCGGATGCCAAGCCTAAT
Organism: Vipera berus; assembly: GCF_964194415.1. Lineage (NCBI taxonomy): Eukaryota > Metazoa > Chordata > Lepidosauria > Squamata > Viperidae > Vipera > Vipera berus. The sequence continues at coordinate 9,441,962 of NC_138216.1, forward strand.
TAGTTATTCCAGACGAACACGTCTCCGCTGGGAGAATATGGAAGAGGACACTTTACGTCCTCAATTACAGGGGTCCCAAACCCCTGGGCTGTGGATCAGTACAGATGTGTGGCCTGTTAGGAAGTGGGCTGCCCAGCTGGAGGTGAGCAGCAGGCAAGCAAAACTGCACACGCCCGGGATCTAGGTTGCACGTTCCTGCTTCTCCCCCCCACCCCACCCACCCCCCCCGGGTCCGTGGAAAAATTGTCTTCCACGAAACCAGTCCTTCATGGTTGGTGACTACTGCTTTACTCCTAGCCTGGATGGTGTGTTTAAAGATAGAAGGATTTTCAGGCTTTGTCCAGTCTTGGCTTAGCAGATCGTTATGAAAACGGGGACTCTGGTTTAAAATTACGCAAGGTTTGTTGTAACAAGCCAGATGCATAAAAATATGACCTGAAGACCCCCCCCAAACCTTGGCCAGTTGCCCCCAAAATTGGGGTGCACTCGCCTTCCTAATCCAACGGAATGGGAATAGGCTTGGTCTTCCACTCTGTTCGTCTTGCTTTAAAGAGCCGTGAATGTTCACGAAATGGGCTTAGAATGTATGTTACTTATGTATAAGGGTGTAGGTTTATACATATGTTGTATAGAGTACGCTTTAAATGTGTTATGTATGTGTACACTTTGAGAGGAAGCAACTAAATTTCATTTTTAAGGTGTGCCATTGTGCCCACAGAGAAAAAAAATGACCATAAAGGTGATCTATCTATCTATATCCCATCAATCTGATGAAACTCCTCCCAAATGAGAATCTTGGAGAAATAGGAAGGACTTCTTCCAAGTTGTGGATCCTTCTGATCCACCTGTATAAAAAGAAACCCACCTCCTTTTCTGATTGCAGAAATCCCTCGACAGAAATCTTCAAAGCTGATCACGCCAAGCCCAGTGGGGTCCAGGAACTTGGTTAAATCCTTCACCTGCAAACAGAGACACACATCAGACTTCCCATGCTATAGATTAAAATTTCATTCAAGCTTCAGCCTTGCACAGTGAATTTCGGCTTTTCCGAAACAATCCCAACAACTGGCATAAAACGTGCTTCAGGTTCATAAAGATAAATGAACACAAAGGGCTGCAATTTGCACTCATTAGATAATCACGTACACAATGACTTACCGTAAATGACATCAATTTCATTTAAAAGACACCCCGATCCAAAAGGCACCCGCTTTCTCTCCAATTAGTCCATAAAATCAAGCTTCGACTGAAGTCAAATGGATTTCTCTCTCCTTTTGTGTGTGTGTGTGTGTTATTTTAATGAACTATATCAATGTTGCCTTGGACAGAAATAATGAATGTGCATATTTAAGTTGGCATTATCTTTCCTTAAATTTACAGTTATTATACTCCCAATATGTGCATTTCCTCCTAATTGTAGCACTGGTGCAGTTAGCAAATTTTTGTTTGATAGATTTGTTACTATTGCCAATGTTTTGTTGAGATATTGTTTTTCTGCATAAGCAAAAACTTCTCAAATGACTAAGGTAGTTCTTGACTTACAGTTCGTTTAGTGACCGCTTGAAGTTACAATGGCACTGGGGAAAAAATGACTTATGACCATTTTTCACACTTATGACCCTTGCAGCATCACCATCGTCATGGGACCAAAATTTGGATGCTTGGAAACTGACTGGTACTGACGATCGTTGCAGCATCTCTGTAGTCAAGTGATCAAAATTTGAATGTTTGGCAACTGACATGTACTTATGACGGTTGCAGCGTACCGGGGGTCACATGATCTCCTTTTGTGTCTTTCTGACAAGCAAAGTCAATGGGGGAAGCCAGATTCACTTAACAACTGTGTTCCTAACTTAACACCTGCAGCGATTCACTTAACAACCGTGGCAAGCAAGGTCATAAAACAGGGCAAAACTCACTTAACTGTCTCGCTTAGTAACAGAAATTTTGGGGTCAATTGTGGTCGTAAGTAGAGGACTCCCTGTGCCTAACGATCGGAGCAGTGTTCTCATGCCAGAATAACCGTGGTTTCAGGCTGTGTAGGGTGTTCTGTGAACCCAGCGGATGGGTTATTAAACCCTGATTCATGGCTTGTTGTGCAAACCCAATCAAGCCTGACTTCATCTAAAAAACAGATGATTAAAGAGGAAGGCAGATTAATCACCAGCCTAGTGTGATTGTGAAGATGCCATGCACACAACCTCACTTCAGCCATGAATTAAAAAGGGTGGATTATGCCTCCCTTAGTAATTGGGGGATCATCCTGGCCAATTACTGTATGGATTACTGTAGCTAACAGCTGCAAAGCTTTGAAACATATTACATAAATAGTGAGAAATCATGAAACGATGACAGCCAGAATGTGCCCCCCCTCTTCTTAAACATGCAAGCATTTTCATTATAATGTCCTTCAAAAAATATTTTGATTGCAGAGGCTTTGCTGGAAGAATAGGCAATTTGTCAGGATTCCCCAATTATAGGGACTTTATAGTAAAAACAACAACAACAACCCCACGAGTCTGCAGCTGTAGATAATAACACTTTTATAATGCTTGCAGCAATTAGTGGGGAGGGAAAAGATGGAGAGAAGAGGAAAAATCACAGGTTAGGAGACTGGGAGGAGAGACAGACCAGTAGCAGAAAAGAGATATAATTAGCTTTTTTTTTTTTTGAACTATTCCAATTCTGCATAATGGGGCAAAAGAGAACCCAGAGCTTCCCATAGGGGCCACACAAACAAATAGAAAAGATGCAATGTTTTCATTCAGGCTCCCCCCCCCCACTCCTCCAATCTGGAGATTGTGGGCTTTTCCCTGTATTTGTGCTGAACAATGGCACAAATGTGCCCAAACACCCTTATTACAATATATTAAATTGTAACATATGCTTTTGAATTGCCAGCTGCCCAGACTCTTTGCTGAAAGAGGCGCCTACAAAAAAAAATCAAATAAATAAAATAATACAATAATACAATACAATGCAATACCATAATAAATAAAATGAAATAATAAAATATAATATAATATAAAATAAAATACAATAATAAAATAAAATAATAAAATAATAATAAAATAAAATAATATAAAATATAAAGTAAAATAAAATAAAATAAGGTCTTCAACCTTCAACTGTTCGTTTAGTGACTATCCAGAGTTACAAAAGCTCCGAAAAAAGTGCCTTGTGACTGTTTTTCACACTTAACAACCACTGCAGCATCCCCGTGGTCACGTGATCAAAGATTCAAAGGCTTGGCTATTGATTCATATTTATGACGGTTATGCAGTGTCCCCGTGTGTGTGTGTGTGTGTGTGTGTGTGTGTGTGTGTGTGTGTGTGACGTGATCCCCTTTTGCTACCTTCTGACAAGCGAAGTCAATGGGGGGAAGCCAGATCCACTTAACAACGGAGTTACTAACTTATCAGCCGCAGTGATTCACTTAAACCACGGCAGCAAGAAGAGTCATAAAAATGGGGCAAAGCTCATTTAGCGGGTGTCTCACTTAGCAGACGTTTTGGGCCCCACTGTGGTTGTAAGCCAAGGACCCCCTGTGAATCCTTATCAGCCTCCGAGGACGCCATAAGAAAAATTCCGTGGCTCCGATTCAAAAACCAAGTTAAGCCATCCAAGTTAAAAACAACCTCTGGGGCAGATCTCTGCGTGTCCCCCCGGAGAGAGTGGGGTGAAAAATTGTGCCCCATGTTTGCATTGTAGGGGAAGGGATCAAGGACCACTGTGGAGGTCATTAGCTTTGCAGATGCTCAAGGCCCCCACTTGACCCCTAGCATTCCTGACCCCCTTCTGCAAACAGAACCTGGTCTTGTCTCCTTTTGTGTGTGGGGGGGAGGGGGGAGCGTGGGCCTCAACAGGCCATGCAAAGCCTGGCAAAGCCATCAAGGGGTCAGAGGTGGTGGCCCTTGTCCCTGACATGCATTGCTTAGTTCTGTGGCGACCCACGGAACAAAAATGAGAAGGTGACTCATTTCAGCCTTCACAAATGCTGTCTGTCTCAGCATCTTTCCCATCATGTTTTAACTCTGCAAACAGAAAGCGTCGACGGAAAACCAGGTTGACCACATAACTCGTTACATAGCGCATCAGCTGGGGAAAAAAAAGTGGGGTACAGATCTTACTGTTCTTTTGATTCTTCTGTGGAAAGTTTTGCTTGCAAAAAGCAAAATCCAAAGGAACTTCTTCAAACCAGGAAATTGGTGGTTTTCAAGATGACGCATCTCTTAAACAACAGTTACAGCAAAAGCATCCATCCATCCATCCATCCCTATCTCTATGTATCTTATATCTCTCTATATTTATCGTCTATCTCTCCATCTCTATCTATCTCTATTATCTATATATCATCTCTCATTTATCTCTATCTATCCATCTATCTATATCCATCTCTCCATCCATCCCTCCATCCCTCCATCCCTCCATCTCTCCACCCACCCACCCACCCACCCACCTACCTACCTACCTACCTACCTACCTACCTACCTACCTATCAATCAATCTATCTATCTATCTATCTATCTATCTATCTATCTATCTATCTATCTATCTATCTATCTATCTATCTATCTATCACGATGCTAATGAACACAATACAGACTACAACTTAGGTCCCCATGCTGGTCCTCAAAGAAAAAGATGTGAGACAAAATTCTGTCAGTAACGATTCAGCAGTAAGTTCATGGCTGAGATTTGGTTTGAATCTGAGCTTGTCCAACTCCTTACTGCATTCACACATCACACTCAACTACAATAAAGCTCGTTTGGCTTTGAGTTACTGTGTGGTGCAGAACCTAGCCTGAGTGGTGCAACACCATGCTTTAGGGATCTAGGGGTAGTGGGAACCCCGCCCATGGTCGCTGCTTCAATAAGCTATGGTTGAAGCATGGCTTAGTGAAAGAGGAGCACCAATCTCTTTGATGACAACACAAGAGCGGAAAGTAAAGAGGGAGGAAGAAAAAAGAAAAGACGACCTCCGGGAAATGCCAGACATAATGAAAACCAGGACCTCAGAGACGTTGATGTGCGCTCAAAGGCAAGTCCATTAGCAAAATTAATGTCATGCAAGCACACTAACAACATCCATAGGGGTTGCTTAGCTCCTAATGAGATGCCATGATGCTTATCCAAGCTTTATCCTAAAGTGGTTTTCTCGGATAGCAGGACCAAGGGGCACCATTTTTTGTCCAAGGCTGCCAGCACCGCAGGCTGAAATCCACTCTACGTGCCGCGCAGGAAGAAACGCATTCAAGAGTGAATGTTCATACAACTAACACTGGTTCTATTCTTAGATACTGTGGAACATAGCCTATTTTTTAGAATATAAAGCAGCACTTGGCAGTGTGCCCTCCAGTGTGGACAATTACGGGTAAGCCCTCATTCAGCAATCACGACGACGACTGGTCACTTGGTCATTAAGTGAAGCGTGATTGCACGAACGAACTTAGCTCACCTTTGCTTTACAGCTCTGTGAAGGTCATAAATGCGAGGACTGTTGCAGAATTACTTTTTAATCACCGTTGTCCTTGCCAGTGGTGGTTGCATGAGGCATGGCGAGGACCTCCCTTTATAGTGCTCTGGGTCCCTGTTAGACTACATCTGTAGACAAGCTTCAGCAACACTACCATATCTGAAGGGATCTTGTCATGTACGGCCTCCAAAACCACAAAGGCAACACTATCCTAGCTACAGGAAATCGAGTTATCCCGGATACAGCGGTGGGATTCAAACGTGTGAACAACTGGTTCTCTGCATGGATGCCGCTTCCGGAAGTCCATTCTGAGCCCGGGCAACCAAAAATTAGCTACCGGTTCTGCCGGAGTGGTGTGAACCGGCTGAATCCCACCACTGTCCTGATACCACAATGCACAGCATTTGCTTGATAACCAGATGGTAGCTTGGGGCTTACAGGATTTGAAGAAACTCTCCTATCATGATCCTCTTGAAGATACTTTATAAGGACTTTATCAACAATGGAACACTGTACATTGAACATTGAAATTCCCTTCCCTGCCCAAACATGGTTTGGCGTGAACTCCAGTTCCTCAAATAGGAAGCTATGTAAATTTCAAGACACACACACACACACCCAAATAGCTTACTTCTTTTTTAGTAGAAAGAAATTACTTGGATGGACATGTGGATCCAGTCATAGATTACATCCTCAAGGAAGACACCAATATCACCATGACCAAGCTCGGAATCCGTTCAGAAGTCAACTTGTCCCTCTATTGCTAATTAAGCAGATTGGGACATTCACCCAGACTTTATGGTGACTGACCTTTTCCCATTACAAAAACAATTCATTATTCTTAAAAAGTGAACCACTGGTGTGATTGATTAGCCAGGGTTCCATGACGGAGCTGAGCTAAAACTCATTTTGTTTCTTTGCGGCTAGAGTACAGTTTGTTAAGTACCCAACCACTGTGATTTGTAAACCACCGTACCTTTGAAAGGGTTGTGTCCATCAACCAAGAAAACACGATTAAACCAATCGCAGTTTAGAGCAACGTGGGAATTCAAACTTAGATTAACGGCATGCCTGAAGTCACACAGAGGGCGTTTTTCCTTCCAAGTCAAGGAGTTGCAATCCATCCAACGTGGACATTTCAGATTATCATCCTACTTTCCGAATGGGTCAAAGTAGTTCTAACAGTTTATTGAGTGATCGTTTGAAGTTACAATACTGAAAAAAGTGACATATCTGTTTTTCACATTTACGATCTTTGCAGCGTCTCTGTAGCCACCTGATCAAAATTTGGATGTTTGGCAACTGGCTTCTATTTATAATGGTCGCCGTGTCCGTGTTACTAACTTAACAATTGCAGTGTGTCAACGCTGCTAACATCGGATGTTTTTGCACTGACAACAGATGGAAATGTAGCCATCTTTTCTCTTTCGCTTTTAGAGTTAGATGATGCTGGGAGGGTGGGGGATGTGAATGAGAGTCCAGTTAGACATAACAACACTAAACTTAGCCTGAGAATCAAGGTTACTGGGCCCAGCGCTGATAAAGAATTGGCAGGCTGGAGAGCTGGAGGCGAAGCCCGGGCTTCAATCTAATTGGGGAATGTGATTTATGACCGTAAATTGGAGGAGGGAATTGTGCTTTGATACTATGTGCCGAGGGGAGGGGAAATCAGTTTTTGGCTTCGATTATGTAAGTGCCGATATTATGCTACTCGACTAAAAGATCCTTTAAGGTAAAACAATGCCTAGAATTCCTTTTGAAGAGTTTCACCTGTCGGAACCAGGACACGGTTATTGCTTGACAGATCCACTTAACAACTGTGGCAAGCAAGGTCATAAAACGGTGCAAAACTCACTTAACAACTGTCTCGCTTGGCAGCAGAAATTTTGGACTCAACTGCGGTCGTAAGTCAAGGACTACCTGTTCTTGTTGCATTTTCCATCTTTAGGTGTGGCCAACGTGGGACAGACAAACACACCTTTTGCAGACAGAAGCTTGTACCCGGCCGATGTCCTGAGACTAGAAAAACGTTTCCACGATTAATGTTCCTATGATCAACCTTTGGGTAGTCTTAAATGGAATAGCAAGGAAAAAAAGTGGCAGATTCTTCTCAGAATGACAGTTCAAATCATCCGAGAAAACCCTATTTAAGGGGAAACTGGCTAAATGCAAACGAGCTGCAATCTTCCCCACCCCCACCCCAAATGCAGCCAGGCATAGGATTCCTGGAAGGAAGAACAAACACCACCCATCCTGAATCAGGGCTTTCACCATATGGATTTGACTTGGCCCCTGAGAAAAGCAGGACGGGGTGGGTGCCTGTCAGAGCACAAGATTTGAGACCAGGAAGGGAAAAGGTTGAATTCTATCCAAAACATACAAAGACGCCTCGGATACAGGCCAGCAGCCTATACCAAAAGCAGAGTATCGGGGAACTCCCTGTAGCTAGCAAGATCCGTCTTCCATTCACAGAGAGGACGACTCTGCATCTCTACTCGCTGACCAAAAGAAGCCCGGTATGAGTTTGTCTGTCCCAAGACAGCAACTGACAACGACTCTAGATTTCACGTGGCTGTGGAGTCTGCACAACACGACGAACGAGTAGAAGTCACTGTGAGATGAGCTGGTGACTTCCTAGCCAAGTCCTGGTCACTTTCTTGGGAACAGAACAGAAGTGGTTTCTCCATGCTTCCTCTTGGGGTGTTTTTTTTTCCCACTGCCCAAGCAGCGGGAGAGAGCGGAGAGAGCGTGCCTCTCCAGGTTCCATCCCATTTGGCTTTCCAAGATCAACCACAGTCCACATCAGACTTCTGGCCACAACATGGAAGTGATTTGCCATTGGTTTCTTCTGGAATTATTCCCCTTTTCTCAGTCTGTGCTCAGGTCTGGGATTCTTTGGTAGCTCCTTCCTTCCTTCCTTCCTTCCTTCCTTCCTTCCTTCCTTCCTTCCTTCCTTCCTTTCCTTCCTTCCTTCTTCTCCTTTTCTTCTTTCCTTCCTTCCTTCCTTCCTCTCTCCCTCCCTTCTTTCCTTCCTTCCTTCCTCTCCTTTTCTTCTTTCCTTTCTTCCTTCCTTCCTCTCCCTCTTTCCTTTCTTCTTTCCTCTCTCCCTCCCTTCTTTCCTTCCTTCCTTCCTACCTTACTTACTGATAAAAATTTATTGGCCACCCACCTTACCATAAGGTAACATATATCAAACTGACCGATCCTGCCTAGCTTGCAAGGGTGGACAAGGAAAGAGAACCTCCTGGAGGAAAAGTCTACTGATGGGGTTACCAAGACTCAACCTTGACTTGATGACACATAACCGGTTAATCCAGGCAAAGATCCAGCTCCTAAGGGGATTTCTCTCTTGGAAAAGGTGGAAGGGAAGAGGATGATCAGCTGCAGGGTGGGTGGTCTGAATTACGCTGGCCATGGAGATACTGTTGGAAGGCCTCAAGGGGACCAGGGTGGGGAGAGATCACCTGGAGGAAATCTATCTTACCTGATTGCTAAAAGTAAGCATTGACAAGAGAGCACTAGCAAGAGCACTTAAGACTTAGCACTTAAGACTTCATGGTGCTTTGCAGCCCTCTCTTAAGAGGTCTACAGCAGACATGTCAAACACAAGGCCCGGGGGGGGGCAGATCCGGCCCGCAAAGTGGTTTCATGCGGACCACGAAGCCATCCTGGAAACAGTGAGGGAATGGCCCCCACTGCCTTGGCCCTGGCCCAGAGACCCTCCTTCTGCCAGAGACCCTCAGATCTCTCCCACTCCTGCCCAGGCCCCCATAGGCACCCTTGATGCGAACCATGTAGAGCTGGCCATGCCCACCCAGTACACGCCCAAGCAACAATTTGGGTCCCCATTTTACCGACCTCGGAAGGATGGAAGGCCGAGTCAACCTTGAGCGGGTCGGGATCAAACACCTGGGCTCAACTGTGGTCGTAAGTCAAGGACTACCTGTATAACTTCTCCTGCACCAAGGTAGTCTTTGCATTGTTTGTAAAACGACTACAGCAAAGAGAACTGCTTCCCCTTTTCGGTAAACCAAACCACGCTTGCATTACGCACAAATATTTACTCCCAAGCGAAACCACACGAGCTCAGAGAGATCAAAGTTTGATACCATGCTCAGGTTGTCTGGAGAATGATTCTCGCGCCGAGGCTCCTGTTTCAGGAGGTTGGGGGGACTTACAGAAAGCTTTCTGTTCTTTATACAAGCCCCTCCCTTGATCTCAGAGACACGCAATACCAATTTCATCTTAGTTATGCAGACCTGGGCCAAAGGAACAGGAGAGCGTTTCTAATGAAGCCGGAAACTTAAAGCTGCCCCAAGGAAGGAAGGAAAGAAAAAAAAAAAGGAAAGGAAAGGGCAATTTATCCAGGAAAAGAAAAACAGTCTTGATTGCTTAACCACAAAACCGCAACATCAAAACAGGGAGCAGCCAAATGAATGGGTGTTGGCCTAACACAAAATGCATTCATCTTTCCAAGCTTGGAAAGTTGAACAGGGTTCAAGCTTGAATGAAGGTGCTCTGTTTTTACTAATTGGATGTAGCCAAAAAGAAAGAAAAGAAAAGGGGGACTGGGGAGGCTCAAACAGAGGATTTCAGGAAGTGCCAATAGAAGAGAATATTTGTAATTTAGGGTTGAACCCCTCGGGTTCTTGGTAGTCTCTGAGCTTGGCGGTTTTCTTGCAGATGTGTCATTACCTAGCTAGGGAACATCATCAGTGCTAGAAGGGAGTGGGGTTTGGGAGGAGGAGGAGGAGGAGGAGGAGGAGGAGGAGGAGGAGGAGGAGGAGGAGAGAGGAGGAGGAGGAGGAGGAGGAGGAGGAGGAGGAGGAGGAGGAGGAGGAGGAGGAGGAGGAGGAGGAGGAGGAAGAGGAAGAGGAGAACTGTAAGGTCCTTGGTGTTCTCTGAGCTTGGCTGTTTTCTTGCAGACATTTCATTTCCATACTAGGTAACAGCATCAGTGCTAGAAAGGTGTAGGATTTGCAAAGAGGAGGAGGAGGAGGAGGAGGAGGAGGAGGAGGAGGAGAAGGAGGAGGAGAACTGTAAGGTCCTTGGTATTCTCTGAGCTTGGCTGTTTTCTTGCAGACATTTCATTTCCATACTAGGTAACAGCATCAGTGCTAGAAAGGTGTAGGATTTGCAAGGAGGAGGAGGAGGAGGAGGAGGAAGAGGAGGAGGAGGAGGAGGAGGAAGAGGAGAACTGTAAGGTCCTTGGGGTTCTCTGAGCTTGGCTGCTTTCTTGCAGACCTTAGGTGGCATCATCCGTGCTAGAAGGGAGTGGGGTTTGTGGAGTGGAGAAGGAGGAGAATGAGAAGAGGACAATAACAACAACAAATTGGGAGTCCTTGGTGCTCTCTGAGCTGGGTTGTTTTCTTGCAGATATTTCATTACCCAACTAGATAACACCCTCAATGTGTTAACTGATTTTATCATCAGTAGCTGATGATGTTACCTAGTTGGGTAATGAAACGTCTGCAATCTCCTCCCATATTCTCAAAGCCTGTTAGACATTTCACCACAAGAAACATTTAACGGCTTGCTGCGCACCTCAAAGGAACCACAAATCTTGGTTTACAAACGGTTGGGCTTTTAAAGCACAAAACCAAGAAGAAGAAACAGCAAGACACATTTGCACCTAGCCTAGCCTGATCCTCCTTCCACTTGGGTGTCCTTAAAAGATGCAGAACTTCAGTTCCCATTAATTTCCCACCAGCACAAAAAGCCATAATAGCCAGCCAACCTTGGAAAGACCGGTAAGCAAACCCCATAATGAACAGTCAAGCTCTTTTCTCTTGTTCTGTTTTGCTTAACACGGATCTAGGAATAAGCAATTCTTAATTCTCAGAATAAACCCAATTCTTTTGGCATCTATTCAGCCCAAATTGAAAGAAGCATTTTTTTTAGATGTATCCAGTTCCTGGGGGCGGGGGAATGTTTCCAAGCTGGCTAAACAAACATTTTTAGAATAACCCAGTAGCAGCATATCGACTAATTCCAAAGCCAGGAAAGTCAAGCAAATAGGGGGGGGGAATTTCTCATTCCCAGCCTCATTCTGACATTACGCATGATGACACAAGTTGGCAAGAGGCTCCATGAGTCATAAGAGCATCCCTTTTTTTGCTTCCTTCTTTTAAACTCATGACTGGTTCTTCCCATGTTACTAAACTTGGTAGCTTCTTAAATCTAAACTCTCATCGGGGCCGCGGGAAAAATAAAAAGGAATGAAAACAGATGGACCAACTTTGCTTTTCTGGTTCACCAGCCATTTTTCAAGCCTTAGTGATCTGAAAGGGGTCATTTTAGCAAGTCTGTCGGTCAGCGGCGGTGTCAAGCCATTCATTCCAGGTAGGCTAGACCAGGAAAAAGACACCACACAAAATGCTGAAATTCTAGTTTATTGATATATTCATACAACCGTCCACTTAGCGACCATTTGAAGTTATGATGACATCGAAAACAGTGGCTTATGACCAATTTTTGGATTTACAACCATCGCATAAGCCCTAACCCTTGTGCTTAATATATAGACTATAGCAGGGGTAGGCAACCTTGGCTTTTATGACTCGTGGACTTCAACTCCCAGAATTCCTGAGCCAGCCACGCTGAGGGGAAAGGGAGAGGTTTCCAAGCTAAGCCAGGCTGGCTGAGGAATTCTGGGAGTTGAAGTCCACAAGTCATGAAGGGGCCATAGTTCCCCCATGCTGGCTCAGGAATTCTGGGAGTTGAAGTCCACGAGTCATAAAAGAGCCAAGGTTTCCTTCCCCCGGCCTAGGCCGCTTTATGACTCGTGGACTTCAACTCCCAGAATTCCTGAGACAGCCATGGTGAGGGGAAAGGGAGAGGTTTCCAAGCTGAGCCATGCTGGCTGAGGAATTCTGGGAGTTGAAGTCCACGAGTCATAAAAGGGCCAAGGTTGCCTACCCCTGGCCTACACCACAACTGAGCCCAAAGTTTCTGTTGCTAAGCAAGATAGTTAAGTGAGTTCTGCCCCAATTTACGACCTTTCTCACCACAGTCGCTAATTGAATCACTGCAGCTGTTAAGCTAGTATCAGGGTTGTTAAGTAAACCTGGCTTCCCCATTGGCTTTGCTTGTCAGAAGGTGACAAAAGGGGGATCCCATAACACCGGGGACATGGCCACCCGTCATAAATATGAGTCAGTTGCCAAACATATGAATTTTGATCATCATGGGGATGCTGCAATGGTCGTAAGTGTGAAAAATGCCGTTGTAACTTTGAACAGTCACTAAATGAACGGTTGTAAGTCGAGGACTTCCTGTAATGGACATGTTGATATAGTAGTATAAGGGTGTAATTTATAAATCAATATAGATATATTGGGTGTGCACGCTTAAAATATTCTTCATGGACGAGCGTCTGTGATGAAAAAGGTTTGGAGACCACTATTCCAATCCCAATATAGATCAAGAGACAAATACATACTATCTTGGATATGTAAAAGTCCAATTATGTACCTTATTTTCTTTTAGTTACTAACTAAAGGCAACGCCAAGTGGTAAGCCACTAAATTTAATCTTCAGTTTAACATAAAGAAATCCTTGTTGGATCGCTGGGTTTTTTCCCCCCTCCTAAAGAATAATTCCGTAGACAGAATTTGCATGAAATATCAGATCAAACGCATGAATAGATCTGGCTTGTTGCTTTCAGTACAGCGTACATTAGGTATGACTAATACGGAGGGCAGAGTATTTCCAACAATAATAAGCATTTTAAAACTCTCTAACGTACTGCTTCAGTTTGCATTGAATGGAATCTAATAATTTCCTTAGTTACCATGTTGAAAAGAATCAAAAGTGGAAAAGAAACTCAAACCTCAAGTTTCAAACGCTAAGTAGCCAAAACCTTAGTTATTTGAAGCTAGAGGCCTCAGGAAGGGAAGGGAAGGGAAGGGAAGGGAAGGGAAGGGAAGGGAAGGGAAGGGAAGGGAAGGGAAGGAAAGGAAAGGAAAGGAAAGGAAAGGAAAGGAAAGGAAAGGAAAGGAAAGGAAAGGAAAGGAAAGGAAAGGAAAGGAAAGGAAAGGAAAGGAAAGGAAAGGAAAGGAAAGGAAAGGAAAGGAAAGGAAAGGAAAGGAAAGGAAAGGAAAGGAAAGGAAAGGAAAGGAAAGGAAAGGAAAGGAAAGGAAAGGAAAGGAAAGGAAAGGAAAAAATAGGGAAGGGAAGGGAAGGAAGGGAAGGGAAGGGAAGGGAAGGAAAGGAAAGGAAAGGAAAGGAAAGGAAAGGAAAGGAAAGGAAAGAAAAAGGGAAGGGAAGGGAAGGGAAGGAAAGGGAAAGGGAAGGAAAGGAAAAGGGAAGGGAAGGGAAGGAAGGGAAGGGAAGGGAAGGAAAGGAAGGGAAAGAAGGAAAAAAGGGAAGGGAAGGAAGGAAGGGAAGGGAAGGGAAGGGAAGGAAAGGAAAGGAAAGGAAAGGAAAGGGAAAGGAAAAAGGGAAGGGAAGGGAAGGAAAGGGGAAGGGAAGGAAAGGAAAAAGGGAAGGGAAGGAAAGGGAAGGAAGGGAAGGGAAGGAAAGGAAAGGAAAGGAAAGGGAAGGAAAAAGGGAAGGGAAGGGAAGGAAAGGGGACGGGAAGGAAAGGAAAAAGGGAAGGGAAGGAAAGGGAAGGGAAGGGAAGGGAAGGAAAGGGAAGGGAAGGAAAGGAAAAAGGGAAGGAAGGAAAGGAGGGAAGGAAGGGAAGGGAAGGAAAAAGGGAAGGGAAGGAAAGGGAAGGGAAGGGAAGGAAGGGAAGGAAGAGGAAAGGAAAAGGGAAAGGAAGACTTCCCTCCTGGGGAGGAAAGGGAAGGGAAGGGAAAGGAAAAAGGGAAGGGAAGGGAAGGGAAGGGAAGGGAAGGAAAAAGGGAAGGGAAGGAAAGGAAGGAAGGGAAGGGAAGGAAAGGGAAGGGAAGGAAAGGAAAAGGGAAGGGAAGGGAAGGGAAGGGAAGGGAAGGGAAGGGAAGGAGGAAAGGAAAAAAGGGAAGGAAAGGAAAGGGAAGGGAAGGGAAGGGAAGGAAAGGGAAGGGAAGGAAAGGAAAAAAGGAAGGGAAGGAAAGGGAAGGGAAGGGAAGGGAAGGGAAGGGAAGGGAAGGAAAAGGGAAGGGAAGGGAAGGGAAGGGAAGGGAAGGGAAGGAAAGGAAAAAGGGAAGGGAAGGAAGGGAAGGGAAGGAAAGGAAAAAGGGAAGGGAAGGGAAGGGAAGAAAGGAAAGGAAAAAGGGAAGGGAAGGAAAGGGAAGGGAAGGGAAGGGAAGGAAAGGGAAGGGAAGGAAAGGAAAAAGGGAAGGGAAGGGAAGGGAAGGAAAGGAAAGGAAAAAGGGAAGGGAAGGAAAGGGAAGGGAAGGGAAGGGAAGGAAAGGAAGGGAAGGAAAGGAAAAAGGGAAGGGAAGGGAAGGAAAGGGAAGGGAAGGAAAGGAAAAAGGGAAGGGAAGGGGAAGGAAGGGAAGGGAAGGGAAGGAAAGGGAAGGAAGGAAAGGAAAAAGGGAAGGGAAGGGAAGGAAAGGGAAGGGAAGGAAAGGAAAAGGGAGAGGGAAGGGAAGGAGAGGGAAGGGAAGGAAAGGGAAGGAAGGAAAGGAAAAGGGAAGGGAAGGAAGGAAAGGAAAGGAAAGGAAAGGAAAGAGGAAAGGAAAGAAGGGAAGGAGGGAAGGGAAGGGAAGGGAAGGGAAGGGAAGGGAAGGAAGGAAAGGAAAGGGAGGGAAGGAGGAAGAGAAAGGAAAGGAATCTTTGCTGACAAGGCTTCTGGTCACCCTCCACCTTCCCCCTCCATCCTGTTCTAAAATCAGCACGTGTAAATACCTCATGCTAGTTCCTGATCCTAAATTGTCCAGCCAAGCATAAAGCAGAGAAAAGGAAGAATTGCAACACTAAATCTCTGAGGCTGTTCTTGCAGCAAACTCTCAACAATTCTGGATTGCCACTATTTCAAAGAATCGATTCGACATGCACTACACCAGCTTTGAAAAAGACTCTCTTTTCTTTTTCAAAGTGTGCACTTAAGTTTGGTCGTCTGCCGCCTGGGCTCTGCCCTTGAGGGAAATTGTGAGCTCTAGCAACTGTAAATGTTAATGGTGTGATGTTGTTAATGGCCAATATATACAGTTGTCAGGACCCACCCCAAACCACGTCTTAGGAAGACAAAACTCTTGGAGCCAAATCTTAGTTCAAAAGAAATCTTTACTATGACATGCTTGGCTGTAGGAATACAAGACAGGACTGAATATTGTTCTACAAACTAAACCCTTATAAAGAGTTCCCGGTTCAACCCCCCCCCTTAACCCCATTTGGTCAGTCCCCCATCATTTACCTCGTATCATCCCTCTCGTGGGAAAAAGGAACTTAGGACCTTTTATGTTTATTGCTCTCTTCCGTGACACAAGCCAGATGCTCCTACCCTAACCCCCCCTTTTGTTCCCCCAGTTCAAAAGGCTTCTCTTTTCCTTTGAAATGCCTAATACAGGCTCAATACACATCCGTTCCCTCCTCCTCGGGGAGATGGCAGGATCCATGGAATAATGTTTTAAACATACATTTATGAATATGATATAAATGGATTCTGGCAACAGTACTGTTCTTAATAATACAAAACCCCAGGAAGAAGTCCACCTCTCCCACCATTGGGGCCAGCTCAAGAAGAAGTGTTGAGAAAAAGATAACGGCGTTCCCACAAAATAGCTGGCTGGCCCAGGAAACACAGCCTGGAACAATCCCAATTTAAATACAGGTAGCCCTTGACTTACAACAATTCATTTACTGACCGTTTGAGGTTACAACAGCACTGGAAAAAAAGTGACTTATTACGACCGTTTTTCACACTTACAACCATTGTAGAATCCCCATGGTCATGTGATCAAAATTCAGACTCTTGGCAACTGACTCATATTTATGATGGTCGCAGTGTCCCGGGATCCTGGGATCCCCTTTTGCGATTTTCTGACCAGCATGGGGAAGGTAGCTTCCCTTAACAACTGGATTATTAGCTAAACAACTGCAGTGCTTCACTTAAGAACTGTGGCAAGAAAGGTCGTAAAATGGGGCAAAGTTCACTTATCAACTGTCTCCCTTAGGAACAGAAATTTGGGGTTGAGGTCGTAAGGGGAGGACTACCTGTCCACCAAAAGACAACTGATGCGTGCATGATGGAGATGCTGACAGAATGTGGCTGGCAAAGCATTTAAAGGCAATGTCAGAATCCATTTATATCATATTCATAAATGGAATGTTTCAAACATTATTCCATGGATTCTGCCATCTCCCAAAGAGAAGAGAACGGATGTGTATTGAACCGGTATTAGGCATTTCAAAGGAAAGGAAAAGCCTTTTGAACTGGGGAAACAAAAGGGGGGGGCTAGCATCTGGCTCGTGTCACGGAAGAGAGCAATAAACATGAAAGGTCCTAAGTTCCTTTTTCCCACGAGAGGGATGATACGAGATAAAGGATGGGCGACTGACCAAATGGGGTTAAGGGGTGTTAAACCGGGAACTCTTTATAAGGGTTTACTTGTGGAATAATATTAAGTCCTGTCTCGTTTCCTACAACCAAGCATGTCATAGTAAAGATTCTTTTTGGAATAGATTTGACTCCAAGAATTTTGTCTTCCTAAGACGTGGTTTGGGGTGGGTCCTGGCATTAGACAGGACTTAATCAGGAGACACACACATACACACAATTTATCCACATAATTAACATCTAAGGGACTGCTTCTCAACCTTGGCAGCTTAAAGATGGGTGGACTTCAACTCCCAGAATTCCCCAGCCAGCAGCCACTGAAGTTCACACAACTTAAACTTACCAAAGCTGGGGAATCCTGATCTAGCCTAACTGTGCCAAAGTTGTGCCCCGTAATCCTTTCGTGGCTCCTAGATGGGTAGCACCAAATTTCTGAGATTTTTTTTTCTGACCAGCATTTAAAGTTTTGCAAACCTTTCAGAAACCAAATGGATCCCTTAAGCCTTGCAGACAATAGAAAGAGTGCAGAGAAGAGCAATACAGATGATTAAGGGACTGGAGGCTAAAACATATAAGGAACGGTTGCTGGAATTGGGTATGTCTAGTTTAATGAAAAGAAGGGCAAGGGGGGAACATGATAGCAGCCTTCCAATATCTCAGGGGCTTCCACAAAGAAGAGTCAAGCTATTCTTCAAAGCGTCCTGAAGGCAGGACAAGAAGCAAAGGATGGAAACTAATCAAAGAGAGAAGCAACCTAGAACTAAGGAGAAAGTTCCTGACCATTAGAACAATTAACCAGTGGAACAACCTGCCTCCAGAAGCGGTGAATGCTCCAACACTGAAAGTTTTTAAGAAGAGACTGGACAGCCATTTGTCTGAAATGCTACTATAGGGTTTCCTGCCAGAGCAGGGGGTTGACTAGATGACCTCCAAGGTACCTTCCATCATCATCATCATCAGGATCCCATTTTCCTCTTTTCAAAAGTCCTAACCCCTCCCTCCCCCAATGGACCTGAGGCCTCTCCCACTGTTGGAGTGTCACCCTTCACTTCTTGCACAAAATCATTCTCTTGGGCCAAGAGAACGGCAAGGGCCTGATCTAGCCTGAAGGCTTGTGCAGAGGACACAACACCGCCTTTATTAAAAAAGGAAAAAACAACAGAGAAGCTACCGGCTTTAATTCAGTTGAGACACCTCTTGAGGCTTGACCCAAAGCTGCCTTCTCTGATTTTAATGGCAGCCTGTTGGGATTCCCCTCGTCTCTGTTAAGAGGGGCTTACCCACTTTGGCAGTCACTTCCGCTATCAGAAATCATTATAAATGTGTATTCAAAAGCAAACCTTTGAAAAAGAGGATTTATTATCGAGGGCGTAGCAATGTGTGTATTCCCCAGAGGCTGACCAAGCAAGCTGAGAATCCAACTTCTAGTCCACAAAAGTCGAACTCTGAAGATTTCACCAGCTGCTTTCAAAATTTTGGGGTTGCAGCAAAACTTGGGGGATCCAGGCAGTGCCTAGTTAGAATCTACTCAGAATGGGTGGAGGATCTGAAGATCCACCAATCGTAATGCCCCCCAAGTTCAAGAACCAGTGAATTTCCAATGGATTTGCTGCACTCCATGGATTGCTAAAATCCAGCCGTGCAACACTGGGCATTAAAAGTGATGGCACCAATTCTTCGGCAGACTGAAAAATCTGATGTTACTCGTGACTCAAGAAAAGTTTGCAGATGATCGACACAATGCATTAGGGACGTCCTCGACTGAAAAAGTTGTTGAACATTTCACATATACACATTGTAGAGGTTTACACACCCGCATTTATTTATTAGATTAGGACGCTGAGCTTGTCGATCAGAAGGTCGGCAGTTTGGCGGGTCGAATCCCGAGTGCTGCCTAGCAGAGTGAGCGCCTGTTACTCATCCCAGATTCTGCCAACCTAGCAGTTCGAAAGCACATAAAAATGCAAGTAGAAAAATAGGGACTACTCCGGTGGGAAGGTAACAGCGTTCCGTGCGCCTTTGGCGTCTAGTCATGCCGGCCACATGACCACGGAGACGTCCTCGGACAAGCGCTGGCTCTTTGGCTTTGAAACAGAGATGAGCACCGGCCCCTAGAGTCGGAAACGACTAGCACGCATGTGCGGGGGAACCTTTACCTTTACTTTATAAATAGCTCAAGATGGTGAATATACTTAATGCTCCTTCATCTGCACGTTTTCTCCACAATAACAATCCTCTGAGGTGGGCTGGGCTGGGAGAGAGAGAAACTGGCTCAATATTGCCCAATTGGCTTTCATGCCTACGGCAGGACTAGAACTCACCATCTCCTGGTGATTGGCCCAAAGTCACCCAGTCAGTTTTCATGCCTTAGAAGGCACTAGAATTCCCCGTTACCTGATATGTAGGCCAGCAGCTTGAGTCCTATATATAATTTTTCTTAATGTACAATTTTTGGGGCCTCCTTTTCTCCCCCCACCCCCGCTTTTTTTCCTTCTGTTTGTTTTGTCTTATTTTTTTTTTAAAAAAAAATCACCTACCATTAGAAAGAAAGAAAAAAGACAAATTGTCAGATTTACACTCTCGTAAAACCTTGCCAGATCAGGACACAACTCAAAAATGTACCTGCCGTTAGGATCACTGAGCAGGAAATTGCCTCCAAGTGGATTTGGGTTTCATTGCAAACCCGTAATTCTGGAATCTGTGGCTCCTTTTATGGGCAGTGCCAAACCAAGGAGGCTGGAGGCCAAACAGGCACACCCAGCCCTCCTTGGCAAAGCTGCCCCAAACCTCCACGTTGATACGGATCCTGCCCTGAACTTCCTCCCCTCCTCCGTCTTTCATCTGCCCTGCAAACAAAACCCACTTCTTTCTGTGCCAGGAAGACAAATCTCCATTGTTTATCTTGAGAAACAAAATTAAAAAAAAAAAACTAAACCGTGGATGGACACATTCCTTTCCTCTGTTGCTTTTTCATCTGACCTGTTTTTCATGCCTTGAATTTGCAAAGGCTGCCGTAGCCTCGAGACTCCGGTGGGAGGAGGGGGAATCACTGGGGGGGGGAAAAAAAAAATCAAGTGTGGACTCTGGATAGATGGGCCAGCCACCGTTCTGGATGAAGTCAAAAGCCACAAATACGATTGGCCTCAGATTCATTTCCTCCGCTCAAAATGCACAGGGAAGGTCTGTGTGTGTGTGTCTCTGCCAGCCTCTCTTCAAATGGAGATGTGATTTAAAGCAGAGGTCTCCAACCTTTGGGGGCACCAGGGACCGGTTCCGTGGGGAAAAGTTTTTCCGCGGACCGGAGGGTGCGTGGTTTTGTGTGCTGCCTGCATCCCGTGGATGGGGCTTTGCTTGTTTGTGCGGATCGGTTGCTGTCATGCTGCCACCCAGTACCGGTCCACAGACCAGGGGTTGGGGACCCCTGATTTAAAGCTCCCTGCTCCAAAACTCTAGAGTCTTGAGGGGCAGGCAAGGTGTGGTGGTGGGGAAGAGAAAGGACAACGGTTGGGTAGTCCTTGACGTACGACCAAAATTGAGCCCAAAATTGATGTGGTGAAGTGAGACGTTGGTTAAAACTGCGCTTTGCCCCATTTCACGACCTTACTTGCCAGACAGTTGTGAAGTGGATCACAGCAACTGATAAGCAACACAAGTTGTTAAGTGAATTGCTTTTGATTTTGCTTGTCAAAAGGTGGCAAAAGGGGATCAAGTGACCACGGGACACAGCAACCGTCATAAGGACGAACCGGTTGCCAAGCGTCCGAATTTCGATCACGTGACCACGGGGATGCTCCAAAGGTCGTAAGTGTGAAAAATGGTCATAAGTCACTTTTTCAGTGCCGTTCTAACGTTGAACAGTCACTAAACAGTCTGATTTATGCGCTGAGTGTATATATACCATCCTTCCTCATCCAGCCTGCGTAGAATCCACCTGTACGTAACCCCCAAGCACCTACGGCAATCGTGCTAGGACAGGCTGGTGTATTATTTTGATAACTGGAATAATGCCTGCTCTCGGGAAGATCCAATTACGAGAAATTTTAAATGCTGTAGTATTTCTTTCAACTATCTACCTATTGATATAGAAATCAGTTTGCTATTTTTAAGAGGGCTTGGTTTTATTTATATTCTGCCTTTTTTGATAACTAATTCAAGGTGGCAAATAAACCTCTTCCTATTTTTTCCAACAACAGCCCTGTGAGGTGGGTTGGGCTGAGAGAGAAGGACCGGCCCGAAGTCATCCAACAGACTTCCATGCCTAAGGAGGGACTAGAACTTCCAGGCTCCTGGTTTCTAAGCTAGCACCTGAACCACTACACCAGGGCTAGGCAACTTTGGCTCTTTGATGACTTGTGGACTTCAACTCCCAGAATTCCTGAGCCAGCCATGCTGAGGGGAAAGGGAGAGGTTTCCAAGCTGAGCCATGCTGCCTGAGGAATTCTGGGAGTTGAAGTCCACGAGTCATAAAAGAGTCAAGGTTGCCTGCCCCTGCCCTAGACCAAATTGGCTCTCTTACTTTTAAGGAGAGAGACTGAGAACCAGTTTGATGTTGTGGTTAAGGCATTGTGCTGGGAGGCCCCGAGTTCTAGTCCTGCCTTAGGCACAAAGCCAGCTGGGTGACCTTGGACCAGTCACTTTCTCTCAGCCATAAGAAGGCGACAAGGGTGGGGGGAATTGCCAATTGTGGAAAAAGCAGAGATTCGAGGAATTAGTTCAGGACGAATAGTAGATGACGCACCAGAAGGGCACACGTGTGTGATTAAAACATGGCACCGCAGCCTGCAACTCTTTCCCTCAAATTAAACCTCAGGAAAGATAATGAATGTTGGTGAAATTGAAGAAGAGAAAGGGAACATGAATAATTCAAAGAAATCCAGGTTGCCTGTGAGTTCAGAGGAACAATTACACACAAATGCAAAGCCAGGTATAGCTAAATTAAGAAACTGGCCTGTTCTAAGAGCAATATCATTTCTGACAAATTACTACAAAAAATCAGGCTGGGCTCCGACATTAAGCCAATGTTTGCTCTGCTGGAGCTGGGTGGAGCATGCTTATTAGCCCAAGTTCAAGACTCCTTGGCCTAATGCATTGTGTGAACCCAGTTAAGGTACAAACATTGGCTAGTTTGTTTTAACTACAGCTTACTTATGTTTTGCAGGTGTGTTTTAATTACCATTTACAAAACAAGCCCAATTGCCAGCTTCATATCCCAGCTAAAACTTGGCATAACTCACTGAACAACTTGCCTTGCTTAAGTAACTCAAATTCTCCTCCCAGTTGTGGTTCTAAGTTGAGACTATCTGTATAATGCTTCTTTATTTCACATATCCTTTTACTGTAGTAAATGCCACTGAAAATTCAACCTTAAGACGAGTTTCTCTATATAACAGCAGGAAAAAGCATGCTTGACTCAGTGTGTAAAATGAGAGCAACTTCTGTACTCTTGGGGAAAAAAAACACAAGAGAACTATCTAGCCCACTGAATTCAGCCCCCTTGCTGTGGGGGGGGGGAATACTCCATGAGAATAACCTGCAGCCCTACAAATCATACAAAAAGAAAAACATTTAGTTCACATCATGGGTTGGATTTGACTTGCACAAAGTGATGAGATACTCCTAAAGCTGTACCAATCCATCGTTATGATCCCCTTGAGAAATCTCTACTAATGCAAAGATACAACAGGTAAGTTGCAGACAGAAATTCAGAAAAGCAAGCAACTCATTAAGGGATGTAATGGATCTCAAACTGCTTCCAGAAGAATAATCTGACACCTCTTAAGGGCCACTGTATGTAATTTTTGTTCCAATTGCAGGTGCAAATTTAAAAAGGGACCCTAAAAAGAGAAAACACAGGCTCTGTAATCACAAAAATTACTATGTTATGTTTCAGGGTTACTCTATTACCTAGTGCAGGGGTTTTCAAACTTGGCCCTTTTATGACTTGTGGACTTCAACTCCCAGAATTCCTCAGCCAGCATGCCTGGCTGAGGAATTCTGGGAGTTGAAGTCCGCAAGTCATAAAAGGGCCAAGTTTGAAGACCCCTGACCTAGTGGGATATACAAGATTTGACCTTTTTTCCCCTCCCTTTTAAGAATTATATATAATTCTTAAATACATTACTATAAATATATCACAGACATTATTAAATATATTATTCTTTTTCAATAAACTTAAGGAAACTTTTGAAATTCAGCTAAGGACTTCCTTCAACCCTAGGATCCAAAGCTTCCCATCCTAAAGTCAGCCTTCCTTCAGCCTTCTCTGACTGGGTGCCCTACATATACAGTATATGCTTTCAATTTCCAGAATTCCCTAGTTGCCGTGACTGCCACTAAGAATTCTGGGAGCTGAAGTCCACAAGTCTTAAAGTTGGCCAAGGTTGGAAAGCAGCTAGTTAGGAAAGTCCGCTTTTCACAAACAGGACACTTTATAAAATTATTAGCTTTATGCTAATCTGCCTATGTTAAATTACGGGTCTTTACTGCTACGCCTGGATTATCAACCGGATTATCCATGAAGCCAGTCTGGAAGAAAATCCACACCTGGGCCCAAAGCAAACTTAAAAGAGCCACGAATTTACCTCAGGAGTTTAGCTAGAACTGACCAAGCAGGCTTCAAAGCAGCATCATGAAGCATTTCAAGCATTATCACGCAGTCAACCTCACTCATCACACCTGCACAATGACACACCACTAAGCAGAGGCATCAAACTAAGTTTAGCCATTTAAAAAAAAGCTTCTACTTTGAGGGGAAAAAACAGTTCTGCTTGTAGCAAATGCAAATTAAGTGACTCACAGAATCATCTAGGGCTAATTTTCCACAGCTTCCTAATTCCCCTCCTCTTTTTATCATCTAGGTCAGGGGTCTTCAAACTTGGCCCTTTTATGACTTGTGGACTTCAACTCCCAGAATTCCTCGGCCAGCATGCCTGGCTGAGGAATTCTGGAAGTTGAAGTCCACAAGTCATAAAAGGGCCAAGTTTGAAGATCCCTGATCTAGATCAATGTTTCCCAACCTTAGCAGCTTTAAGATATGTGGACTTCAACTCCCAGAAATCCCGTGGTC